>NC_143587.1:149204153-149518478 GCF_048544385.1 Mastigoproctus giganteus | reverse complement strand
AGACCTCCCCCAGTTCATATTTATGTTTGTAACTTTGTTATAATTTCTCTTTTATGATGGCAGAGAGGGAAAGGAGAAGAATGAAAAAGGGAAGGTCAGTATCATAGCAGATTAGCATTAATAGAGGCACATGATGCAAGAAAGCAAGCTTATAGAGCATCAGCCAAAAAAAAAAAAAAAAAAAACACCTTTCCCATTTCACTAATCCATTCTTTCCAAATGTTTGTCTAGTTCTGATTTGAATTTATTTAAGCTATCAACTTCCACAACAACAGGTGGAAGTTTGTTCCAGCAATCAACTACTTGCTGGCTAAAGGCAAATTTCTGCATATCTATTCTAAAACTGTCTTTCCTCAGTTTGAATCTATGCCCCCTGAGGTTTGTAATCTGAGCAAGAGGAAGAATCCGATCAGCATTGAGCCTTCTCAATCCATTCAAGGCCTTATACACCTCAATCAGATTGCCTTGCAGGTGTCTAGTCTCCAGAAGCTGCAATTTGCAGAATTTAAGCCTTTCTTCATAACAGCACCCATTTGTTCCCTTAACTGTACTCGTTCTAGCAACTCTACATTCTTCCTAAAATGAGGCTTCCAGACCTGTATGCAGTACTCAAGGTGTGGCCTGATCATTGTCTTATACAAGGGGATAATCACCTCTTTGTTCTTGCTTGCAAAATTCCTGTATATCATTGAGAGGACCCCATGACCTACTCTGGCAGCCTGTCTCCACTGCTCAGAAAACTTCATATCTGACTGCACAATTACCCCCAGGTCTCTTTCATTCTCCACACCCTGAGTGTAACATCACCCAGTTGGTACATTTCTCTAGGATTGCTGCTACCCATATGCAGTACTTGCATTTGTTAGTGTTAAACTTCAGTTGCCACTTCTCAGCCCAACTTTTCCAGATCCTGTTGCAGCAGCATACTGTCATTAACAACCTGACAACCTTTGTATCATCTCCAAACTTGGACATTAAGCCTGATGTACCTTCATCAATATCATTGATAAATATACTAAAGAACAATGGGCCGAACCCCGAGGGACACCAATAATAACATTAGTCCATGTAGAGCATTATTCATTGATTTGCACTCTCTTTTTCCCACTCAACCATCCTTTTATCCATCGTAGCAACTTGCCCTCAATGCCATACTGCTTCAGTTTGTACAGTAGTCTTCCATGTCTAATCGCCTGGGAGGGCAAAAATTCAAATTGAGAAAAGACAGTTGTAGGATAGATGTGTGGAAGTTTGCCTTTAGCCAGCGGGTGGTTGCTTGCTGGAACAGACTTCCATCTGTCATTGTAGAAGTTGATAGCTTAAATAGATTCAAGGCAGAACTAGACAAACGTTTGGAGTGAGTGGATGGGGGAAATGAGAAGGGTTTTTTTTTATTTATTGGTTGATGCTATATAAGCTTGCTTTCTTGAATCATGTGCATTTACTAATGCTAATGTGCAACAGTATCAAAAGCTTTCCGGAAATCAAAGTATATGATATCAAAATTATTTTTTGCATCCAGTTCCTTTGTGACCACATCATAGTATCTAATCAGATTGGTCAGACAACAGTTCCCCTGGACAAGCCCATGCTGTGTCTGAATTATTATTGCTGTCTTGTCTAAATGATCCTGCAATGCTTCTTTAACCAGTGACTCCATTATTTCCTTGGAACAGAAGTCAAACTAACAGGTCTGTAATTACTTGTGTCACCTTTTGATCCCCCATTGTGAATTGATAATGGGGGATCCACATCTCCAGTACTTGGGGATTTCCCCTGAGTCCAAGGATGCTCTCATAATTATGGCTAAGGGTTTGTTTACTTCCTTTGGCACTACCCAAGGTGCCTTTCTTATGTTTAACTTCAACAATTTCTCCTCTACTTTGCTCTCAGTTATTACAAAATCATTTAACTCCCTGTTAGAGTTTGATAAACTTCTGGTCCTCTCCTCCTTGAATAACTCCTCATATGAATGTAGATGCAAAATACTCATTTAGTTTGTCAGCTATCTGAATGATCCTGTACTGTCAAACCATTGATATCAAGTGGACTAATCTGATTCATCCCCTTTCTTTTAGAGTTTATATAAGAAAAGAAGTGTTTGCTGTTTTTTTTTGCATTTTTTGCCGAAGATTTTTCATAATCTGTCTGCTTTCCTAACCTTTGTGATTTGATTACAGACTAGCTTGTATCTACCATAGGCTTCTATGTTGGCTGACAATATATGTGCATCCCATGCATTTTTCTTCTCTGCCATGAGTCTCATTAGTTCATCTGACATCCATTTGGGCCTAAACCTAGAGCAGTATTTCTTAGTTGGAACAAAAAGCCTAGTAGCTTCCCATTTAGAATTTTCTGTTGGTAACATCATCAGTTGGTCCCTCTCTATAGAAACTAAAAAATCTCCGAGACCACTGTAGTCACTTTTATGAAAGCAAAAACCCTTCCCTTTACCCGATGGTAGTTACATATTTAATTAAATCCCACATAAGTACACTGTGATCATTGCCTCCTCCTGGTTCCTTAATCTGTAATTTCTTAATGCATGAATAATCACTGCTGATAATCAGATCAAGAGTGTTACTCCCTCTTGTTGCCTCTCAAACATGCTGCTATAGAAAAAATCATCCAATAAATCCACAAAAGCCTTGCTAGTGTGTGATTGACCAACCCACAAGTTCCTGTCTATATCTGGGATGTTAAAATACCCCATTATTAGACATTCTGATTTACTGGCCCATTCTATTTCTCTGTATAATTGTTCATTCCATTCATCAGAGTCATTAGGCCCATAACAAACCCCTACCCTCATTTTTGTTTTCCCAGTGCTTATGTCAAACCAAACTGACTCAAAATTGCACTGTCCATCTATGTCAACTGGATGTACTTTCTTAGATTTTGTGTTTCTTAACTAACAGCAGATGCACAGTATCAGTTTCTGTTCTGATGAGTAAGCTTTCTCTACTTAAAGAAATCTTATGGATTAATAATGTGTGTCGTTAGCCTAAACATGGCTTCCTCTAACGGTGCATCCTTTACAAGTACAGACTATTTTTCATAAAAGATTTTCTCTATGACTTTGACTGTGCTTTATTTTAGGTCTATGTAAATTCAGCTTATACAGATGCATATATTATTTATAGGAGTTTGTGTAGTTTTACTTTAATACAATTTTTAATGGGAGAACCTCAAGTTACACAAAAAACTAGGAACATAACCTTTGTGTACTTTGAGACCCTACTGTATGTTTGAAGTTGTTAACTATTGTTTAATTTAACTTTATACTTCACTATCTCCTTGTTAAATTTTTACATGCACAAAAAAAATAGTCTTATTTCTGTTATGGTGAATTTCCATAAGTACTATACTCCTACAGTGGGGGGCACTGCATACATATTCACATGATTTGGAATCTTTAGCATTTCTGACAGGTAGTTAAAGAAGTTGCTGTTGTGTGGTAGGTACCATTATGTGAAGGCCTGTACAGAATTAAAAATAAAACTTCAAGTTAATAGAAAGAATGACTTTCAGCAATTTATTTTGCAGTGTTGGTGGTTTCTGAAAACAAGGATATATCATTATTATTGTGGATTATTGTGTGACAGAGTGAAACGGAAGACAATAAATTGACAGGTTTAATACTAAACCTTTCATAATATATGTTTTACAATTACTATTAAACCTGTCATAATTTATTCTGTCTTCTGTTTTGCTCAGTGTCACGTAATAATAATGAATCCAGAGTGCACAGGTCTCTTTAATAATAGGATATATCATTTTTAAGGTGCTGAGTCACCTTCAGGGATAAGGAAAGAACCAATCAGCAAAGAGGGTTCTGTTAGAAAGTGGAATTAATGCAGTCTTCTACCTGGTATTTCTTAGTTGGGGGAGTTATGCCAGCCTTATATTATATAAGTGGTATCTGCAGGTGTGAGATGAGTTTAAATACTTTACTCAGTGATTTAATTGGAAGGAGCATGATTATTGACATCCAATTTTGATTTTTGTTCGTTGTGGTGCACGAGATGGTATGTTGGTGGCCAGTTTTTGTTTGTCCATGTTAAAATGGGGGAGAGCTATTCTGTTAGATTCAGCAGCTAAATGGATTTCAGTTCTTTTTAAAATGTGAAATAGAAGATAAGCTTTTATATAGCAAAAGATGTTTACTGAGTTAGAAGTATGAAGAAGCAGTATCTTAGTACTTGCCCTTTACTGAGAGAGTTTTAAGGAAGTTAACATGAGAAATAATAAAAAAATATTTTGATTGTTAATACAGGTAACTCACATATAACACTGTTATTAGGCTCCTGTAAAATGTTGTGTTGTGCAAAACCATGTTATAGAGGACTAAGAAAAAGTACAAAAAACGGGAGTTATGTTCTAAAAGCTAACAACAATACAATATTCTAGATTTTGTGTATCTTCTGCTCTCTTTAAAAAATCAGTAATCTGGGTTTGTTTGATAAATCTCTGTAAATTTCATCGTATGGAACTAAGCATTTTTGAAGCTCCTTTCATTCAAGAATCTGCATTAAAAAAAATAAGATTCTAATTGCTTGGCTAACTTTATATGCCTTTCCCTATACTTTTTATTGTAAAATTTGGAATTTTTCTGCGATATCAAGATCTGAATTGATTTGATCTCCGATGCCATTTGCACCAAATCCCCACTACACCTGCTTCTTTTTCTACAAGTAATTCTTGAACATCTTCAGTTAGCATATCTTTTTTTAGGAGCATTTGCGACTAAGGCCATGTTACTCTTTGTATATTGTCTATAAATGTGCGTGTCCTGAGGTTGATTTTCTGTTTTGCTGGGTGAAAAAACCATGCTACCTTCACCTGACTAACTCAGCCACATTGTGATTGTTGGGATTGGAACTCGGGTCTTTTTCAGCCAATGTGGGGAGGAGGTCCATTCTATCAACTGTGCTACACACGGGGGCTTTAATAGTCATATCGTCAAAACCTTTCCCTCCTACTGACGTAGCAAGTTCAACTATCGCACCGATTCCGTTTTCTGCTCATTCAATTATATTTCCTGAATGAACTGACTCTGGCCATATTTTTCTACATGCATTTAATGTTGACAGTTTTACTTCTTTTAGTAATAAAGCTATGATTCTGATACAGTCCACAATTGAGAAATGTTTCCATGCTTCCATTACTTCAGAATCAATTCTGAATCAATTTTTTTTCAAAATCCATTGTGACGATTTTCTGATGGAATGAGTTTTAAAGGTGGATATAATGCCTTGATCTAACGGCTGAATGAAAGAAGTTGTATTAAAGCAGTGCAACTGTGGCAGTAGGCAGATAACTTCAACATTTGGATGGTCTGGTGTGCTAATTTTATTTTGCTGGGAATTTCCCAACAAAATAAAATACACTGATTTCTCAATTTTTTTTTGACTAGCAAGTCAACAGTGGAAACATTGAAAAATTACATCCGACATAATAGCAGGGTTTTTCCTGCAGAAATGCTCAAAAATACCGTTATGTGAGGTTTACTGAAATGCTCTAACCATGTTAGAGTGAAACTATGTTATGCGAGGATTGCTTGAAATTTTTCAATCGTGTTGTAGAAGTACCATATTATACAGGGGTTGCCTGTACTGTTATTTGATCAAAAAAATTGTATCACATATTGAATATTTTGGGAATTTTTACCATTCTCCATATCTCTCAGCAGGGTTTATTTTTAAATTACATTGCTTAAGTAATCCATGTATATCATATTTCTGAGTGCATAATATTTTTCTTTCAGGGACCAAGTTTGGAGCCATGTTAGATCAAATAACTGATAGATGTGCTACTATGTGCTTGCTAGTTACATTATCTTATTTCTATCCTCAGTATATGTTTTTTTTTCAATTGAGTGTCACACTTGATATTGCTAGTCATTGGATACATCTGCATACGTAAGCAAAAATTCTTTTGAAAATTTATGAATTGAAATAATTAAATCAATCCATTTTCAATGTTTAAATTAGTTCCTTTTAACCATGAGAATATACACTGAGTGATCACTGAATTATGACCAACCCTATGAAAACTGAATGCGACCCATTGACCACATGAGGTGTGAGAGTGCAGGGTTAGTTGACATATGTAGCATAGATAAGGTGTCAGTGGTTCAGTAGGTAGTAAAATTCCAAGCGTGATCAGTAAAAGGAAGGATTAATCGGACTTTGATAAAGGACAGATTGTGGGTGCTCGATGAGTTGGTGCTTTGATTTCCCAAATGGCTGAACTGGTGGAGTATTCGAGAGCCGCAGTGTTAAAGTGTACCAGGACTGGCATCAAAGTTGTTAAACAACAACCCGATGGCAAAACTGCAAAGGTCGATGTTAGAGGTAAGCACCTGGTCCAACGACTCGTACAGGCACAGCACTGTTAAAGAGTTGACTACCCAATATCTGGCATGACCATGCATTGCATGCATGGGCTATACCAGTAGACGACCACTACGACATCCTTTTCTAACCAAGGTTCAGGGGCATAAAAGACTCGCCTGGGGAAAGAGTATGCAAGTTGGACATTAGAAGGTGTGCTGGTCGGATGAATCACGTTATTTACTTCACACCGTGGATGGTCGTGTACGGATTTGGTGTCAACAATATGAGGCTCTTGATCCATCATGCATGGTATCAAATGTGCAGGCAGGAACTTGGACCCCTGGTGCATGTGGAACAACCTATCAGTGGTCTCTGCTATCATCAACTGACTGTGTACACCCCACTGTGTTACACTTTTTCTCGAATGGCGATGGTGTCTTCCAAGATGACAATGCGCTGAGCCATCGGACAGGAATGGTTTGAGGAACAGAGTTCTGACTTCCAGCATATCGATTCCATAGAGCACTTGTGGGACACTATGGAAAGGCATATCAGGCATCTGGTACACCAATCACCTCCTGAACGCTTTTGTTGGATCAATGCTACGTCGGATAGTTGCTGTACTGAGGGCAAAAGGAGGACCTACGAGGTGGTAATAATTCAGTGATCACTCAGTGTATTTTTGATTTGTTTTTTACTTAGATATATGGGTAATTAATTAGGGTGTAAATGAATGAATATACATAAATATAGGGTGGTGCAAAAGAAATGCCTTTTTTTTTATTTCTATTTTACAAATTATTGATATCCTTTATTAAAGAAACTCAAATGCTGTTTAATATGTTCCTTTATGTAGCAGAATCTTAATATCTACAAAAAATGTTCAAAATGCTCCTGCCCCAAATATTCACATAAATAGAAATCAAGAGTGGATAGATCTGGTGAATGTGAAATTGAGAATTAACCATTTCCTAACCCCATAATGGGGTGGAGTACTATTTGAAAAAAAAATATATTTTGATCATGAACTCTAGGGCAAAATTCAGTTTGTAACATTTGCAAATAATTATGCTGTTTAAGTCTGATCAAAGAATATTGGGTATATTGTTCCTATGAATGAGATGGCTGCTGAGACATCTGACCATATATCTTATTAGGAAAGTTTTCATCTTCACAAACTTTGTAGCACCCGAGGAATGTAATGCTTCCTTGTTCTCTTTTAAGAGTTGAAGAACACCGCAGATAGACGTCAACTGGATTTTTGAGGAGTTTGCACCAGTGATTGTCTTAATTCATCTGACTTTTCTGCATCATTTACGCTTCTGGTTTCTTCAAATTTTCTGACCAGTCTTATGATATATATAACTTTGAACTAGGCAATATTAAATTCTTCTGCTAGCAAGCTAGCAGCTTTAGTTCCATTATTGTTGTTTTGGTAATTATGTTTAACTGCTGCTCCTTTGTTAAATGATAATCTGTTTATTTAGGGTATTACATAAGTAAAATCTTGAATGAAATTGAAAGGTGACTATGGTGGGACCAACAGCAAATTCGAAATGGGAAGCATTCAAATAATTAATCTTGGAAGCTGCTACGCTTTTCACACCAACTAAGAAATATAGTTCAAGGTTTAGGCTTAAATGGATGTTAGATGAACTAATGAGACATGTAGCAGAGAAGAAAAATGCATGGGATGAATATAAATTAATAGGTGACACAGAAGCCTATAGTAGATATAAGCGGGTCTCTAATAAAGTCAGATTGCAAGAAGTCTTTGGCAAAGGAAGCAAAGAAAAACAGCAATAAGTTCTTTACTTATGTAAACTTTAGAAGGAAGGGTATGAATCAGATTGGTTGAACTGTTGATGATTCTGCTTAGGTAGCTAAAAAACTAAATGAGTATTTTGCATCTACATTTACACGAGTAGTTATTCGGAGGAGGGGGATGGCAGAGGTGAATTAAACTCTGGCAGTGAGCCAGATGATTTTGTAATAACTGAGAGCAAAGTGGAGGGCAAATTGTTGAAGATAAACATAAGAAAGGCACCTGAGGTGGATGGGATCTATCCAGTTATATTAAAGGAGGCAGTAAAAGAAGTAAGCAAACCCTTAGCCATAATTATGAGAGCTTATTTGGACTAGAGATGTGCAAATGTGACCCCAATTCACAAAGGAGGATCAAAGATTAACACAAGTAATTACAGATGTGTTAGTTTAACTTCTGTTCCAGGGAAATTAATGGAGTCATCTAAAGAAGGCTTCAGTATAGTTCAGATGCAGCATGGGTTTTGTTAAAGGGAAGCCTTCTCTGATAAATTTGATTGGATACTATGATGTGGTCACAAAGGAACATTTTGATACTGTTGTGTGTGGAAGATTGCTGTACAAATTGGAGGGAATCAATGGATACTGCTGTTCGTAGACTAATGTTATTAGTGGAGTCCATTGTTGTTTTCCTGTGTTTATTAATGAAAGTATATCAAACTTAATGACAGTATGCTACTGCAACAGGATCTAGAAATGTTCTGCAGATGGGCAGCAAATGAAGTTTAACATTGACAAATGTAAAGTATTGCATATGGGTAGCAGTAACCCCAGAGTAACGTATCAACTGGTAGAGAATGAAAAGGACCTGGGAGGTAATTTTGCAGTCAGATGGTCTGCAAGAGTAGCTCATGCTGTCTTGTCAATGATATACAGGAATTTTTTCTAGCAGAGATAAGGTGATTATCCCCTTGTATAAGACCACACCTTGAGTACTGTATACAGGTTTGGAGGCTTCATTTTAGGAAGGATGTAGAGCTAATGGAACCAGTACAGAGAAGGGCAACAAGGGGCTGCTCTTATGAAGAAAGGTATAAGTTTCGCAAATTACAGTGTCTGGAGACTATGTGCCTGCGAGTGTATAAGGCTTTGAATGGATTGAGCATGCTCAGTGCTGCTGGGATTCTTTGCAGAATAGATGTGTGGAAATTAGCCTTTAGTTTTATGTGGTTGACAGCTTAAATGAATTCAAGGCTTTTTTTTTTTGGCCGATATTGTGTAAGCTTGCATCGTATGCCTCTACTAATGCTAAAATTATATTTCAAATCTGAAACAAACATTTCAAGTGTAAAAATTAAAAAAGGTATTACTTTTTGACTGCCCTGTATATCTTCCTCCATCAGAAAAATTTTATATTTCTCACTGTCATATTTTGAAAAGCGTGACTGCAGTGCTGTTTAAATCAAGTTTTAGTATTAAATGCATTTAATATAATTGTTCTTCCCAATAGTCAAGAAATTTGAAGAGTTTATTGCCTTGTCTCATTTTGTGGGTGTGAGTTTTAGGTGCTGCTGCTAAATGTGCAGAATTTGAATAGCTTTAAATTAAAGTATTTTCAGTCTCCTATTAGAGAAAACCAAATTCTTGATCAAATCTTTGCTTCCTTATTGGTTAGCCGACCAGGCTAGCCGAGTGGGTAAAGTACCTGCCCGGCAACCCAAAGGTCGCGGGTTCGATTCCCGCCTCGGGCTTGGATCAAAGTACTGCAAAAACCTTGGGAGGTGCAATATGGCCACAGAAGCCGATGCGCCAACAACTACCAAATCAAAAAAAAAAAAAATCCTTATTGGTTACTGACAGGACTTTTTTTCATTTAGGAATAAAGTTAACCAAAATAGTAAAGAAAGATAAGTTGATTATAAATTCATGATAAATCTTATAACAGAAAGGATTTTTAATATATTAAGTTTACCCTGGAATACTTAAACAAAGATGTTGACGACTTCAGTTCATTAATTCTTTTGCAATATCCTAGCTGTGTGCTGAAAAATATATTTTGGTTAAAGCATAAGAACGTTACAAAAATATCTCAATGGATATGTGTAATATTTTTTTCAGGCTCATAAATCTGTCACTGAAAAAAAAAAAGTTGTAAGTACTTTTTTGTAATAATGGCTTTAAAAACTGAACTAAATGTATTTTCAAATGTGAAGGATGTTAATGCAAAGCATCATGTGACATTTAGAAGGCATTCACAATATGAGATAACAAAAATGATGCCATTTCACCTGCTTTAGTGATTTTCTATGAACTAACTTGTTCAGTTAGTTAATTTTCTGTAGGCTGAGGCTTTTAGCTCTAAATACCTTTTTAGTCTATACTCTTGCACACCATCAGGCATCTCATATTGGGGAGTTATACTTTATGACTAGGTTGTCACTAATTGTAACACCAGGGTACCTACCCACCTAACAATGAGAGGCAAAAAAAAAGCCTTGAAATGGTGCCATCAGGCTTCTATGCCGGTGGAACGTTGCTTATTCGAGGTAGTGCAATTTATTGTGAATGCCTTCACAATATGAAATATAACAAAAACAATTCCATTTCAGTGATTTACTACAAACTAACTTGTTCAAATTATTTTATATGAGATTAACAAATGAAGAATTACTGGTTTTCTTGTCTTTAAGAAAGCACCAAGGTTTGCATACTTAGCTTGTTTTTTCATTTTATAGACCTTCGTATAGATTTAAAGGTAGTCTTTAAATCGGATTGACAAAAATCGCCATCGTACATAGCAGCGATGCAATCAGTATCCCTACAGCACAGCCACGGGTAACTGTGTCAGGTTTACATTTTAAATACCAAAATATTTCTTTCATCATTCTCTACTGTATTTCATAAAAAAATTATAATTCAACGCGACCACATCCATTGAGTAGAATGGAGAGATCTGTAAACAATTAAACCACTGTAACAATAAATGTTTCATTTAACTTCTGCTATGCGTGCTCACAATTTTTCTGTTCATGTTGAATGTGACATTTAGAATATTTTTGAGGGCTATCTTTTAGTGGCATGCAGCACTTACTTAACTATAAGGCATATTGTTGAGGGTGTTTTAGAATCATATTATGCATCCATTTGTGTTCTGAATTCTAAGGTATTTGTTGTTAATTTCCCAATGGGGAACAATTCATTAAATCCTGCTTCTGGTGCCAATAAATTGTTACATGTTTTGGGATCCTTAACTTCTAAAATTGTGACCATTGTAAATAAATAAAGATTAATATTTCATTTTTTTAGATAACATCTGAGGAATTTTATTCACAATCAACCCCTGCATTATTAAAACTAGTAAGTTACTGTAATGATCCTGGGTGGTATCAATAAAATGGGAGTATTAAGTGTCAAGACAGACCAGAATGGTATGGGTAAATAATTGGAAAGATTGAACGAGCATCTATGAAATCTGTCTTTACCATGCACAAATCATGTGTATGAGAGAACAAGCAAGGCTTATGAAACATTTCTTCAGTGACAGAGTATTACTGTTATATCAGGTCATCTCATAAGTGCTTGCTTCCATGCTGAGAACATATCAAATGGAAGGATTTCATTTTAGTTTGTCTAAATTTTGCATTATAACCAAATAAAGAAAGCTAATTGAAGTTGGTGAAAAAATTGTTCCCCAATTAAAGATAAAGCTTCATGTTGTACTGTATTGCCACTTTTTGTGATTAATAAGTGTTCCTAGTCCTATCTAAAAAAAAAACCTGGTTGTGTGATACCAGCCCAATCCACCCACCCCAGAATAAAAAAAAGTTTAATACAATATATTTTTTGTATTTATAAATCATATCAACAGCATTTTTCATTATTGCTGTGTACTTGCTTTCATACTTTGGGACACAGCTACTTGAAGATCTGGTTCCAGGTTAAGTTTATTTCTAAATGTGGTTTTAATAACAGCCATTGCAGAGAAAGTCACCTCACATAGGTATGTTGATCCAAATGGAAGGATTGCAGTGCTTGTTTGCTAAATCACTCCATGGATCATCTTGCACACTCTACTTTGGAGACCACTGTCTTATAATATGCAGGAAAGCTAAATAACCGTATTAAATCTACAAACAAAACAAGGAAACCCTGTGCCATTTAGGTTTACTTCATGTCTTCTAGAAAATGATAATATCTATGACCACTAATAAAAATTCTGGTAAGATGATTTAAGGAAGCAAAAGAGATTACTTGAGTTTCTCACTCCTAAGTTTCCAGGATTTCTTTAATTTGCACACTTGTAATCATCCTTTCTCAATAACAGTATCATTTTGTTGTTGGTGCCTCCATAGGCAGGTGGATGAGCAGCAGTACGTAGCACACACCTTGAGCCTGTCACCACCAAATAACTATTTTTGTTGCATTAATATTTGTTTTTCAGAGACTGAACACATTTACCAAAAATTAAGTTAGTTGCACTTTTTCACTAATATAACAAATGTGATGTTTGAGCACAGTTTATTCTTTGTAAAAATTACTCAATCTCTTATATCAACAAATTAAATTTTTCTAGGTCTTTAATGCAAGGAAAAACTAGTCATAAATTTATAGATGTCTCAGAAAACCCAATAATGAAAGTATATTATACTTCAAGGGTAAGTGTCAATTAAAAATTTTAAGCTGGTTTTTATAACTGAGTGTAACTGTGACTATAAAACAACTTGCAGTCATCATGTTACTGGGATAGCAGTAGTTAGTGTTGTTTAACAAATGTTTCTTGCTACACTTTTGGGGAGTATAAAATATTGGATGACAACAACAAAATTTATTAACAGTATTTTTTTATAATGGCATAAAATAAATAGTATTATACTTTAATCTTCTCAGTATATAAGCCAACAGTAGCAAATAATAGAAGAAAGGAAGGTCATAAAACTGCACACTTCACCCATCCATCTTGCAACTCTTTTTCCTGAATTTAAATTTGTCCCATCATGTGTAGTCTTAGAAAGAATGCCATTCACATCCAGATCTCCCCCTGAGGTGTCCAGCTGCAGAACTGAAGTCTTTCTAGGTAAGAGTACCCTTTTGTTTCTGTCACTGAGCCTGTTCCAGCAGATGTGGGGTTGGTGTGACTATGGCTTTGTACTGCACAATTACCCTCACCTTGAGTGTTGTACCACACAGTTAAGTTTCTCTAGGATTATTGCTACCCATTGTATCATCTGATATACCTTCATCAATAATGGACCCAGCACTGAACCCTGGGGAAAATCCACTGATAACATTAGTAAAGAATGCCTGGTATGGTGAAAAACCAAAGTGTTTTATGATGCATATCACAATACCTGGTATGGTGAAAAACCAAAGTGTTTTATGATGCATATCACAATAAGTTATAATTAGAAAACACCTGTAACAGAAAAAAAAAAAAAATTTGATTTGGAAATTAATGGATGAAAATAGTTTTTCCAGAATTAAATAAAGCCAGATACAATGAGGTTCTTTATTATTGAACATTACTCAGTATTAACTTTCAAACTGCATGTTGTTTTTGAGATGTGTTACTACTGTCAGCATATATTCAAAAGAATTCTCTCATCCTAAAACTTTTTTCCCCCCTTTATTAAATAAGTTTTGTTTGAATACTATCCTGGTAATATAATTTAATCAATTTTCAATGTATGTTTTTGCTTATTAAGCTGAATAAATTACTCTAATCAGCACTCTACTTTTTGCAGGTTAAGAAAATTTTAATATCATGCTCTTTGTTGTCATTTATCAAAATCAGACACAGCAGTGGTCCAAGATCTGATTCCACCAGTCAATGGTGCCCTGCAATTTATTTTAGTGAAATGCCTATGACTTTAGATGAGACCTGATTAGTTTTCACATATTTGAAAAAGTTGTCCCCATACTCAGCTTTTGTCTCTGTTATAGGCTTTGCTACTCATCCATCCTAGTATCCTCCTTGCTATTTTTATTTTAATATATAGCAGTAAATATTTATATCATTGTTTTGTTGATAATGCTTAACCTTGCAGCAGTGGTATTATTTTTCAAACTATTTGAGTGTTTGCAGGATGAAAAATCTCATGGATTGATTCCAACTAAGCTTCCCCATAGTAGGAAAGTAACCTTGGACTAGCACTTAATGCACCACTTCTGCTTGGTTAATATGATATAATTGATACTTTTTGATAAAATATTTTTATTTTGCAGCCTGTTCTTTTTTGTATGTGTGCTGGTAATGAGCTTTTCTACAGTATGTTGTACCTATTATATTTCACTGAAGGTCCTGTAGGTAAGCAAAAATAATATTTTGAAGTGCTTTGTTTCAACAAAAAAAATTCATTTTTAAGTGATAGTACAAGTATGCACTTTTTTTCTCTCTAATAGTTCCATTGCTGAATTTGGGGATTATCCGGATTGTAATGATACTGGCTGCACCGATTGCTGTTACAAAGTCACTAATTAGTTTACTACAAATGATCACAGCTTGTCAGAATTTGAGTATAATTGATGTTGCTGATCGATCCCAAGAAGGAGTAAAGAAAGAATGATGCATTTTGAGTTGCTTCATTGTTGGTAGAAGTACTTATATTTTATATAGCTTTACATAGTTTTTGTACTCAATATATTATAATCCAGGTAGTTTACTTAAACATGCATAATGTTGTCAAATTGTGCTGTGATTTTTGTTTATATATTGTGGAACCTGGCATGAAATGTAAAACCAACTCTAATCAAAATGAACCTTTTGATCCAGTTATAGTAAAGTGTAGCCCTCAACAATTCATGGTTGAGGGAAATGGACCATAATCTGACACTGGTCCACTCAAGGAGTGTGTGTGCTACTGCACTCCTGCTGTTATACTTTTATCCAAAGCAGGAGAGGATGTGTATCTTCTGGGATTTCAATAATACTGTTTGTGTGGATAATCCTTGGTATGAATCTTTATTGAGTAAAGGGAGAAGGTGTGCTTCTCAAAATTGAAGTTAAAATATCCTGAATAAGTTTCACTAAAGACTGTGTGTGAACTTTTTTCAAATAAATTTAATTAAAAGATTTTTTGTCATGTTTTGTTTGAAGCAAGAGAAATAAGTCACATGACATCTTCTGTTCAATGTGCTACTTTATTGACACCCTGAAAAATTAAATTTTAATTTACCTGTTTGGTCTGAGCTGAACTCCTTGTTTAATTTGGGATTAATGCCTGAGATGCTAAATTAAAATCGTTGAAGTGACTTGCAACACTTAAAGGCCATTTTTGCAAATTCCTGCTAATTTTCTTTGATGCTTCTGCAAGTCAATGACCTTTACTCTATTTGTTTCTTGTAAAGAAATAGAATGATATTTCTTTCCAAATCTGCAATAATTTTATATTTTTGAAAATTCATTTTCAAGGCAGAGGGTAAAAAATGCACAAACCCCATGTGATTTACAATTATGACTCTGGTGAAATGTTCTGCAAAACACGACCAAGTTGTAATCTCCCCTTTTTAGTTAAAAATGCAGAATTAGAACTGGGCTGCATTTGCCACTCTAGGTCTTTCTAATAATGACCTGTTCCTCTAAATGCTATTGATCTCAACTTAGGACCATTATTTTTAATCAGATAAATTTCATAAAAGAAGTTATCTGTATTGCTTCATTCCATCACTCTTCTCTAGAATATTTTTCTTTCCCAGCAATGATGGACTTCTAGAAAAGAAAGAAAATGTATAATAAATCTTTAAGTTGATTGGGACCATTATTGGTTGTCTAAATTGAAAATATGGCTGTTTATATTTTATTATTCATGTCTTATAAAATGTGCAAATTCTGTAATAATAAGAGGAGTTTACCTCATAAATATCTTTCTAGTCAGTAAGCATAAGAATGTATATAATCTTGAATAATTTTCTGAATTTTGTCCTTTTTGAAATGTTACTGTAAATAGAATGTGTATAGTATCAGCATGTTAAAAGTTCTTTTCCTTATTTCTACTCTGATAAAATGGAAATAATTTAATTAATATGCAGTGTTAGTATTAATTTTCATGCTTTACCAAAATGAAGAGAAATAAATGTTTCAAATTGATAGTCTGTTGCTCTCTTATATAATCTTAATATCCACTTCATGTGCCCTGTTGAACCTTATCCATCAATAATTAGAACCTCTTTCTGTGATGAAGCTAAAATTTGCCATCTTAACTCCTTTTGGGAACCAAAATCTAATAAAACAGTTTGGATTTTGCTTTGAGAGATGTCAAATCTTTTCCATTTAACACTGACAACCTCCATAAAGAAGTCTATACAGTAAACCCCCGGTATTTGTGGGGGTTACATTCCTAAGAAATGCCATGAATACCGAGTTATGGCTCCCATAGTATGAAGTAAATAAGAAACTTCAAACAAATCTTTCAATCCAGCACCTTTGCTATAGCTAAAAAAAACTTCTCACTAGTTTTGCCTTTTCATGAATGATGAGTGAACTTAATGGAATTTTGTGTTTGGTCTTCTATCCACAGATTTAAAGCTTCTCCAATTTAACATCACGAGTTACAGAGCAAATTTTTTACTTCTGATTTCTTGTACTGTTGACTTTGTTTTGCCACTGACGAGACACTTTCACAATTCCCTTGTTATTTGTAGGGGTTAGAAAAGAACTTGTTCACAATAAAGTCACTTTTTTCTGTTAACACTAACACACTGCAAAATGGTAGATTTTTCACTTTTGTAAGCATATCAATTAAAAGCAAACGATGAAACATTCCATGACAAGTGCATAACACTAGTGTTGCCAACTCTTGAAATTTTCATTTGGGTTAAATCTTATTAATGGTGCCATAAAAATTTTTAAGACCTCAATATTATATGCAATTTATTCTGAGGAACAAGAACCGTTTAATGCAGTGGCATGATCACTGGATTTCTTGGTTGGTGAAAAATGTAATTTTTCAGAGTACAGCTTTTTGTGAAGTTTGCAATCTTGAAATCTGGCTTACAAAAAGTAAATGTAAAACTGATATGTTTAGATGGGGTTGTAAGAAACCTTGCTGTAAAACAAAGAGTATTAGACATGACTCATTTTTTAATGATAGATTATTGTTATCTCAAAATTGCAAAGATCTGAGGGAGTTAGGGATGATTTCAGAAAATGGAATATCTGTTTAAGTTAAATTGATGAATCAGCATTTTTCAAAAGAAAGTGTAATTTAGGACGACAATGGTTTTTTGGTGCATTCGAAAGAATTATCAAACGATATTTTTTAGTTACAGTAGAAAATAGAGATAAAAACAACTATCAATTATAAGAGAGGATATTACCAGGTACAAGAATCATCAGTGATGGATGGCCTGCATATAAATATCTCTACCGATACATTAATTATACCCATGATGAGGTTATTCATTGTTATAATTTTGTTTCTCCAGATGATTCAAGTGCTCATACTCAAAATATTGAAAACACAGGATAGTCTACTAGAAGGTTATCTGTATGAGTTTCTATTTAGAAGAAAAATTATCTTATTTTAGAAATAAAAAAAAGGTAAATTTTTGATTTTCCCAGCATATATTTTTTACGGCACCCATTAATAGGATTTAAAAAGTATATTATATATTTATTTATAAATAGAAGCCTATGGTAAGATATAAGCTGGTCTATAATCAGATTGGTCCAACTGTTGTTTCTGCTCAGGTAGCTAACAGTATTATATTTACACAAAGTTATTCAAGGAGGGGAAATTGTTGAAGACAAACATAAGGAAGAACCCATGGACTGGAGATGTACAATTGTGATCCTGTTTCATAAAGGAGGATCAAAGGGTTACACAGGTAATTTCAGACATTTGTTCTGGAGGCACTTGCAGGATCCTCTAGATAAGACTGCAGTAATAGTTCAGACAAATTTCATTGGATACTATGATGTGGTCACAAAAGAACTGGATCTTAGGAAAGCTTTTGATACTGTTGCACATGGAAGACTACTGTAAAAATATGGCATAAAGGCATGGTTGAGTGGAAATCAATGGACACTGCTCTTTGTGGAGTTCAGTTTTCTGATGGTATATCAGGGTTAATTTCTACTACTGCAATAGAATCTAGACAAGTTGAGCAAAGAGGTGGCAACTGAAGTTTGACAAATGTAAATACTATGTATAGGTAACAGTAACCCATCAACTTTGTGGTACAGCTCATGGTGTCTTGTCAATGATATTCAGGAAGAATGTAGAGCTAGTGAAATGAGTAAAGAGAAGGGCACAAAGGCTTAAATTTTGCAAATTAGTGTCTGCAGACTAGGCACCTGCAAAGTTTTTTGGCTGATGCCACATCATATGTGTGCTAAATTCTTGGTTCTCAAACAAAGAGCTATCCATACAGCCCAGTTCGACTTCAAGATAAATACCTAACTCCTTTAAAGAGCAACAGCCATGATATGTAGAACACTCTCCGGCAATTAAAATGATTTTTGTACTTCAAGTGGATGGGGCTGTGTGATCTTAAATAGAGATTATTTGTCTTTGTAAAAGACCACAAACATTAATAGTGTAGTATATAATTACATTGGCCTTGTTTAATAAAAATGTATGGTTTTTGATGTTACTATTGTTGGCTATCCTTAGCTTGTACCAAGGGGATAACTCCTGTTTAAGAAATTGATTAAAAATAGGCATCCCTAGTAAGTGTGAAATTATGTCTTGAATATTGCAACTATCAGTGATAAGAACATTTTCTAAATATCTCCCATAATATGGGGTTGAAAAGGAATCAAAATGTAGACCTTTGATGTTAACCCACACCAAGAGTTTAATTAAGTAAAAAATTTCTTTAATAGGAAGCTTTGTATAAAACAAGGTGACATCCAGTGAGAATAAATTATTACTGCCTGTAAGAAACATTGGGCACATGGGAAATCTGGTTTCGTGCAGTTTTACTTGACTGAAAAGTGCTGGCCTTCAGTCAAGTATTACAATTGTACCTCCTCTCTGAATAAAGTCTTTTCCTGAACGTCACATGCATTTTATGTTATTCACCACTTGGTTAAATAAATGTTTTTGTAGAATATTATGAAGTCCAAATTCAATCCTGCGATAGTGTATACAAATAGAAGTTTATAACTGTTTGATATGTAGGCACATTGTGCCTACAGAAATGTAGCTTTTTATGAATCTGGTTTGATACCCACAATAATGTGTGTTTTTATTTCTGTGGCCTTCAATACAAACCATAATAATTTAATTTGTAGTGAAATTTCCTAACCTGGGTACTGTTGTCTCTATTAGAATACTGAGAAGTGGCAAGTGCTAGTTACTTTATGCCCAAAATTAACTGTCAAGTTCTGGAACAATGAAGGCAAAGTATTTTAGTACCAAGATGTTATGCTATTAGAGGAAGAGAAGTGGATGAAATTGGCAACAACAGTTTAAAATAGAGCTATAATGCTGAACGTGATATGTAGAACACTTCCTGACCATGTCTTGGTCTTAGGGAGGAATTCGTTTTGCAAAATTTATGTTAAACATTTTTTAATTGCTGGAAAGTGTCACACAGAAATGCTCTATGTATCATATAGAGATAAATTCTCATTTTTCTACAAACTGCTGATCATGGTCATAGATAAGTTGGTGCAGCAAGAATTGTCTCTACTGCTACTTGGATGGAGGTTTGTCCAAGTCTTAATTCAGGTGAGGTTACTCTTGTGGAAACCCTCATGTTGGTTGTAAATAGAGTGCACTGTTTACAGTGAGAGGTTGCTTGGTAATGGAGTTTACTTTAAATGGCAAAAGGACAGTGTGAATCCTACTTGAACTAAGAAAGAAAACCCAAGTTGTGTCATATGCTTTTTCCATACTAGTTAAGTGGACCTGTTACTTCGGAAACTACTTGTTTCAAATACCGCACCATAAAAGAAGAGCATTCACCATTCTCTCCAAGGCAAATACTGTTGTATAGAAAGAACAGGTGGGTGATGTTTTCAGCTTATAGATGGTAAACACCCTCAGATGTAAAATTCAAGACCAGAAACTAAGATGATGCTGCTCGAATTTTTAAAAATGTCTTCCAAGACTGATGACAGGTATACCATGTATTTTCCCAAACCACTTTAGGGCTGGTTTTCTTGGTAATAGAAGGTGTAAAAACAGACCCATGGTTCCTTTTGGGCTCTGAAGAAATATCATCAGCATATCCCCTAGGCTTTGTTCTCTGACTCAACCTCACTAAAATGCCCAAGCAAGAAAGGGAGGCAATTACATGACAGGCTTGGTGCACTGTTAAAATGTTTTACATTTAACATCATGAAACAAGTAAATACATGGGCTGTGTTAAGGTAACTAAGAGTAAGAACAGGTGCACCAATGCTAGGAATACAGTAAATAAATTGGAAGTGCTAGTCACAACATCAGAGAGGCAGAATTGGAATTGCTGTTAGTTAAGAAACATAAAATCATTTCCCAGTGCATATTTCGTCAGTTTGGTGTGAAATAAGCACTGGGAAACCAAAAATGAGGGTAGGAGTGTGTTACAAATGACTGATCAACTTCTGAGATATCGAGTGATGCTACTGCAATTATCACTCACTAGAAAGACTTGTGGATTTACTGGAGCATGTCTGCTGATGAGGCTAGTGGGAGCCTCATCAGCAGACATTCATGAGTAACAAATAAATGAACATTTGTTACTCAGCCTTTTAATTGCATAGAAAACCACAGTTGATTATAAACTATAGCACTGCTTATGTGTCTTTATAATTTAAACTTGTATGACAGAGCTTTTAGAATCAATGATTTGGCAATAGATAGTTAAATACAAATGTAATATTTTTAATTGAATCAAAATCATGCCTCAAGGTAGCGGTTGCCCTCTGAAATGTACTGCTTGTTTTATGTAATTAGTGTTAGGAAATTAGGTGCCAACTCAGCATTATGGGCCTTTGAGAGCTTGAAGAACAGGGTAGATGCCCACAGGAATTAGTTGTTGTCAGGTGACTATTGTGCAAAAAGGATATGTGGAACAGGACCAGAGGCAAAAGTTGATGACATTGTTTTACATATTGCCAGAGAAAGGAAGAATTACTTAGCAAGTACAGGCCAATGTTGAATTTGTCTGCAATTCTGCCCAGACACGATAGGAAGGAGTATATGAGGAGAGCCTTATCAATTTGGCCCTGGCTCATGGGATAGAATTTTTTTTCAGCCTGGTCTGTGCTTATTAACAGGATCTATCCAGTTATATTTAAGGAGGCACCAAAGGAAGAAAGCATAGTTGGACTAAGGGGAGGTCCACATTGACCGAAGATGTGCAAATGTCAATGAGTAATTACAGACCTGTTACTTTAACTTTGGTTCCATGGAGTCATCAGTTAAAGAAGCATTACAGGATCATCTAGACAAGACTGCAGTAATAATTCACACAGCATGGGTTTGTTAAGAGGAAGTCTTGTCTGACCACTTTGATATTGTTGCACATGGAAGACTACCAACAAATTGGAGCAGTATGGTTGAGTGGACTTCAGCCCATTATTGTTTTGTATATCAATGACAATAGTATCTGGAAACGTTGGGCAGAGAAGTGGCAACTGAAGTTTAACAAGATGGGTTGAATTGTGCAGTCATGTTAATTATGTACAGGAATAAGGTTATCATCCCCTTATATAAAGAGTTGGAAGAACAGGGAGTGATTTCTGAATGGTCTCGTGGAGAGTTAATTGGCATTCCCCCAATCCAGGTGGCTCAGAAGAGCTGTTTGTCACACTGTTTCAATTTCCAGCACACAGCCATTTTACATGAGCCTACCAACCCTCTCTGGCAGGGATCATGTTGGAGCAGCAGAAGAAAAGTTTTGATTACCAGAATTCAGTGCTGGGCTCCATACCCACCAGGATTCCAACAATGTTAGCCTGGAACCTAGACTGTTGAATACCAGTAATGGCTAATCTGCAGCATCACCATTCACAAATGGTGACCAGACTAACCACTGGTATGTCAAGTTTTAATAAAAATATGATTCATGGAAAATCAAATTACAGTAAACTTTAAAATCCTGCACCTACTGATGGAGAAACATTTTAGTGAATACATGTTTACTTTGACTCAAATTTAAACAAATGACAAATAATTACAGCTTAAAAGAAAAAGGTAAACAGTTTAAGGATGACAAGCCATTTTGCTTTTTATGACTTGAGCAATTCAATTTCTCGCATTAATTGCCAAGTGAATACCTCTAGCTGTCTGTTTTTGTCATGTACGACTAACTAACGGCAGCGTGGAATTAAATTATTGTTTGTGCTCATCAGCAAGTCACTTTTTAATGGATGAGCTTAACCATAGATTTTTTCTAGCTGTACCCACCCAACCCTTGGTGTTTAATTTCTCATTGCCCTCAGCTATCCTAGGACAGAATTTATGGGCAATGCAGTCACCCCACCACATTCATAGTAATTTGTTGTCAGTATGGATAACTATCACGGAGGTGGTACAGAAATTGCACTAACACGGTTCGACAATATCAGGAATATGCCATTGGCATCTGTCTTGCAATGTTTCAGCCAACCAGAGAGGTGCCAGAAACATCACCATCAACTGTGTTAAGCTATGCACCCATCCAAGAATGAGACAGCCCTTATCTGTAATTTTCAAGAGCTAGCACCAAAAGAGAAATCCAAAGCTATATGGTACTGATAATGGAAGTCTTAATTCTTACAGCAGAGCAAACATGCATTTGTTTTAAATAGAGACCACTATGACAGTCCTCATCACATAGCAGATGGTCTCTAGTAACAACTTTGAAAACTTCACAACTGTTTGGTTTGCATTTTGCCACCTGAAGTGAAACATCAGGACAACTTGTTTCATTGTGAGATTTAAAACTATTGCATTACCTGTTCAGCTGAAATAACATTTTATAAAGAAATGTGATCAAGTGTCAGATTGTTTTCATAATATATTATCAGATCCAGTAAAGGGCATGCCACATAATAAGTGACAATTCTGTTCTTTCAAAAAGCACTGGGCTTCTCTGGCTGGTCAATTAGCAGTCATTTCCAAGATGTCAAAAACTTTGTCTTTAATGAAACTAGTATTAGAAATGATGTAAGAAATCATCAGCCAAAAATTCCCACATCACTTCTCTATCTCTTCCTTGAATTTCTAGAAGAATAAGAGAAATATACCCCAATATGATACTGTCCAGAAATTAAAATATGATTCAAAATGGTTACAGTAAAAAAATTCTTTTTATTTCTGGAGTAAATTTCTCTTATTTACTATCAAAGGAATAATTGCCTCCTTTTCCTTGCTGGCAAAACCTCATGAACAATCACCAAATAGTGCGTTAATCTGAGATTACAGCTACCCATATGGAGTAACTTACATTGGTCAATGTTAAAATTCAACTGCTATTCAATTTTTGTAATATATTACCTGTACACTTAAAAACAATAATGGGCACAGCACCAAACCCCTGTGAGACTTTACTAAACAATAGTCTACAAATAGATGGGTCACATCAAGATCGCCCCTTAACAAATCCATTCTGTGACTAAAATATAACTACAATACTGTTTAGATGGTCCTACATTATTTTCTTTGTAAAAGTTAAGCTAATTGGTCTAATTACTTATCTCACCCTTGTGAATTAGAGATACAGCACCCTTTGATTATGAAAGCGTTTCTCCTGAATCGAGAAACGCTTTCATATCTCCCTTAATATAATTCTATAGATCCTGTCTGACCCAGATGTCCTTTTTTTTTTTATGTGCAACTTTAATCTTTCACCTCAGTTATCAATCATTTAGCATTCCATCACCTTCCTTCTACTGTTTGTAAGTCAAAGTCTGCTACTTTCTTTGCCAGAGACATCTCACAATCTGCATGCAGTAATGCATATAAATTTACAGTTGTTACATGATCATTTGGTCCCACTATATAGAATTTAAAGATATCCAAGACCATAGTCATATTTATGAAAGCAAAAGCCCTTCCTTTTACCCTTGATGGTAGTTCCACATCAATATAACAATCATTACCACCAACTGGTTCTTTTATCTGCAGATTATTAATGCATGAAAAATCACTGCTCCCTCATTAATATGCTACTAGAGAAAACAGTCATCCAATAAATCTACAAAGTGACCAACCCACAAGTTCCAGTGCTAACTAAGTGCATAATCCCTTTTGTCTTTCCCATACTGAAATTCTCTATCCCCAAGTGGCACCACGATATCTGCATTTGATAACATTGACCACGTAAAATTTACTATGAAACTAGCATTTGTGTACATGCACCTGTTCTTACTCATCCTAACACAGCCCATGTGTTTGCTTGTTCTATGGTAATTCCCAGCAGGCTTTGAAATAACATACCTTGCTGCAAGTTCCACTTTCACCCATGCTTGTTAATATATCAGGCAGTGTATCCCCCCCCTCAGGCTAAAAGTTTTTTTTACCCACCTGACACTTCCTTGATAAAATCAGTAAATATTCTTGCATCCCTTTTATTGAGAAAAATTTTACCACATGAGACTTAGTTTCTCCAGGGACAAATTGATTTACAATGCACTCTTATCATATATTATTTTATCTAAGCAGAACTGCAAACTTTCAAATTTAACCCAAACTCATGTTTTTGAATATTGCCCTGTACTCAGATTTCTTGCTCTTAATATCAGTGTCTACAAAAATATCTGCTCTATGTAGTCAACCCCAGGGTCCTGAGCTGGATATAATCATTCTTCTCTTCTCTCTCAGGGTAACTCGGGAATTTTTTTTTTTTTTTTTGGCTGGTGCAGAATAAGCCTCAGGCTTCCTTGCACCAGACATGCCATAGTCCATCTTTTTTTTTTTTTGCACAATATTCATTGGCTTCTGACAGTAACTATAGGACAGCAAATTCTGTCTATTCAATGCCAGAGAGAGAACTTGATGAGCCACCAGTCTAATTCCTTGGAGAATATACACACCCAATTTCCTCAAATTTGGTGTGGAGTACACCAAACAACACTTTGTACAGCCATGATTTGAGTTGATGTCCCGGATTGGACATGTAGCCTCCATACTTAATGGCAAACGATTTGCATCACATTTGCTGGGAACCAATGGAAAGAGTTTTTTCTATAGTAAATAAGCTGTGGACATCAAGAAAACTGACCATAGAAATGCTGACACCTAAGTCCATAGGTGTCAAGTCGGGTGAACATGATGGCCATTCAGTGCTGCTACGTCGCCTGAGTCAAGGTAGCTCTATACCGTCAAAGCAAATTGAGGAGGGGCCCATCTTGTTGAAAGAACAGTTCGGTGAAGTCAGCCCTGATTACGAGTTGCAGCAGCACCACCACATTGTGCAACATGTTTAGGTAATTGTTACCATCCACAGTTTTTTCAAAAAAAAAAAAAAAAAAACCTGCCCCACACAGTGATGCCTGGCTGGTTCAGTTCAGTTGTGAATTTCACACGAGGATTTTCATCTACCCTGTACACGTGGCCTGACAATTTGAAACAGGATTCATCTCACCAATGATCTTATCAAGGTCTGGTTGGTCATGCATTATCCCACAGAATTGCAACCAACGGTCTAAATCGTCCTCCAAAAGGCTGTGTAAGAGTCTTGGACGGTACAGCTTCAATTTACGCATTAACCGTCACAAGAATGTTCTCAATATGGATAGCTCCAGAGAGACATCGTGTGGACTGTTCATGAATGTCAGGGGGACTCATCTCTTTCTCCTCTGTCACAGATGTCGGCGCATTACCCACTAAACCCGTTGCATCAAATTTATCTGATACAATAAATTGTCAGATGTGTTGGTGGACTAGAGTCAAATGCCTCTTGCCATGCTCTGCACACCTTTTCAGTCTTCTAATACTGCTTCAGAATCCACTTTCTTTGTCAATACCTGTAAAATAAAAATACCATGACCTGATCAGTACTGTATACCTACTTTTGGCCCACCCTCTATATATGATAAGTTTTCTTTGAACTAAATTTGTATGTGAATATTTTTTTATAGGTTACTAATTCCAATCAAAAGGGACTATGAAGCCCAATAAGTCCTATTATTATAATAATCTTAAATTATAGGTGAAAACCTCATACCTTTGAGTAGGACTGTTAATCTCTCAACCACGAATGATTATAATCTTGATTTAACCCCCCCCCCCCCGTGTATTGTCATAAATGAATCAAGCTAAAATAACTATGTATTCAACTCATATCACATCAAGGGAATCGGAAAGACTGCGGCCACCAACCTCCAAAAATCAACCAACACCACCATGAGAATTGGAAAACAATTGTCATGAAATTCTAAAAATTACGACACTAATAAATTAATTCACACATAAATTAAACTTTAAAATCATTATTAACTTCTTTTAAGAGACCACTTTATTCTGTTTGTTACAGTGTTCACAAGAAGTACAAAAGTGACAATTGTTTTTCAATTCTCATAATGGTTCGTGGTTGTGGCTGCCATCTTTCTGATTCCCTTGACATGATATGAGAGTTGAATACATGCTTATTTTAATTTGATTCATTTATGACAATACACGGAGGGTAAATTCAGATTATAATCATTCACAATTGAGTGTTGAGAGATTAACAGTCCTATTCAAAAGGTAGGAGGTTTTTACCTATAATTTAAGATTACTGTTTATAGAGGATGAACCCCCTGTGGAATGCTAATGATCTGATAACTTTAGTTTCAATTCTGCATTAAACTAATAGATACCCAAATGCAGTAATAACTACTCAGTTCACAGGTTATTATTAACCATATGTTGCAAGGAAGCCTGAGGCTTATGCTACACCAGCCAAAAAAAAAAAAAAAAATTCCCTTCGTTACCCTGAGAGAGAGTCAGAAGTAATAAAGAATGATGATATCCACCTCAGGACCCTGGGGTTAATGTAGCAGTAATACATATAGCTAGCAAAGCTTACAGGTGTCTCAAAAATATTGGTACAAACGTTTAGGGGAGGTAGGTAACATCTAAAGGAATATGAATCACATAGGAACCCATAACCAGAAATGTCACAGGACAGTAATTAGTGGCAAACATTTATCTGACATAACATTAACAATGGAGTATGAGATGGATGCATCTGTTACAACAGATGCTCGAAGGTTCCACCATGAGATGTGATCCATGTGTGACACATGGATTGGCGGACACGGTCGAACACACCTGGAGTTTCTTTGACAGTAGCAGCAGCGCAGACGAGTCTTGCCACGAGATCCATACATGATAGATTTGAGGGTCCCCCACAGAAAGAAATCAAGGCTCGATAAATCAGGTGAGTGTGGGGGCCAGGCAATGGGTCCACCACGGCCAATCCATCAACGCCCAAAACACCTGTTCAAATGGTCACGAACACACCTTCCATAATGGGAAGGTGCCCTGTCATGTTGAAACTAAATGTTGTGCCTCGCATTTGCTGGAACATCAAGTAACCCTGGTACAATTTGTTCAAGAAAGATCCGGTATTTAGCAGAGTTCATGCAGGATGGTAACAGGCATGGGCCGACTAAGCAGTCACCGACCATACCTGCCCAACATTTATTGCGAAGCGATGTTGTGCTGCACGGGGGCACACACATGAGCATTGTGCTGATTGAATAAGTCTCATCCATGAACAAAACATAGGCTGGAAAATTCAAATCTTGAACACTTTCTTGGAGAAACCACTGTGCAAAAGCCACACATGCAGGATGATCTTGGGGGAGCAGTAACTGAACCCTTTGGAGATGAAAGGGGTGTAAGGAATCGTCGTGCCAGACATGCAGTACACTGACAAGACACTCCTAAGGCAGAGGCAACGGCACATGTGCTGGTAGTAGGATTATTCTGGACGGCATTTGCGTTGAACATGGTCTGCCTGCACTACTCCTGTTACCTCTAAATGGCCCATAATCGCACTAATTTTGATGCACACGTGCAAACAAACGGTGGTCCGGTACATGTCTGTCTGAGAGGCGTTCTACATACGCTAGGTGCATGTCTACCAGCTCACAGTTCGTATATCAATGCATGCCCTTCGTGCACAACTATTGCTTGAATTAGTAAACCAGAAATTTTCCCTCTCGCGAACTGATGAACAGCACTGTCTTACCGACTTATGGTGACGTTTCCAGTTATGGGTTCCTATGCGATTCATATTCCTTTAGATGTTATCTACTTCCCCTAAACGTTTGTACCAATATTTTTGAGATACCCTGTATATAATAAAGGTATAGCCTAAATAGCATTAGCAGAGGCATACGTTGCAAGCAAGCTTATGAAGCATCAGCAAAAAAAAAAAAAAAAACCCTCCCATTTCACTCCTCCATTCGTTCCAAATGGCTGTCCAGCTCAGTCTTAAATTTATTTAGGCTATTAGCTTCCACAATAAAAGATGGAAGCCTGTTCCACCAATCAACTACCTGCTGGCTAAAGGGAAATTTCTGAACACACCTATTCTACAACTATCTTTCCTCAATTTGAAACTGTGTCCCCCTCAGGTTCTTAGTCTTGAGCAAGTGGAAGAATCCCATCAGCATTAAGCTTGCTCAATCCATTCAATCTTTTTGTACTCGTTCTAGCAACTCTACATAAAATGAGGCCTCCAAACCTGTGTACAGTAGTGTATTCTAGGTGTGCAGGTCTGGAGGCCTCATTTTAGGAAGGATATAATGCCATAAATTATTATAATATACAGTATAGTAAAATTACTATTAACGCAAACCTACATGATTAAAATTGTATAGCTACTTATTTACCATAACCAAGCAATTCCACTATGTTTACTTCAAGTTACGATATTCGCGCCAAATCGTCGATACAAAAGCTCCAAGAACATCAAGCAGTGACTACATCTCTAACTAAATTTAAAAATAAGCTAACGAACGTGACTAGGAATGTTAAAACTATTTTTGAAAGAAATTTAGTTAATACTAACTACAGTTTATGGGTACATCTCCGAACTTGGGCTAATCCGTACACCTCCTACTCACTGCTTTCCCTCTCTCCTCCTCGCTCGCACGTTACGGATGAATATCATGACACCACAGTGTCGGAAACATCAACAGGAAGCAAAAAATAGGTGAATATAAACACCAGATACAACCATAATACTTTTCGTCAATATATTACTAGCCAATTTCGAGTGCATTAACAATAAGAATTGCTCGTGCACGTCTACAAAAATTGGGGGGGAAGCCTTGCTACTATCAAACACCCCTGCTACTATCAAAAGAACCTTACACTAACTGCGAAGACAATCAAATCGTCAAAAAAATACTTGAATACAAAGAAAACTCAGTTGTGGTATGGAATTAAAAAACAAAACACGGATAACAGATAAAAACAGACTTCGTTCTGTTTAAACTGAAAGCAAAATAAAAATGGGATAATAAGCGTACTAACGACAACAAATGTTAGCTTTCCATGAAAATGTCTAAATAAAGTTAGAATATCCAAAAAGGAATAAAAATTTATAGATGAAATACATTCAAAAACCAAACAAATTCACAACTTACAATCAAATTGGGTTTCGTCCCACCACTATGACGAAGGATATTAAAGATGACTCCTGAAAATGATCTCACTCCCCACAGAAATTCATGGAGGTGGCTGGGAAATATTTCGGACGTTGTTCCGTTAATGTTTTTTGAAATGGAATTGGTAAAAAGTTTCCTACAAAATGAGTGCGTGCCTGTTGTAGAATCCTCAAAGTTCGCTGTTAAATCACGATAGCTAGTTCTGGGAAATACTTCTATTCACAATTATTTCTTATTTTTCATATATCATAAAGGCTATCCATGCATCATATACTGTATTGTTTGTTGCCGTGCCTTGAATGAATAGGAAGTACTGCGGATGCGCAGAAACGAAATGTTCTCAGTTAGAGCAGAGTGTTATTGCTTCTTATCCCCCCCCCCCTTTTTTTTTTTGCTTTTACTTGCTCGTTACTTTTTGTTATTACGCACTGCGTACATTAACTAATTTGTTTTCTTTTTGCTTCTTCATTTTCTTTAAATGGATAAAATTTTAACATTAGACTGGCTAATCATTAACATAACATAACATTTATAGGCATTAATTACCCGTTATTTTTTGTGTTGCTTCTCGTAGTATTTGTAATACCGTCCAGCTCTCCCGAATTGCATCTCCTTTTGCTGTTTCAATGGGCGGTACAAATTGACCTATTGGCACACGATACACGTTTTGCTCGGCTTCGATTAGTATGAACTTTGGTCGTTTCGAGTTCAATGTAGCTTTTTTTGAAAATCTGGCATAGTTTATGACAATTAAAATTGCAATATAATTTCCCACCCCAGTTCGCAGAATTCGCTATAACTGGCCGGGGGGGTTTCTCAAAACATGTGGTCTACAGCTAATGAATTTCCTATGGCTGTAGCCTGTGCGGAGCAAGTTCCTTTGAGGAATTTTCAATGATGTTATTGTGAAAAATCAATTCATAATTTAAAAGTGAGAAAAACCATGAAAAAATGTGCATACTCATAATTTCAGCAGTATTTATCTTCATTCCTGACATTTCTTTCTCAAATCAAGAGGCAGACCATTTATGCCTCCACTGTCATATTTCAACATTTCGTAATTTCATTCCATCGTATACATACCAAGGGTTCAATCCTACAGCAGATAATTTTTTTTCCATACATAACTTGAGATTTAATCGACCATTGATAGAAAACCCACAACTGAGCGAACTCTGCTTCAAACGATAATCCCCTCCCACCTCCCAGTTTAGACACTGCAACGGACGAAACGAAGGAAAGTGGAGCAACTCTGTGATCAAACGGAATATCCCAATGGTAGGAATCTCAAGACTCGGACGAAACTTACGAGGATTCCAAACAGAGCCATGCCAAAGATGAGGCAGACGAAGCTCTTGCTTCAGATTAAAAGCTGAAAGGGGCGCCAAAAGAAAGATTAAATAATTGCTAACGTTGATTAACAATAAGGCACCGTATATTGGAGTATAGCGTTTCATTCTTCCCTCGGTACGGCCCAGTTACTTGCCTTCTACTTTTGATAATTGCATTAAAAATAAATAGTACACGATCATAATGAAATTGAATATCAAATGCGTTCAAAGTAAGTTGAAAATGGAGCGGGAGAAATGAAAGTAGAAATAAAATTACAACGAATTCACTTACCGATTGTCAACTTAACATCAAATTTATTTACCTATTTAAGTCGAAAATTGCGGAATTCGTTAAAATCGAGTTAGTTTTAATCATTACTTGCATTAAAGAAAAACTAGAATAAACATACAACAGGAGAAACTACAAAATTCACAGAGCCCTACATTTATTAATATACAGAAACAAAGAGGAATTTACCTCAATTCTTTTTTGTAGAATTGCTTCTCTACAATACTCTCTCAAATTCAAGCAAACGTAAAATTATTACTCAATGGCTTCCTTCCCTCACAGACATATGAATGGTCCAACGTATCCACGATCGTCGGTCAAGATCTCCCAACCCGACCACCACCACCACATAATCCTGAGAGTCAGAAGACATCTTGTCTAATATTAAAATAAATGAAATGATCGCGGCTTATAAAAGTTAAAATAATTTCTCTTCCTTACGAGGCAGTCCCATTAAAATTTCACAGATATAAACTACACGAACAATTTATCAATTCCGTATATCAATTGAACGCTTTTCAACAAATAAGGGTGATTTTCGAGTAAACTAGTGCATGGGTTTGAATACAAACATAATGAAAGGTAACTGAACGTATTATGATTACTGACAAACTATTCGTTTCTGAATTCGATTAACTGGAGCAAAAAACTAAGCGTAGCAGGCAACTTGTAAAGCATGCGTTTTATTTCCGATTAGTACTTCGTTCCTCAGTTACTGTTTCATTACGTTAAAGTTGAAAGATATGCAAAAGCATGTAGTCAGCAAGCAAAATTGCTTGGATTTTTTTTCGAATCGGCAACGGTAAGTAGTAAAGACGAAAATTTAATGCTAATTATTGTTTGAAGTAATGACTATCAGTATGAGGAGATGGAAAATTACAGAACCTTCAATACTCGTACAACTTAAAGTAATGACTGACTCTCTTTTTGCTAATGGAATCAACTTACCAGCTTAAATCACAAGCTACAAAATGCCAGCCGTATCAAAAATGATACGGCTGGCATTTTGTAAATACTAGCTCCACCCAGCACAAAGTAAATTCAAGATAATTGAACTCTGTGCGCCCTCTATTGACTTTCATAATAAGTATCTTCAATTCTGTGCACCCTTTATTGGCTTTCATGGTAGGTAGCCAAGACCAAAGAATGGTCTCCCACCCAATGCAGAGAGTGCATGGGGTGGGGGTATCACCCCATGTGTACCCTCCCTTCAACATTCCTCACACGGGGAAAAAACCCCGTGTGGCGAATATTGAAGAAAAGTGTGTTTGGGTATGTCCCCCTGTATGTTCTAAGGTCGGTTTTGGGTCTGTGAGGGAAACCGGAGTGCCCGGAGAAAACCTCACGACCACGGCCCTGAGACCGACTAACTCAGGATGCTGAGCAGAAAACCCGCGAATAATTCTCAATTACCGAAAGCCGGGCTCGAACCCTGGCACTCTACTCAGCACAGCCTAGCAATCTTGCTAACATGGCTACCGGGCCACGTTGAACTTTGCTTCGAAAGTGTTATTTATTTTTTCAAGAAACAGCCAGTATTATTTGTCTATTAAGTTTAATACACATAAGTCTTATGTTTGTTGACTTTGCAAACTGGTCCTAATTTTCAGATCTAATAATAAAATCATTGTGCAAATTATTTTAACTTACATACTCACCGATATAAGCAAGTAATTTTTTTTTTAACGTGCAGTTTTAAAAATTCTTTAAAAAAACTTATTGCTACATATATACTGTAGCAATAACTGCTTTACTCTGAAATTTATTTACAGAGAGACGCATCCAGCAAAAAGATCAAAAATGAACATAAACTGAGAGAGAGAGAGAGGGGAAAAAAAAAAAGTTTGTTATGAACTTATAAAGTCACGCTAACAACTGTGGTAAGTAATAAATTAATTCGCCAACAGATGGTGCCACTATGAAATTACAAACTTCAACCACTCACGTCCAAAAACAAAAATTCCAACACTTCTTAATTTTAAGGTGCAACGTGATTGATTTTTAACACATTACGCACTACTGTTAAAAAACTGATTATATCCCTCATCAGATACTAGTCATATCACGCTTTCCTAATTATTAATTAATAACAGTTCATCATAGCAGCCACGAGCATCGATTTTATTTTATTCCTTAAAAAAAAAAAAAAAGAAGTGAATTCTAAACTTCAAAATTCAACTATTTTTAAAATACTACCTTAAATTTGGTTACAGAAGTATACCTTGTGAAGAAATATTATCGTGTATGAAGTTATGGATACAGCATTCATTTCATGAGTATGGAGGAGACTCAAAGTATCTATCGAGAATGCAGCTCTCAGCGATAGGGTGAGGGTGGGGGTGGAATCCTTGGAGGGTCACTTGTGCCTAATTTAGGGAAAAAATATTTTATACGTTTGGTTTCTTAATTCCTAATTTCAACTATAATTATATATTGTAATATCTTGTTTTCCCGCATAAAAATGTATATGATGGTGTATTATTATAATGACCTTTTCCCACTTAATGTTTCTAAAAATATAGAAATTCTTTATTTTTATATTAAAAAAATATTAAACAATATAATAATTTTGGTAATCGAACAAGTTAGTGCATAACATCATTTTAGTTTGTAGAAATCACCGAAGTAGAAGGAAATCACCAAGAAAGAGAAAGATGATATCAAGTTCAGGACCCCGGGTGTGCCAAGTCCATACTCATTGAGCCCCTGAGGTTAAATGTATAACTGAAATTCACTTGAACTCCAAAAACAGCCTGCTAATTACTGAAAATTGTACTAATAGTTAACTGTCCGTTAACTCTCGGTTTTGCGCATGTGGTGTTTTGCCGCTTTCGGCTTCTAAGACGCAAGGCCATGTTTTAAGGTACTGTATTATTAAGGAAAAAGTGCATCTTTTACCCGACAAATACGGTAGTTCAATAATTTCATTGAAATCCACACTTAATAATTCCTTTCAAGAAAACTGGGCGGGAAGGGGATAAAAATGTCATGGAGAACGCCCAGTGCTATACAGAACCAGCAAAGAGGAAAAAGTAAATTATTAAACTAGCGGGTCTGTTTTAATAACTTGTACTTAATCCGATGGAAGACGCCAGTAACTACAATCAGATATATCAAGTACTGATCAAAGTTACTTCATCAAAACTGAAACTTTCTACCGCTGTGCGAAACAGGGCCAGACTGGGAAGTCTCTGAGGAGGCTCAACCCCAGTATTTTTCTCGATATCTTTCCTTTTCAGTCACACTGCTACTCAGGGCAGACAGAATGGGTTATGCGTAATTTTTCATAGAACTCTCACACCTGATAAACGTTAAATAGAATTATAAGATTAGGTTGTCCTCACTTTACCTTCCAATTAGAAAAGCTGGTAACGTAGCGCTAAATCGAAGTTACAGAATAATCAGAATAATCTCGTGCTAAGTTATGCAGACCGAGAGGAATTATAACTACATTCACTTGAAATGAGGACAGAGTTTACATGTCGAACCACAAGAAACATCCTTCACGCTGGGACTGCTTGATTCATCTCCTTCCACTGGGTATTCTTTCTCCAGATACTCGATTCTCGCTTTCTTTCTTTTTTTTTTAACGGATAACATCAAAATTTCTATGAATAGAAAAACAGCGGCAAACATTTCTAATAATTTTGCGCAACATGGGCTGTCTTATTATGATAAACTAAATATGAACATATTTAGTATATCAACAGGTATTAGCAGGAAAGGCGAAATCGTTATTTGTATGATCTGGCAGGGGCTGACTTGATTTTATTTTAAGGAACATCTTAAATGGAAGATTGAATAGATCTTCCCCCCCCCCCCAACTCTGATCCCCGAGATACAGGATCCCAAAATTTTCTAAAGTGAGAGGAGGGGACTAAAGCAGTGTTCCGTGGATCATTATCAAAAAGAAAAAAAAATCTCATTATTTTAAAGAAAAGGAGGCTATAGCTCCTTTAGTCCCTACGTGTGACCGCTCCTCCCAATATATGTTTGGCTGCATTAATTACAACCGCAAACCGGGTATGATAATTACACACATTTAAAAAAATTGTGTGTGCCCAGCAGGCATAGCGAAAGTTAACTGAAACTTCTTCAGGCCAACATTCCTAGGGCTTGGTGTCAAATAACGTTAACTACAAAATTACATTTTCATTTTGCTATAACTTCAGTTTACTTTATACAAATAACAATGCATATCTTGCCATAGAACTCGATCTCTCTAATAGTTTAAAGTTAGCTTGGGCTGTAAGTACATTTCCAGTACTTACAGTACTGGATTACAGTACTTTCCAGTACACCAAGAAAGCGTCAAATGACTTTTTTGTTGGTTAATTACAAAAATATCAACTACAAAATAATTTTGTACTTAATGTTGTCTGACACTAAATCCTCGATTTATCACTTTACCGAGGATCTCGTATTGACCATATAAATGTCGCAAGCGACGAATCTGCATGAACGGGAGCTTCGGAGATAGGAAACGTTTCGTTACCAAATCTAGTTTTGGCAAGTGCTGTGGCATCAGATGATATTTAAAACCATTTTACTTCGATAGAGCCGGAAACACTTTGTTCTTGAGAGAGCCACGACAGCTATTACAGGCCGACATTTGACTTACATCCTCATTCAGAAATGCTGTTTCAAGAAGAGCGTCATCTCGAGCTGCAACAATTTTCACATCGTTCTTGAACCAAATACACGGAACAGACAAAACCGAAACTCCTCTGTGAACTCCTCTGACCGTGTAGTCGTCCCGGAGTAAAACAGAAATTTTATTTATTTATTATCCAGGGATGTACGTTTAAACTGTGCGTGGATGCTTCACTGTTTCTTAAAATGCTGTTGCTGCTCCTGCTGTGTATAACGTGTTGAACGATTTGATGGAGTGCTTCTGGCAGTCGCTTTTGGCTTCTTCGCTTTTCATTTACGACTGGGCTACGAGGACTGTTCATCATTTTCCTTTGCAGTATCAACTTCCACGATTCCTTCTTCCAAAATCCATCCACATTTCTCTGAAGATGTGGATGGACCTTCTCTCGTTTCTTAATTGAACTCCATAACACGCTGTAATTTCTTCCGCTGTCGAATAACTTGGATCTCTCCTTTGTACTCAATGGAGGTGGTTTAGGTGGTCTTATTGCACGTGTACGTGCGCTAATCGCCTTACAATGCTCACCACAGTGTCCCCCGCTTCACAATTGGTTCACTGTAAGATCAAATCACTTTACGATGGACACTCTATAACAAAATAGCGTTCACTATACGATAAGTCGCAAGCGCCGATCATTGTGATCACGTTTACGAATTGAATTTTAATTCTATTAAATAAAGAAAATAAGAGGAATATTATTCACAAGCTATAAAAGTAAACATATAGAACACAGATTTATATTTTTTACCATGAACCTGAAAATCAGAAGAATATTTTCCACAGGTTAACAAAAAAAAAAAAAAAAAAAAAAGGAAGGCAACTACACCAGGTATTCACCCTCCCAAGTACTAAACATATAACTTCGGTGATTCGACCAGAACCGGTGCATTCAACGTAGTTCTATTTTATTGGTATCTTTCTACCCAGTAACCTGAGAGTTGTCGGATAAGGGTTTTTCCGGAATTCAGGCAACCAGGCCTAAAATGCACGAAAAACACAAGAAGAAATGCAAGAAAATAAAATATGAATACTTATTGACCTGAGTTGATTCATATCAATTACATGGCATCTTCAGAAGAAATATCTTGACAGTTTTGGGAAGATGTAGTTGATGGGATAGGCATAAAGAAGTTGAAGGCTGGGATTCAGGCGTAGTGCTATACATGTGCCTGTAGAGTTTACCTTGGAAGCCAGTTTCTGAAATATATCCTTTAAACTAAGTTGTTTTAGATATTTTGGTCTTTCTTTTATAAGCAATTCTTGAATTTTATAAAGAAAAATTATGTGATGCTTTGTGGTAAAATTCCTCCGTTCCAGCCCACGAATCAGTTCTTCTGTAACTCTTATCATTCTTTCAATCCCGATTTTTTCTTCGACAGTATCATCATCCTCACCATCACTCTTGTTATCCTCGTTTTCCTTTATTACCATGTCACAGATTTCACTGTCTGTTGGTTTGAGGGTAACTGGAGCATCATCATCATCAATATGGAGGCACTCTTCCACTGCATCATAATCAAAGAGCTGGGCCTCAAGACCTGACAAACCTTTAGCAAAATTCATCAAGTCATCGACAATTTTCTTCCCTCTTGACACCCTAAGTCCAATGAAATCATGTTGTTGTTCATGATCATCATCAAAGACTGATTCTTTCCATAAATAGATTAGGCCAGCCGTGTTTTAAAGTGTCTTCATCAGCCCTGCCTCAGGCTTTTGCAGCAATCCAGATTGCATCCTTGATATTAAAATCTTTTTGAAATGTCTTTATTCCAACACCCTTGTTGCATTCTGTAAGCATTCTATGCATGAATTCATTCTTATAGATTGCTTTGAATGATCTCAGTATCTCTTGATCTATTTGCTGGACCAAGGACGTACAGTTAGGTGGCAGATATTCGGCAAACATTATGTTTTATAAGAAACTGTGCGCCAGGATGTGCAGCACAATTATCAAGAATTAACGTTATCTTGCTGTCACTGGGAAGCCCTGCAGATGTACAATGTGCTTTGGCCTCTAGTACAAAATGGTTTTCAAACCAATCAAGGAAGATTAGTTTGGTAATCCTGACGAAGCCGAGTGGTCAGGAGCGCGAGTGCAGTAGCACACGCTCTTTGAGTGGACCGGGGTTCAAGCCCGTGACCGCTAAATACGATTAACATTTGTATTGATTGATTTATTGTAAACTCCACTGACCTAGTGGTCGTGCTCGTTTGTTTGCACTGTAAATAACTGGAAAGACACTTACTCCTTTGAAAGCTCTTGGATTTTTGCTTTTACCAATAACAAGCAGTTTCATTTTATGTGATCCAGCAGCATTTGCACAACCTGTTATCCTTTCTTTTGAGTCTTTAAACCTACTGGGTCCTCGAATGCAACAACAGTTTTTCTAGGAATATACCTCCAATATAAAAAAGCCTCGTCAGCATTATACACCTGCTCTGCAGTAAACTTATTATCATCATCAATTAATTTTGCAAACTTGCCCAAATATGCCTCTGCAGCATCATAATCAGCTGATGCTTTTTCACCACACACTGCCAAGATACGAAGACCATTATGTTTCTTAAATTTTGCATACCAGCCTGATGTATACTCACAAGCTGTTGTTATGCCTAACTACACACGGAAAAGTTTTGCGTGGGCCATGATAATAGAACGGCTGAGAAGGTAATTGTCGGATCCATTCCATTAACACTTCGTCTATTTCTACCTTCTTTGACTGGTATAATGTCTTCTTGAGTTCCATTAACTCGGGTAAATCACTATCATCATAAAATTTTAACAGTTTTTCTTTCTCTTTCATCAAATCATAGGTGGCAGATGAACCAATACCTTACTCATCACACAAAACTTGACTAATGCACCTTTGTCCAGACGTTTTAGTAACTCCACCTTATCCTTAATGTTTAGAGACACGCGCTTCCTTTTCGTAGTCTTATCACCCAGAGGTTTCTCTGTAGGCCTTCTTGACATAATGACTATGGGTATAAGCGAACAGAGTTAAAAACTACAGTAGCAAGAATTTTTAAAAATAACTTTTATATTAATATTCTTAGGACTTTTAAAGCAGTTTCTTTTTCTTTCAGTCGTGTTCGATATTACCAGTGCGTACGTCATCAATCGGTTGTTTCCTAATAGCAGATCAATATTTTTAGTTCGTATTAAACGGGAAGCGATTGCAAATTCTGAGACTCGCAACTTCACAGACAATAAATTTTCTTTCATTTATCTATAAAATAGTGTTTAAATAAAACTAAATGCATCTAGGCATAATATTTTAAAAGTTCAAGATTCTATATCTATATAATATCGGTGTATATACACTATATTATTGCACTATCTTGAATAAGTAACTCTTCACTTTCAATACCAGGGTACCTGCCCACCCACCGATGAAAAGCCAACTAGCTTTGAAACGGTGCCGTCTGGGTGGTGGTGTCCATCGAGAATAAGTGACGACAGTCTTCTCTATCCGTTACTTATTCGAGGTAGTACAATACATGGCCAACTCGTTGTGAAGGATGAGCACAATATGAGATCCGGATGAAATGATGCCTTTCACACTACTACCGCAGTTATTCTTTAAGAGTTGTCTATGGTGTATCTGCACCGATATTATGTAGATATAAAATAGTGTATAATAAAATTTCCATTTGCCGTCCCCTTACAAGGTTGTTCCCTGGGCATGTTCCTCGGTTGCCCTGCCCTCACTACTGCTCTGTATATACAGTATATGTATATATGACTAAGTTAATATAAAATTTATTAAAAACACTATTGTGAGAAAAAATACCGATAATATAAGCTTTTTAAATATTTCACTTTATTGATTTCCGGTTTTTGGAATTTCTGGATACTGGGTAGCCGGATAAATGGTCCCACACTGTATATTGTTTTCCCCCTAAGAAGTTTCCCGGGTAAAAAGTTTTGCAGCATAAAAAAGTACGTGATAAAAAATAGACGGTGTATTATTATAATGACGTTTTCCCGCTTAATATGTTTCTAAAAATATAGAATTTTTTAATTTTTATTTTACAAAAATGTTTTAGTTTGTAGAAATCACCGAAGGAGGTGAAATGGCGTCGTTTTTTTTTTACATCTCATATTGTGAGTGCCTTCACAACGAGTTGTGGACATGTGTATATGTAAAGGAAGGATCCTAGAACGTTTGTTCAACTCCGCCTCGTATCTCTGTGAAGAACAGTATCACTACAAATGGACCAGATATGTGTGTAACGTAGGTCTGTGTGTGTGTGTTCTGTTCTGGCCTCTTGGCTACCCAAAAGCATTAGTCACCTGGACAGATGATTCTGGGTAGCCAAGAGGCCAGAACAAAACACACACACACATAATACACACAGACCTACGTTACACACATGTCTGGCCCATTTGTAACACAACGAGTTGCCCTAATATTGCACTACTCCAATAAACAACGCTTAGCTAACGGGGAATACAATACGATCTAAGCCAGAAGGCCGAGAAGCGACAGCCAATGGAAAAAAAAAACAAAAAAAACTAACCTATTATATTTAGGCCACCCGAATAATTAAATTCATGTGCCGTGCTGTGTGTCGGCAAGAATCCACTGGTGAAGTGTTGCCTATTGGAGAATCCACTGTCGAAGGTTGTTGAAAATCAGGGCAACTCGTTGTGAGGACATTCACAATATGAGATATAACAAAAACGATGCCATTTCACTTACTTCTCTGATTTACTACGAACTGAAATGATAATACACATTAACTTGTTCGATTAATGAATTTCCCATAGTCTGGGGCTTTCAGCGCTAAAACCATTTTGATTTTAGTATAAACATTTTGATATAATGGAAGTGACATATTGCAATTGTTTTCATCGATATCCATAATTGGATACGTCGACCACATTAAGTTCTGATGGTTGTGAACAGTTCTAAATTTGTCGATTGTTGCTCTGGCTTATTGAGACCTTTTAAGGTACGTTGAACCTCCAAAGGAGCTCATTGTTTCAAATGAGTTTAATGAACAGAGTGTTAAGCAATTAGAAATCAGTTTAAAAATTTTTCCTACAGGCACAGAGTAATTATAAATTCTGAAATAGTACTTAAAAATCATCTTTAACTAATATTATTTGGGCAGTTAATATTTCGTACCCTTATGTCTTTTTCCCTTCTAAGAAGTTTTCCCTCGTAAAACATTCTGAACCTCCAGTCCCTCGGAAAACGTCTTATCCGGGTTCTACTGTACTGTGTTTAAAATATAGATTCAAAGTGCTTACTAAACGAAATATCAATGTACAACGAAGCTTTTATTTGTGTACAACGTCAAATATTCGTCATTACTAAAGTTATGGTCTGAAGTTTCGCTTTAATCTTAGGGTGCATCATATTCAGTGCAATCAAGCGCATTTTTCACTTCCATTTTTTGAAAGGGATGGATACTCTCTCTCTCTCTCTCTCTCTCTCTCTCTCTCTCTCTCTCTGTCGAGTTTCAATACCAAACCCTAGAAATTTTTCGCCCATTCACACAACATTGCACACCTACGAAATTGTTGATTGCCTCATTCAATCTGTTAGTGATAAACAGATTGAATAACTTTTTTTATTTCTGTCTGGTCAGTCTAAGGTAATTGGGGGAGGGGATAATTTTTTTTTTTCTTTCTAATAATGATTCAGTGTCCTCAAAATAAATGGGACACCCTCATAAAATTCACATAGCTCAGTTTCTAGTTTACAGTTCAATAATTTCAAAGATCTCTTCATCAATTAATGCTTCTGATTTTGTTCTTTTATGTACATTTTAATGCTTTAGAATAGTGATATTCAAACTGGGTTCCGTAAGACATTTTATGAACTTTCGCTAAAATTATAATTTTCGTTCTTTTTATAATTATATTATTTAAAAAAATTATTAAAATTTACAAGCAACTGTAGAAATATTGTGCATTGCTTGATTCCAGTTCAGTATTATTACAGTATTGGTTTTCTGATGCGTATAGACAATTTTGTGCTGCAGATTGTGACAAAAAGTGTATTTTTATGTAAATTGACCTGAATTTTGCGAATTAGTACACAGAAATAAAATTAAACAACAAATATATAGTGTAGTTTATTTCACAGCATTTACATTGATGCTTCTGCTGTGAAACGAATGCCAGATCAGTTAAAAGAAGTACACTTAAAGGACAGAATTCATGGGATACCTGGTTCCTGGGCAATGCAACGCAGTCACCCTTCTTGCTAGTGAACAAACCAACCGCTTGGCAGATATATAGGTACATATACCTATATATCTGCCAAGATATATAGGTATATATTAACTTAGACGGTAATTCGATGTTAGTATGGATAAACGTCGTGAGTTAATCGACTTTGAAAGAGGGATGATAGTAGGTGTCCCACGCGTGGGTCACTCTATCGCGGAGGTGGTACAGAAATTGCACTATCACCATTCGACAGTATCAAGAGTGAATCGGGAATACGCCATTTCCGGAATAACAACTCATCGTGGACAGCGCTGTGGGCGGAGAAAGGTGGTGGATGAACGTGGCCGTCGACGTCGTTTCAGCCAACCGGAGAATGACAGTGGCACAAATCATCACCGACTTCAACGAGGAAGGTGCCGGAAACGTTTCCACCAAGACCACCACGATCATTAGCCGCAATAGATTATGACAGTTGCCGACCCACCAGAGTCCCATTGTAACACCACGACACAGGATTCTATGCCTCAACTGGGCGAAAGAACGTCGACATTGGACCTTGGATGATTGGAGGCGGGTCTCCTGGTCCAATTAGTCCCTTTTCCAGTTATTTAGAGCGGACAGCAGGGTGCGTTTCTGGCAGAAACCGCACAAAACTATGCACCCGTCATGACAACAAGGAATGAACTGTTCAGGCAGGTGAACGGTCGGATATGGTCTAGACGTGTTCAACAGGCACGTCTAGACGCATCTCTGAACGGTCCAGATTACTTGTCTATCCTTGCAGACCATCTGCATCCCTTCATGGTCATCGTGCACCCACGAAGCAATGGACTCTTCCAGCAAGACAATGCGCCTCCCCACAGAGCCGTGGTAACTAGAACATGGTTCTAAGAGCATTCCACAGATTTTACCACCATGGATTGGCCTTCCCGTTCACCGGACATGAACCCTGTGGAGCACCTTTGGGATGCTGTAGAAAGGTCTGTTCGAGCTTTGGATCCTCTACTCAGGAATGCAACGGAATTATGGACAGCGGTGTAGCAAGCATGGATGGAAATACCTGTGGAACGCTTTCTGGAACTAGTGGACTCAATGCCTCGCCGTGTGACTGCCCTTATTCGAGCAAAAGGCGGGCCTGCCCGTTACTAGCTAGGTATCCCATGATTTCTGTCTTCTCAGTGTACTCAACAATGTAGTTAAAATCGTTAGTTTTATTAAATCAAGAGAATTGAATTCGTGATTATTTACATTATTTTGCGAGGAATTATATGGTGTTCGTAAGCCATTACTCTTGCATACGCCGCGGTCCAATGCTTATCACGTAGAAAAGTTTTAAGTAGATTTTATAAATTGAGGGATGAGGGATTAATAAGATTATTTTTTTTTTCAACAAAATGATGACTTTGCATCAATTTCATTGCAAGGAGCAAAAATACGTATCTTTAGAGTTAATAACAGAATCGAAGCAATGTTTTTGAACCTGAATCTTCCAAAAAGTATATACATAAAAGAGATGAGCAATGTTTTGAAAGGCTAAACGATTTTTTAGCATTCAACGAAATCAGTGTTGATAAGACTGTACAAAAATACCTTGTGCAACACTTATCACAGCTTCATGAAACGTTCCCGGAATATTTTTCACTCCAAAAACTGGGTTCAAAATCCATTTCGTTAATCCGAAGAAACTGATTTACCACTGAAGGAGAGAGAGAGAGAGAACAACTGATCGATTTATCAACTGATATGACATTCAAATGAAGAACAAAAGCTACTGGAGTTTTGGCTTCGAGTGTACAAGGAATATTCGGAAATTTCTAAATGAGCAATAGAAATTATTTTGCCTTTCGTTACGACGTATACAAGTACAAAACCAAGTACAGAAACAAATTAGATGCCAAAACAGAAATGCGTTTGAAAATAACCTCAATAACTCCAAATTTTGATTATCTTTGCAAACAAATACAAGCACATCCAAACCATTAATTTGAGACTATTGTGCTGAACAACGATCAATTAATAATTTTAGATGGTAATAAAAAATTTACAGTTTCCAATAGGGAAACGTCTAATCATTATTTATCGATTTTGCATTCTATATTGTCAATTATTATTATATTGAATAAATTTATTGAAAGGTTAATTTTTATACTATTGTTTCTAGTTGCCTTTTATGCAGGCTAAGCTGTTATCGCCATACAGACCCTTTCTATTTCTTCTCCTCACTATTATAATAATAATTAACGTTTAATAAAGATTCTAAACATCTTAAGTCATTTATGTACTTAAAACACGTATTAACTGAGTAGAATTCCACAGAAATAATATTTAAAGACAAGGGTTGCGTAGATGGTGAAAGTTTCAAGACCAGCTTTAGAATGTATGTCCATTAGCAGATTATCAATATGCATTATTTTCTCTTTTAGATAAAAGCTGAGGGAACGGAATATTTAGATAGAAGCGTCAAGTCCAAATTCCTGAGCAGCACCGAATTTGTTTATTATGGCGCTAACATTCATACTGTCCCTGCCTTATACATGTACGTACAGACGTAAATTCCTTTCAGGAAAATTAGGAGGGAGGGGAGAAATAAAAATATCGTAGTTGTAAGTACCCAATAACAGAGTGGCACTTTTTGAGAGTTTCGAGGGCAATACAAAACCAGCGTGGATGTTTTAATAACTATGCGATGGAAGACTGCAGTAACTCCAATCAGATATCAAGTACTGATCAAAGTTCCTTCATCAAAATTGAAACTTTCTACCGCTGTGAGAAACAGGGCCAGACTGGGACGTCCATGAGGAGGCTGAAGACCAGTATTTCTCTGGATATCTTTCCTTTTCAGTCAGACTGCTATTCAGGGCAGACAGAATGGGTTATGCGTAATTTTTAATAGAACTCTCACACCTGATAAACGTTAAATAGAGTTATGAGATTAAGTTGTCCTCACTTTACTTCCCAAATAGAAAAGCTGGTAATGTAGCGCTAAATGAAATTTCCAAAATAATCAGAATAATCTTGTGCTAAGTTACGCAGACCAAGAGGCATTTCAAAGTACATTCGTTTGAAATGAGGGCAGTGGGCTTAAAAAGCCAACGGATTTACATATGTAACCACAAGTACCATCCTTCCGGCTGGCACTGCTTGATTCATCTCCTTCCACTCGGTACTGTTTTTCAGGATATCCGATTCCCGCGTTCTTCCTTTTTTTAACGTAAAACATAAAAATTTCTATGATGGGAAAAATAGCGGCAAACATTTCTAACAATTTTGCGCAATATGGGCTGTTTTATTATGATAAACTAAATACGAAGATATTTGGTACTGTACATCAACAAGTATTAGCAGGAAAGGCGAAATCGTTATTTGTATGCATGGCCCGACTTGATTTTATTTTGAGGAACATCTTAAATGGAAGATTCAATAGATCTGGGGGCCGCCAACTCTGTTCCCTGGGATACAGGGTCCAAAAATTTCTAAAGTGGGAGGAGGGTACTAAAGCAGTATTCCGGGGATCATCATGAAAAAAAAAATTAATTCTTATTATTTTCTTCTTATTATTTTTTTATTTTCTTATTCTTATTAATTCTTATTTTTTTCTAATATTTTAATTGCTATTTGCCCTTTACAGTCCCAACAAGTCGAAGAGGGGCTTATTAACCATTCTTCGTGACTACTCAGCCTCCTTTGATGAATGTCAGATCCCTTTTAGGCAGCAAATCCCTACAGAATCTATATACAATGGCATCCGGAGAAGAAATTCCCGCATAAGAAGTTTTCCCCTATACTAGGTTTGTTTTCTTAATTCCCAATTTCAACTTAACCTAACCTATAAATTTTGTAATGTATTATAGCATATTCCCCGGGGAAAACGTTTTCCCACATATTAAGTTTTTTTAATGTAGAAATTCTTTATTTTTATATTAAAAAAATATAAAACCTTTTAGTAACCAAATAAGTTAGGGCCAAGAATCGTTTTAGTAGTAAATCACTGAAGGGTTAAATGGTATTGTTTTTGTTACATTTCATATTGTGAATGGAATGCCTTCACTACGAGTTGCCCTGATATTGCATTATCTCGAACAAGCAATGCTTCGCCAGTGGAGAAGATTAATCTTACTTATTCTCGGCGAATACCACCACCCAGGAATACCACCAACACGAGAAAGGTATATAACAACAATAAATTATTCGAAAACTAAACAAAAAAAATTCTTGAATAAAATATTTAAAATTATACTTATAAAATAGGTGTATAATAATTACCTTGCAACTGCCTCGTCTCCAGACACTGCAATTTGCAGAATTTAAGCCTTTCTTCATAAGGGCAACCCTTTGTTACATTCTCCAATCTCGTTGCCCTTCTCTGTACTCGTTCTAGCAATTCTACATCCTTCCTAAAATGAGGCCTCCAGGCCTGTATACAGTACTTAAGGAGTGGCCTGACCATTGCCTCACATAGGGGGATAATCACCTCCTTATCCCTGCTAGAATAATTCCTGTATATCATTGACAAGACCCCATGACTTATTCTGGCCACCTGTCTGCACTGCTCAGAAAACTTCTATCTGACTGCGCAATTACCCACAGGTCTTTTTCATTCTCCACTACCCTGAACGTAGTACCACACAGTCGATATGTCACTCCGGAGTTACTACTACCCACATGCAGTACTTTGACAAATGTAACGTTAAACTTCTGTCGCTATCTCTCAGCCCACCTACTCAACTTTTCTAGATCCTGTTGCGGTATCATCTGTCATTAACAACCCAGCCAACCTTCGTATCATCTGTAAACTTGGAAATTAAGCCCGATATCCCTTCATCAATATCATTGATAAATACAGAAAACAACAAAGGGCCCAACACCAAAAACTTGGGTACTTCACTAATAACATTTGTCCACGAACAGCAGTGTCCATTGATTACCACTCTCTGTCTCCTCCCACTCAACCATCCCTTTATCCATAGTAGTAACTTGGCCTTAATGCCATACTGCTCCAATTTGTACAGTTGTCTTCCTTGTGCGACAGTATCAAAAGCTTTCCTAAATTCCAAGAATTAAAATTCACATACGCAGTTAATGAACATAATGAACTTGAAGTTGGAAGGAGGTGGTGCCATGGTCTAAGACTGTTTCTTGTGTTATGGACCAGGTACCACAGATCCGATATGCCACCCAAAAGAGGTTTACAATAACGAAACTACTTTAAGTACAACTATTCAGATTCAAACAGCACAAGGAGCTCGTGCTATTGCGAAGTTGAATATTCTAACTGCTTTTGGTGGCATCGATGTGCAAGCACTTTTTTGCCTACTTAAGCCCATCCTGTGGTTCATAACATAGCTTCTCTATGATAGGCTAATACAGTCTGTATTTGGTGTTTTTCTCTCTCTCTCTCTCTCTCTGGATCATTATATATTTCACCCCTCGATCCACGACAATCAGAATATCAACACTTGGATAATATAAAATTTCATCCACTGTTCCTAACGTTGACCATTAAAGTATATGGTCCACACTAAGAGCACATTAATAACAGCCTAATCCGAATACCATGCATTCAACAGTATGGTTTGTCAGTAAACCTCAAGAAAATAAAACAAAACTTAATGGTCTTTATCCTAAGATCAACCCAAACGCTAATAGTCCCAGTAAATGGCGTTCGTTGCTTTCTAAACACCATGGACTGGGGCGTTGATTTCGGAAGACTGCAAAGCAGAATTAGTTCAAAGCCAAGATGACCCTTTTCGTGAGTGGAGTTCACGAAACTATTAAGGATGTTTGTTAAGTTAGGTGTATGTGTTAAGCGGCAAAGCAACTAAAGCTATGAGCCATCAATATATTTTGTCTGTCTTTGCTATTTGGTTGGACTTAAAGTTCGTTTGAGACCGACTGACTCAGCCGAATCACTGACGGGATTCGAACCCGTCTTTTCCACATAGTTTAGGTATATGATGATTATAAGCAGCGAGGTCTTCAAATCAGCAATAAGGTACCTAAAGCCACGAGGAGTAAGTATATAAGTTCTTTAGATCTGAATTTTGTGTTGGATGAAAACCTGAAGTGTTCGGTGTTAGTATACATGCAATCATCGCCAGAGATCAGGTAACTATCGCCTTGCGATCAAAAAGGCACATCCCCAAATAAGGAGTTGCGCAGCGCATTTCTTAAGGTTTTATGAGTCGCGTATGGTTATTCTTTTCATACCGTGCTTGTGTTTGTGCTGTTTATTTTAAGGGCTACCACGCGTTTCTTGTGTACTTGTCCTGTTTTCTGGGAAAATAAATTTTAAATGGACATCTGCCTCTGAAATCGTTACACGCGTTGTTGGTGCACAATTTAATTTTCCTTACGTTGTCATCGGAAAATGTCTCCCACATCACGAACTGCTGCAGATTTTTTCATTTAAGTTTATTGTTCTTGTGGACTTGATCATAAAGCATAAGGTAAGCAAGAAAAACTTGAAACAAATGTGACTTGGGTCACGGGCGAACATGCGCAGAATGATAGTTGCAATGCGCAGTGTCACCCGTGACATCACGTCCAACGTATTTTCAGGTGTGTTCTTTCGCAAGTTTCTTACCATGGTCAGTTTCTTGAAGCTTATGTTAAGGGCGCCCATGCAAAGAATGATAATTGTGGTGCGCAGGGTTGCCGGAAATTCCGTGTTGTGGTTGTAGGGTTAATAATAAACAAGAAACGTGCTTTTGTAAACACATCTGCATCAAATTGCATTAGATACTGTTGTTGTTTTTGTCCAAAAGCAACCTACGCTGTAAAGTAATGTTAAGAAGAAATAAAAACATTTAAAAATTTCGTGTTAATACAATGGAAATTTAAATTTTAATTTTAATACGTTTAAGCCATAATCAATGGCAAGGGTCATTGATTAGGGCTTAAACGTATAACTGGAATTCACTTGTTACTCCAACAGCAGCCTGGTAATTACTGAACAGTGTACCAACGTATAGTAATAAGAGATCGCCAATATGGCCGCCGTTGTGAATGGACACGCTATTTCGTGCTCCTGATTTCTGTGCTTAATTAGTAGTTTAAAATGTGCAATCTAGCTACAAAAGTGTACCCATCGAAAGAACGTCACTTGAGGATTCCCTAGGTGAGATCCTTTTAACGTTTTCCTGGGATTTTAGCAAACTATCAGCTTAATTATCCGTGCCTTTGTTTGTCAGACTACACTGGTCACCATGTGGCTGGCAGCAGAGCCATAGAGAGGCACCGATTACTACGCGGAGGCCATGTTGGTACTTTATACTTGACTTGGGGAGACCCAATAGTGTCTTTATCGGGCTGAAAGAGAGCTCCAAGAATTTGTGCATCTTACTATCTTAAACAGCCGAGAAATGTTTTTAGTGATTCCCTACCTCCTCTGCCATAGACTTAACATGGACAGATCATATCATTGCGTAGCGAGTGAAAAAACTAACTTCGGCATCGTTACTTGCGCAACAGAAAACCCCAAAAGAAAGTACCTCGGTCTCTCTAGGGCTATTTTCATACCTGGTGTTTCCCCCCATCCAAACTTACAGCGGGGAAATACCAAAACTTTAAAGGCCTTCCTACAGCCTCCAAATTCAGCTACAAACTTATGGCCGGCATCATTTGCCATAATTTTATTGAGCACTACTCCACTGGGAGAGAACAACCTTGATAATCTGACCGAGTCTGTTTATCCGAACATTCTTTGAAATAACACTGTTCTTGCAGATCTTTATGGTTCGACTCTACACAAGAAACTATCCATTAGTGCTTCGAAGACTAAAATGATGATTTTTGGCTCCAAATTTAACATTCAACGCCCACTACAAGTCAAAGTTAACAATGTTCGACTACAATTGCCACGGAAACGAAATATTTGGGTGTGATTGTGGACTGTCGATTAAATAATTTTTTCTCACACCTTAATCATGTAACTGCTAAAATTAGAAACTTTACTGGTGCCATCGTGAAGATCTTCAGAACTGACTGTGGTCTCTCGCGTCGGACCATGCAGGTTTACTACAACGCCATATTCCTCCCTATGGCACTTATGCCCTGGCGCATGGTTCCACAGGGCAAAAATACTTAAATTTCAAGCAAAAATAGCTAGTTTACAGAGAACTATGCTGCTTAGTATGCTAAAAGTATGCAGAACAGTATTTACACCGGCATTACAAGTTATCACGTTGCCCTTGGATCTATATCTAATATACAGAGCTCTGCTTTCGCATTAAGAGACAGATTCCAAATGAATTTTCGAATATCACCATTGATCAAACAGATGTTAAGTGTGAAAGAGCTAGGTGTTGGAACGAACTTTTAAATATATATGGCAAAGACGTTGGGACACCACATTTGTGGGATACGGTGGAACGCAACATCCGCCAGTGCCTCCTTCCGTTGCCGACCTCCGGACGTTCTTGTGTCCATCTGGTCCAGGATACCTGAAAACATCTTCCATCCTCTTGTGGAGTCGATGCCACGCTGGGTGCAAGCGGTTTTAACGGCGAAATGCAACCCAACACACTATTAGGTAGGTGGTCGCAATGTTTTGACTCATGAGTGTCGAATGTAAACTGAAGTGCAAGAATTCAAGAAACGCTGTACAGCTTAGAAGTTATTTTTCAGGAACTGTATAATAGAATAAACAGAATGGAATTCTTCCTTTTTCAGTTAGTCTCCTTGGTCTTGACTCATTTGAATTATAAACCAAATGTGAAGAATGGGTGGCCCAGTGTTAGCAGTTTCTCTTCTTTCTGACGATCTCTTATTTCTTTAATGAAGCGTGTAAAGTAGCGGCAATCAGTTTGGTTTTAATTAGGTAGGTTTAATTATGTTTGCATTTCACGCAAACTGAAGTTGCTTTTTTCGCATGTTAAAGTTAAATCATCATCCAATAAATCCATTGCCCATCTGTATAACCATTTGCCCCACCTGTGATAACTAGGATATTCCAAATGGAAAGTGAGTTTTTATGTGCAAGAGACCGGTCTATTGCATTTCAGATGATCTGTGTATTTTTAAAACGTGCCCTCGGAGAGATAACGTGATGCGTGAACTTTCTAGAAGAGAACAGTTCACGCATCACGTTACACCATAAAATAGACTGCACTTGTAATTCTTGTAAATCATTGCAGTTGTGAACTCCTCTGACCGTATCCGGGATTAAAAACAGATATTTTATTTATTTCCTTTAAAGGAATGTTTTTTTTTTATTAGGACCTGATTGCACTACTTTCCCTTCCACCACCTTACTACAGTAAGGAGAAAAACAATTAGCGGTTTTCACTGTCATTCATTATGCATAATGAAAGTGAGGAGTGAGACGAAGGAGGCCTCGTCAGTGATCGTGAGCCGCCTATTGCTTTTCACTTAACTGGCCACTCGAGTGAGTCGGCAAGTGCGGTTGCATTTTTACTGTGCTCTGTGTTCAACATAGTTTTTTTGGTCGGATCTAGGTCGCCAACGGTGTTGAAAGTTTCCCTATCGTGAGGACACAATGCACACTTCATACAATGTTAATCTCCATCCTCTAGGACAAGTATAACAGGTAAAATCTTTAATAATTGTTTTCGAAAATTCTGTTAATAAATTACTATATTCGCATAGACTGCTCAAGGTACGTCGTCAAGGTCGCGAGCCTCGCAAGGAGTAGGCACGGAAGTGACCCCCCTGCAGGTTAATCTTTGCCTGAAGCTTCTCCACTGCCTTCACATAAATAAGGAACTAGAAACAGTATGGGAAAAACAATTGTAGTACATTCCTACTGTAAAACGAACCATATCCGGATAACATGCCAAGCAAATGCATGTGGGTCAAGTAGTCCTACTCGAACTGATCTCACCTTGCTGGACTGATTGCAAGGACAAAGACAGTGACTGCTGTACAGCGGAGCCAGAAATAGCTTAATCCTAATTCTCCTTGTGGACTGCTCCTGGTGTGACCGAAAACTCTCACGACTAACTGGACTTAAGTTAAAATCAGGTGTTTCTTCCAGGTGTGGTTTAGTTTTGTAACGGGAAAACTGTTAACCAGTGTAACGATGTCTGATCATTATTCTTTATGCCTGGAGATCTAACATTAGCACCAGACTTTCTAAATACTGGGTTAAAAGAACCTTTAGACGAATTTATGCTAGGGAAGGAATTACCCCAACTGGGATCACTTGAAGGTACAGCTGATTCTCAGTCGGTAAATAATCCGGGATATTCGAACTGTACGCTTAATTTAGATTACTTAAGTGCCCTGAAAAATAATTTTCTAGATATTTTTAAGTCACGATCCACCGTTCACACCTGATGGTGGTGGAAACTGGTAAAATCTGGAACAGTATGGAACGATTGGTGATTGATCTCACCATTGATAATGAGAGGTTAAAAACAAATTTAGATTTATGAGTTTTGCCTACGTCCACCCTTGTGGCCACTTATGCTAAGGTGGCTGCAGCGAGCGCAGGCATAAAGACCGGTGCTGACCTGATTTCCTCGGGGACTCAGTCAAAGTTGTAGTGTTGATTAAAGCTAGTGAATTAGAATTAGAAAGCGTGAATTAAAAACGAGTGAAGAAGTTAAACAGGTGATTGCAATGAATTTTAAAACCAAACTTGAACAGATTAAAAAGGGTGTTGTAATTGAAACTGCCAATGATGAAGACATCACTAAATTAAAGAACTGCCCGAAATTTGGGGAACACAAATTAATTGTAGACTATCCCCGAAAACTAAATCCGACTGCGATACTCTATGACATACAAAAAGATATGTCAGACCAAGAATTCTAGGAGGATTTGTATATCAAAAACTTGGGTGAGCACAATGTTAGTGAGGAAGATTTCAAAAAGGGAGTTAAGGTAAGATTTAAGATTAACGCTAAAAACAAAAACAATAAACACTGGATAATTGAAGTTCCTGCCTATAGCAGGCGAATCATATTAAAAGAGGCCCTCGCGTCTATCTGGGCTGGTCGGTTCACAACGTGAAGGATTTTATTATCGCTTCAAGTTTTTTAAATGTTTAACTTATGGGCATTCGGCTAAGATATTGTAGACAGGACTACACATGTGGGCATTGTGAACCGTAAGGTCATCAGTCGGAATCTTGTCCCATTCCTGAATCACCCGTTACATGCCCAAACTACAAAATTAAAAATAGGAAATCAGATCACTCATATCGTGACTCGAAGTGTCCTGAGTTCTTGCGAGCTCAGGATGTCACCAAATCTCGCACAAGTTACATTCAGTAAGATAAAAAATGTACAGCATGGTCCGAGATTAAAAATATTACAGTTAAACTTACAACGTTCTGCATCTGCAATGAGTGATATCTCCAAAATAATTACGGATCATAAAACTGACATACTAGGACTTCAGGAATTATACTCCTACAAAGGCAAAGTTAAAGGGATTACCAAACGTCCGTAGGGTGGTTCAGTCTTATGTATCTGTTACAGGACAGGGTGCAAATGCTGTGGCAAAGATGTGGGCACCTCTTGTTATGGCGGACAAGCAGATCATAATCACAAAGGTAAATGGCCTTTGCTCCGAGCATGCGGCATGTGCATGCTTGGAAGGTAGTTTTGGACAAATATTCTTCATCTCAATCTACATGCAGTGCTCACAGCATTCTCAACAAATTGGGCCTTATCTAAACTTCCTTGAGACAGCTTTAATTAGGTTATCAGGCAAAAATATAGTTACCGACGCAAATGCTTCTTCCACCATGTGGAACAGCCCCATAACGAATAATAAAGGTGAATTACTGGAGGAATTCATAATAACTAACGAACTGATTGTCTGGAACTCCCCTGGGCATCTGTCTACTTACTCATCCCCTTTTGATCAGTCTTACATAGATGTCACTCTGTCGAATGCAACATTCGGGAGATGCATATAAAACTGGACTGTTCACTCCTCTTGGTCGGTAAGCGACCATTTTGATATAATATCTAATGAAAACGCAGCAGCTTTGAGAGTCACTCATGACTTCCCCAGATAAAACTCGACTAATCAATTGGAATCCTTTTGATAAACTACTTAAGGAAAAATTCAAGGATGGAAAACTGGCAAATTTGACAGATCTTACTTTGGACCAATATCTAAAAGAATTGATGCCAATAATCACCGAAAAAGAAGAAACAGAGAAGACAAAATTCGGTTCCATGGTGGTCCCAGAACCTTTCTACTCTAAGGAATCGTACAAAGAGCACAAAACGGGATGTTCAGAGAGCTAGGAGAGATGGTAGACCTGAAAATGAGATAAACCGATTGAATGAAATATACAAAAATGCGAGGACATATTTCAACAATATTTACAAAGCAAAATGCTCCGCATGGGAACGCTTAGTTAAACAAACTATGGATCGGGATCCCTGGGGCTTGATCTACAAGCTGACTCTTGACAAAATTCATCCGAGGGAAATCTTGTCCTCTGTACTTAGACCTGATAACTCCGAAACTCTGACATGGGCAGAAACTATGGAAACAATTTTAGATGAATTTATTATGCAGGATGAAACTGTACCAGAAAGTCTGGTACAAACAGGCATTCGTTTAGAACATCTTTCCTAGGTGGGCCAAAGCCACGAAGATGATTTTGATAGGGACGAGGAAAGTCTTGCTGTTGCGACTTTGCGTGATGGCAAATGCCCTGGACTGGACCTATTAGAAGTTACCATTGTTAAAAGAATCTGAAGCACCTGCACCTAACTGATGATGAACCTCTTTAATGCCTGCCTACAATATGGATCCTTCCCCTCTCCTTGGAAAAAAGGAAATCTTAAATTACTCATTAAGAATCGCAACAAAACAGCAAATTAGGCAAGTTCATACCGCCCAATCGCTTTACTTCCGGTCTTCGGAAAAATACTAGAGAAGCTGATTGTAGCGAGATTCCAAAAGCACTATAAAGAAAGAATCCTAAACTACAGATATCAGTTTGGCTTCACCGCTGGGATGTCTACAGCGGATGCCGTTAACCTAGTTATTAATAATGTTTCAGTCTCCAATGAAAAGTACGTTCTCGGCCTCCTTGTGGACTTCAAAGTGGCCTTTGACACTTGGTGGCAAAGTGTGCTGGAGAAGTTCCGAGAGGCTGGGGTCTCCATGCCTATTTATCTTCTCATCACGGATTATTTCCAGAATCACTCACTTGTAGTCTCCAGTGGATCCTGCTCTGTTGCGAGACCTGTGACTCGCGGTTGCCCTCAGGGATCAGTTCTCAGACCAGTATTCTGGAACGTGGTCCTTGATGGGTGGCTGGCTACCGAACATAATTGCACTACTAAGATCGCTTACGCAGACGATTTAATTATCCTTGTTTCTGGAAACTCCAGACTACAACTTGAAATCCGTGTTGATGAAGTCCTATCAGACCTAGATGAGTGGTGTAGTAGTACACATAAATTAGCTATTTCTGTTCCCAAAACAAAACAAATTCTTCTCAAATGAAAATTAGACCCGAATAGATCTCCAAGTATTAAGATTAAGGAACAATCAATAAAATTAGTAAACTCGTACAAATACCTAGGAATTATGTTAGATAACAAATTTCAATTCATTACCCATGCTAAATATGTCCTAAACAAAATCAAGACTTTGACAGGCAAAATAATCAGAATTACCAAACATCAGAATTACAGAACATCAAAGGTTCTTGGGGTCTGAAACCCTCCACTCTCAAGCTGTACTACAAATGCATATTTATTCCTATTGTCTGTTATGCTGCGGGCGCTTGGGGCCCCCAGTATACGCACAGTCATGGTGGAAAAAATCTTGACTCAAGCCTAGCGCTTTTTCCTGATTGCAACTTCAAGAACTTGTCGCACGATTTCGACTTCGGCACTAGAGATAATCAACAGCAAACTGCCAATTAAATACGAAGTACTGTGCAATTACTTTCAGTATTGTAGAAGGAAGGGTATCGCAGCACAGTTCAACCAGTTTTCTGTTAACCTGGACGTGCCAGTGAAAGAAGACAACACTAGATTAAGAAACCAGTTCCTGCAGGAATGGCAAAACGAATGGATTAATGCCAACACTGAAAGAATTACTACCCTTTTTATATCTCAAGTTGCTGAATTTGACAAAAAAACATTGGCCCTGGTTTAATCCAGGTCTTCACCTGACTTTCCTTCTATCTGGGCATGGCAGCTTAAACTCAAAGTTATTTACTCTGGGTTTGGCTGCGTCTCCTCTATGTAAATGTAGCTCAGAGGAGAATGTCTGACGTGTAATCTTAGAATGTCGATATTATGTAGATATTCGATTTGAACTTCAGGCATTGTTTACTTTCGCATTTGCTGGCCTCCACTGCTTCAATAGGTCAAGCAGTTCCACCACGTTGTGAGTTTGCCCTCAGTTAATCACTTCAAATGTGCAAATTTTACAATTCTGACCTATTTTTCGTACAAGTGCAATTTCGTACAAGTGCAATTTACAATTCTGACCTATTTTTCGTTGGCAGCATGATGCACAGGTCAATCTTACCAGACTGACCTGTGCATCATGCTGCCAACCTACTTGCTTCAAGACTGTTTCTCTCTGCCGCTTCTCCTCCCCGGATAATGTCTTTCTCGACTTAAAAAAGAGGAAAATTCGTGTGTGCCACTAATTGAGTTTTTTTTTTTTTTTTTTTTTTCTCAGAAAATAAGCAGTCGATATTCCGGAAAATTTGGAGTTTTTAGACAGGGTACAGCCCAGGACTAGACTTATAGAATTATTACTGATTCGGTTTGATTTATATTGATTGTGCAAATAATGACGTCTAATGACAGCTTCTCTTCATCTGGTGAGAATGAATCAGATAATTTTCTCCCTCTTCCGCCTAAGACGCCACGGAAGACTCCCTGTCCTTCACATAAGAAAAAAAAAAAAAAAAAAAGAATAAGATCAAGAAGAAACTTAAGCTCCTTTTGTCCCAGTATGAGACTGCTGCTTCTGCAGAACAAGTTAAGCTAAAGCCTTTAGGGGCAGTGGAAAGCCCTTCTGGATGTCCTGTTACTGACCGCCGTGGTAACAACTTTGTTGCTTCCGAGGATCTCCCTACAGCTACTCCTGTTGCAGCATCTGTTTTGGACCGCGCATTTGTTTCTGGCCTCAGTTCTTCCTCCAGGCTGGGGATTCCCTCCGATTCTAGGAATGTAGAAAATAAGTCTTGAGGATGCTCCTCACCGTAACCAGATAATCTCTAAGCTGCATTAACTGCAAGAGGCACAAGAGGGCTTCACAGCACTCGGTGAGAGATACAGCCTTCCCTGAATACCAACGTGCCCTGGAAATGATACGGCTCAGAACTGCTGATGGAGAGTAACCCGAACAACTCTGCATTTCAGATGAATCAGAATAAAACGTCTTCTGATGGTTTTCACTCAGGTGCTAAATTTTTATCTTACCCTTAGACGTAGAATACCCAGTTACAACACTGCATAAAAAAATTGGTCATACATTGTATGATACCGGCATTTCAACGTAGCTTGTGGAAGTTTCGGCGTTATGCTAGTACCTCCATCAGCATCATAAATTGATCATCATTTTAGCGTAGGCTGGTTAAATTAATCTGTTATTTTTTTTATATAAAAAGGACTACTGACATACCGCATAAAAAAAAAAAAAAAACTGGAACAGCTAGATAAACAAATATCCGCTAATGTCAAATGACAGACACGCAAGGATAAAGATCACGCATCCATCGGTGCGTGTGGCGAAAAAATTGCTTGCATCTGATGTGGTAAGAAAATCTTGCGCAATTGCCTCGCCATAAAGTGAATTTATGGCGCGGTGAATTTATAGAGGGAGTTAAAGTGAATTTATAGAGGGCCCAATTCAGGGAGCCATCAAAGTCTCAACATAAATAAACAAGGCCCTTTAACCCTTTTTGCATCCGGGCCCCCAAGTACCTTTGCACGGCATTGCATTTCACCTATTTCGGTGGTTTTCTACGAACTAAAATGATGGTTGGCACCAACTTGTTCGGTTAGCGAATTTCCTGTAGTCTGATGCTTTCAGCCCTAAAACCTTTTTAGTATAAATATTTTGATATAATGGAAGTGACATATTGCAATTGTTTTAATCGATATCCATAATTAGATACGTCGACAATGTTCTGATGGTTGTGAACAGTTCTGAATTTGTGGATTGTTGCTCTGTCTTATTGGATTTTTTAACCTTTTAAGGTACGTTGAAACTCCAAAGGAGCTCATCCTTCCAACTTGGTTATGAGTTTAATGAACAGAATGTTAAGCAATTAGAAATCCCCAGTTTAAAAATGTTTCCCATAAGCAGAGTAAAATATTTATAAATTCTGAAATAGTACTTAAAATCATCTTTAGCTTATGTATGTGTATATTTTCATTTTTATTTGTATAGTTAATATTTCAATCCTTTAGGTCATTTTCCCTTCTAAGAAGTTTTCCCTCTTAAGAAGTTCTAAACCTCCAGTCCCTTGGAAAACTTCTTATCCGGTTTCTACTGTATACTTCTTGACTAAATGTTTAAGAGTACGGGTAATACCCTTCCATCATTTCTACTACCCAGGTGGTATGCATGTATCTTTAACCGTATCTCGCATTGTGAATACCTTCACAACGAGTTGCCTAGGTTTGCACTGCTATGAATGAGTAAGTTCACCAGTGGAGAAGACTGCTGTTACTTATTCCAGATGGTACCGTTTCGAAGTTTTTTCGTTTACTCATCGGTGGGTGGGCAGGTACCCTGTTACAATAGTGACAACCCAGTTATTGTTTATTATTATTATTTTTTAAAATTATTATTTTTAAACATATTTATATATTATTTTATTTTATAATTATTTATTTCATATATTTTTTGTTTATTAAATTATTTATTTGTTTATTTTTTTAATTATTTTTACTATTTTTATTTATTTATTTGTTATTGTTATTTTTTTTAGCATATTATTTGTTGGCATGGCCTGGTGTGGGATGTTTTTTCTTTATTAATCATTTTTAATTAATTAATTTAATTTGTTCATTTATTATTATTTCATTTTTTTATTTTTATTTATTTATTAAATATTTTTTTATTTTTTGCTGGCACTTGGGTCTGGGCAGCCCAAATGCAGGAAGCAGGCACCCACCTGCATTGCACTACCTCAGGTGGGTGAGGATTAGTGTTTTCACATACACAGTTAGTAGAATCATGGCCGCCTCCTCGTTGCTAGGGCGGGGGGCACCAGGCAGCAGTTGCCCAAGCGTCGACTGCTCCTTGGTGGCTATGGGATCTGAACCAACACATACAACACACGCATTTGCTACACAAACATTCATCCCCTTCCTTTTAGAGTTTATATAAGTAAAGAAGTCTTTGCTGTTTTTCTTTGCATCCATTGCCAAGGATTTCTCATAATCTGCCTTTGCTTGCCTAGCCTCCTTTGTTGACTTGATTACAGACTAGCTAATATATACCATAGAATTCTGCGTCGCCTGATAATTTATTTGCATCCCATGCATTTTTTTCTCTGTTTGCAGATCTCGTGTCAAAAGAGGCGGCTTGCACGGTCGATGTTCAGTTTTAGGATTTCCAAAGATTAATTAGACCGAGGAATGTTGAGATGATCTGAAATCTTTCGTTTGCTTAGTCCTGCCCCTGCTGTCATTATCCGCAAATCTAAACGCGATTGGATATCCTATTTCTAGAGCCTTGAATCAAACTTGGCTATTGTTAATTCAAACCAGGAATCTTCCGCATATTCTGTTATTTATGTTCTTCATACTAACAGTCTTAAAGAAATTTAAACACTGTAGCTCACTAGACTGGGGATAAGTTTATGGATTAGCTTGTCGAGAAAGTTGATAGCTGAACGATAGCTAAACCTCTGAAAGAAAAAGTTCCTTTTAAGACACGCTTTTATTTGAAGGATGGACGTTACAGGTTCACACATTATCGCCAGCTTTCACATAAAGCAATTTATTCCAAGTTCTTTGCTGAGCCATTTTCACAGCAGGATTTGAGTGTTGGGCATAAATGAATAAGTGCCAAAGGTCAGCTAAGATGAGGCGTCAGTATATGTAACAACATTGGTGTGTGGCTGCTAAACGCCAAAGCAGCTAAGGTCATTGGGCGTCTGTAGATTGTCTGTAAGTAATTGTATGTGTCCATCGTTCAGTTTTCTGGATGAAAATCCAACTTTCCATGATAAAAAAATAAAATGCGACGATCCCCCTGAGGACGGCTAACTTTGGCAAGTTGTGAGGCAGCGGGGGACGGTATAATGGAGGGGGTGTTCCTAGAACTCTGGCTTCAGTCAAAGCAATTCTATTATTAAATAAAACTACTCGCGATTTGTATGTTTTAAGAACTTTTTTTCGTTTATACTTCGAAACAATCACATAAGTTCAGAGGAGAGCACAAGATAGACAGAATACAAGAACATTATTCTGTATTTAGTAGTCACGTAGCACGAACCAAGGTCACTCGAAACGCGTACAGTTTTGTACCTTTCCATCCAGTCACGCAGACGGAAAAATTCGCAAAAATTGGAACCACGTCCTTAAATTAGGTTTAAAAATCGAGGGATTGTACAGACACCGACGAAAACAAATTAAGTGGTAATGATTTTTAATAGCACGGGATTGGCTCATTGGTTCTTAACGTGTTTGGTTTCAAAAGTGTTCGTGCGTGCGTGTGTGACGATGTCTAGCTGGAAGAGAAAGCAAGACTTAAAATGTTATCTGCGTGGATATCTTAAGAAAAAAAACCTTATGGTGAACAAAATCGATGTGACGCGGTACAGTGTATCCAAGCGTGAAATACGTCCCACATTCCACAAAATATTATTCAGTTTTCCTTCAGTATCGGCTGTCTTTGTTCTTACGTTTCGATTACACTGGACTACGAGCATTATTTTATGCATAGCGTGGAATATTCCACAGATCTGCAGAAGCATCACCCGCGTGTTTTCATTATTGTCTTGCAGGAAGGCCAACGTGAAAGGAACAGAGGATCGGAGAAACACAGGGCCCTCTTTTATTACTGGATAATTCACAGTTAAAAATGAGACCTGCGGGACTCTGAGGGTGTGTGTATGTACTGTAAGTACTACAAGATCAATGACTTTTGACCCTCCAACTGCAAATATACTGACTGATATGAACTCGTTTCTTCCACGAACGCTATGACAGCGGTGGAATCGGTGAAAATAGTCTAAAAGCCGTTTATCCACTTGCAAACGTTACGGGACACTGCCTTGTTAGATCAGTCACTAACCTTATTTAGCTTGGCAGTCCTTTACGTGCCGGGGTGCGATGTTCTTGGGCGATAGACGAGGGGGGGGGGCTCAATGACGCAACACTAAGAATGATATGAAAATAATATAAAAGAATGCGTGCAGGGCTATGGAGAACAAACGCTGCCGTGTCAACGAACGGGATTTTCTTCTTTAAAGAGAGAAACTGCTGTCTCCATTACGTTTGACATGTACGAAACCCTCCCCCTCCCCCTCTTCATATCTGTCTTATTCGCTTTCAGTTGGTAAGTTCAAGAGGTACAGGTTTTCCTTACTGCTGTACCAACGAATCCAATTGGTTATCAACAAAGCCCCAATGAAAGCCATTCTACGCAAAGTGGAACTGGGTTGTATTTCGCTATACATTTCTGTACACCGGAGAAAAACCCATGACCTCGAACCGAAAATAAATTACAAGTTCTGTCACCTTGCACCCAGTTTCAGAAGAGAGAACTGTGGTTTCAAGGTTCTGTTAAATATGTATCAGGTTCAGGATGGTTGGTTGGGCATTTAAATTAATGTCAAGGCACCTTAAACCATTATGTCTAACTTGCTTGTTCAAAGACCGGCCTGCCTATTTTCGGATAAAACAAAAAAACACAGGGAAAATCCCTAAAAATCCTACATTAACTCTGCTGCTTAAACCCAGCGTGTTTCAATAGTTCCAGGATAAGGCGTCATAGACTGCATTCGAAGCGGAACTTTTCGGTGGGGATGACAAGCAAGAAATTCATTCAGCCATAGATAGTGAAAGGGATGGGTCAAACTCATAGATGATACGCAAAATCAAAAAACGATTATTCCAGCTAGAGTGTTCACACTTATTTTGGGCCTGATGATAATTTCCCGAGACTGAAGTTCATTATGAAGTTTAGACGAGCTGTTTGAGGCAATATCATTTTAAATTCTTTTCTTTTGAGAGCGACCAGTGATAAATCCTCTGAAATTGGAATTGTCCAACTAGTGGACAGTAGCAATACTACGTTCTGCGATGTCACACAGTTCAGTTAAACCCAGTATGGTGTACTTTTGTTGTTCTTTCAAAAGCCAGAAACCGCTTTTTTATAGGTTTATCCTTTGTTCCAGAGATGGTATTCATTGGTCATTCTAGACTGCTGTGTCCTAGTGCGTGGCGCGTGATATAACCACCATCTTTTCCACACCGGGTGAAAAAGACCTGAATTTGAATCTCGTCAATGACGGGAATAATTTTTATGGTTTTTTTTCACACAACGTGGCTGAGTCTGTTATCCAGTCTTAGGCAGTTGTACAGTTTTTTCTCCCCAAAATTTGGGTTTTCGTCCAGCAAACCGACAGAAGAATAAACGCAATTATAGATAAAATGTGCCTCGTAGCCTTACTTGCTTGGGTACCTAACATAGACCTAAACCTTTGTCCATTTTAATGCTTCTGCATAAGTTATGGGACTCAGAATTGTTCAAGTTTAAAAATTTATGAACAGTGGAATGGATTCTGTTCACGAATTTCGCTGTGCTGGTGTAACTAAGGAAATTCCACTTCCATCGGTTTAGATGCGGCCTCAAACGTTTTGTAATGATCAGCCTAACCGTTTTCTATTTTTTAAAGAAATAATAACAGTTGCATTGTCAAGGTTTGCGTATGGCATCAGGAAAACGCTTCTAATGTAACAATTCTCGTAAAATGTACTGATAAAACAAGTTTGCTAATTGCAAAATTACATTAGTATTAATAGTGGAAAATGATGAAAGAAAGCCAGCTTATACAGCATCGGCCAAAAAAATAAAATAAAATAAATAAATAAATAAAATAAATATTTCACTTATTCATCCCCTCCAATAGTTTGACTAGTTCTTCCTTGAATTTATTCAAACTATCCACTCCCAAAATCGACCACAGAACACTCAATTTACAGAAGCTTCTAAATCCTACTGCTACAACAACAACCTCAATAAGCTGCTTTCAGTCAGCGAGTGGCTCATTGCTGAAAGCAATGAGCCACTCGCTGACTGAAAGCAGCAAACTTCCTCACGTCTATTCTGCAACCTTCCTTCCTCAGCTTGAATTTATGTCCCCTTAGTGTGCGTAGTCTGAACAAGAGGAAGAATGCCACCAGCATTGAGCTTGCTCAATCCATTCACAGCCTTAAACACCTGAATCAGGCCCTCGTGGGTAGCCCAGTTGGTAGGATCGCTGTTTCCTCCCTACACCGGGTGGAAAAGACCTGAGTTCGAGTCCCGTCGATGACGTGAGGAATTTTTATGGGCCTTTTTCGCAACGTGGCTAAGTTAGTCTGTCTCAGACGAGAGTAGCATAGTTTTTCTCCCGGGAACTCGGGTGTTTCGTCCAGAAAACAGAAAATCGACCACAGAACACACGCAATTTACAGAAGCTCCTAAATCCTACTGCTACAACAACAACCTCAATCAGATCACCTCGCAGTGCCTAGTTTCCAGACGCTGCAATTTGCAGAACTGAAGTCTTTCTTGGCAAGAGCGTCCCTTTGTTCCCCCCACTCACAAATCTCGTTTCTCCATACCCGTTCCAGCAGCTCTGCATCCTTCCTAAAAGGAGACCTCCATACCTGTATGCTTTCGGTAATGTTGTACAGTGTTGTCATTAATTGCTTGTCTAATTTTGCCATCCTCTGGTATATATCCCGTTCGAAGTGATCTTATCTTTTTTAATTAGCTCTATGTATTCCCACCCCCATTTTTTACGTTCTGTTCTGCTCTGCAGTTTCGCGTTGTATGCAATCTCTATGAGCATGCGCACATCTTGGCGTTAGTTGCAGTGTATATAAAACGTTATTCTGGGCGTCCAACGATTGCAGGTTTTCTAAGAAGGTCGTGTTGTTTGAAGTGGTAATACTTTCGGTGTATCAGGATGGGGACGTTCTGTACTTGGTCCTGTAACAATTATTGGGAAGCATCAAATTTGTTTGTGGTACCATTTCTTCCCAGAAGGAAAAAAAAGCGCTACAAGCGTTATGTAAGTGTTTTCTTCTATGTATTTAGTAGATATAGGTCAACCCAGCGTGGTGTTTATAACCAAGTGGAAGAGTTTTTACGATCTACCAGTGGAAGAGTTTTTACGATTTTTCTCGGATAGCTTATTGTGAATTCCTTTGGTATGAATGCTTAACTTCTGTTGTCGTTGGTTTCCGAATAATACAAAGTAGGTCTCAATGCTGACTTTAGCGGTAGCTAGAGTATGCCTCTTACTGATATTGTGATTGTACATTTTAAATAGAAATATATCTATTGAAATCTCTTATGGTGTTATGTTCCGAAGCCCAGTTTGAACTATCACCTTTGGAAGTTCAATTTGTGCCGATTCCACTTATTCTCGTAACGAGAATACTTCATCACAATGTAATATATAATTGCTATTTTCAGTTATAGTAACTCAATGAGTAAGATTAAGTGCGATACTTAGCTCATTCCACGAATTCTTCTAGCACTTTTCAACACAATACCTTTTTGGTATTTGCCGTATGGTGCAAGTAACTTTTTTGGTGCATCAGCCAAGCTAATAAACATCTAATTGACTACTCTCTCCACATAGTTCAGCTCAAGCTGAACTCTGAATTTCCTGAAGTTGTCAGTCTTCTCTACCCCTAGCGCCATTCTCTTACAAGTAAACTTACTGGCTAAAGAACTTCATACAATCTCGTCTAAACCTCTCGACCTGTACTTTAGAATTTATAGTCCCTACCCTGGAATGGAATTGCAGTGAAAACATCACCCTCTATAATATTTTCACCTCTTAGCCTTCTAGACCTAAATTATCTAATGTGTCTAGTTTGAAAGCTTTGCAGCTTAACTTTATTTCCTCATAGGGGTACTCTTTAGCAGGCTCGTAGCTAAATCATTTCAAACAGCTGTTTGTGTGTGTGTGTGTGTGTGTGTTGGTCCATGGCTGTAGAGTATTCCAAGTGTGGTTGCGCACTTGGCTTATCCAGGGCTATCTCGTCTCTTATGCAAACTTTTGTTTTGCCTCTCCTAAACATGATTTAAGGAGTGGTCTGTCGGATATTTAATGAAGTCTCATTGCCTTCTCTCCTCTGTGAAATGGTTTAATACAACTGAGTAAATGGCAACATCTTTTTATAGATAATTTCTGTGGTTCGTCAACGTGACGTTGTAATACTCTAAAGGACTGCGTCGGTTTTAGTGACATCGATTGTTTCAGTACTATTGGTTGTGATTATGCTTCAAGTAGGTATCTTGTGCGACAGCTATTTAAAGAAAATCTAGTTAGTAAACAACTTTATTGGCCAATTCAGTGAAGTTTGATACCAGTTGAAGAATGAGTGTTAAAATGTAAAATTTGGATATTAGTTAACTACTAAATATTCAAGCTTAATCAATGTTAAATCAATGAATAAAATTGTCGCTCTTTCCTGCCAGTTGTACAAATTTTTATTCGACGTAATAAAGTTTGTTTCAGACGTCTTGATTATTTAATCTAAGCTTCACACTACGCATTACAATCCTGTCTTAGTTTTCTTAGACTGTATCCTAATAACACTGAATTTAGTTCTTCGGCTCTTCTAGAAAGCGATTTGGTTGGAGTAAATTATTTCTAGCTGAAATCCTACTTTATTTACTACTAGTAGGCTGGGTTAGTACAACGCACCAAAAACTTTCTCTATGCGGATCCCTGCGATATAATTTTGTTTGATGCTTTTCTCTTAAAGTATTTTACTCTTTCCTCTGACTACGTTTCTTTTAAGAACGTTTGTACTTTTCTTTCAGACTGGTATAATCTTAATTGTTGGAGACATCATGTATGAGAAATTTAAATCCAACTAAACTACAGTTCCTTCACTTATTAAGCGCCACAATGTAAGAGGATGATGAATAAACTGTTCAATGACAGATTGGTCTAGTAGTAATCGACGCATCTGATGCAAGAAAGCAAGCTTCTGTAGCATCAGTCAAAAAAAAAAAAATTGACATCTATTTCCACAATGACAGATGGAAGTTTGTTCCAGCAATAAACTACCTGCTGGCTAAAGGCCAATTTCTGCACTTCTATTCTATAACCGTCAATTTTAATTTATGCCCCCTCGAGATTCCCATCAGAATTGATGGGACTGAATCCTGCTCAACCCATTCAAGGCATTGTACGCCTCGCAGGTGCCTGGCCTCCAGACGCTGCAATTTGCAGAACTTAAGCCTTCCTTCGTAAGACAACACGTTCCCCTCACCAATCTTGCTGCATTTCTCTACTCGCTCAAACAACTCATCTTTCCTAAAACGAGGCCTCTAGAACTGGTACTCAAGGTGGGGGCCTGACCATTGCCTTATACAAAGGAATAATCACCTTTTCCCCTACTAGCAAAATTACCCATGACCCATCCTGGCAGCATCACTGCACATCTACTCCAAGGTCTTTCATTTTCTACCACCGTAATTGTACTACCACACAGTTGGTAGGTTTCTGTGGGGGGGGGGGGTTACTTCTACCCATATGAAGTACTTTGATTAATGCAATGTTAAATTTCAGTTGCCACTTTTTAGACCATCTCACCAAAAATTTTAGATCGTGTTGCAGTAGAGCACTGTCATTAACAACCCTGCCAACCTCCTTTGTATCTCTCTTCGACATTAAGCCTGATATACCTTCATCAATATCATTGTTAAGTATACAAAACATCGGGCTGAACACCGAAGCCTGGGATACTTCACTAATAACATTAGTTCACGAAGAGCAGTCTATTGATTACTACAGATTTCTCCCACTCAACCATCTTCTTATTCATGGTATCAACTTACCCTTAATCTTCCTTCCTTCGTCGACGAAGGAAGTCTACGTCGAACGTGATATTAATCAGTTGAATATATTGCCCGATACCACACTTGATGTTCTGAGAGCAGTAATCTGCTTGAAAGCAGATTACTGTTCTTAGAACGTTGCTTTGTCTCTCACACGCCTGGGTTTTGGACTATAGATATTCTTTATTTGGATCGGATTAGATCCACTTCAATAGTAATTAGCAAGAAAGCTCTCACAGCATTCATATTTGAATATTAATTTAGCGTATACTACGTTACTTAGCTGAAGTTACACTAGCGGTTGTCCGCTCTTAAGCAATCTTTTAGAGGACCATCCTTATTCGTAATACAGTATTAGGAACTTTGCAGTTCTCATAGGAGCGAGTCCTGAAATGAAAGGCAATGTAGCTAACTCAAGAAAAATCGTGTAATTCAATGTTAAATTTTTACATACTAGCGATATTATTCTAAAAGATTACGTCCTACAAGTGTGAAAAAAAATTTATAAATCTTGCTCCTTGGACCGTATTTCAAATCGATACTACAGTAGGCTTCACTTATATATTCACATTTATTTGGCGATTGGAGGAACTCTAACAGTCTCTACAACTGAAGCAATCAATTTCAGGGGAAGAACAGATCACTGTCTCCTGAAATTTCCAGTTTGCACAATTCGACTCCTATGATACGTGTGCGCTTAATCGACCAACCGTATTAAGTCGCACTGGATCGATTCATAAAAAACGAATACGCCTGCTACTAGCAACAATTACGTAATTATTAGAAGGCGCCGGCTCTTGGTGATTTTTTCTTTGGAGAAACATTTAAATTCATATCGCTCAGTTAAGTCTTTTTCTTTAACCTTTTAAATGGATTGGAAAGTGTCAATACATAAAGGCGATTCTAAGAGTCGCCGGTCAATGGCAGGATTCTCGTGGAAGCAGTGATCAAGAGTGCAGTCCAGGATAATTTTGAAGGAAGCACAGCCTGATTTGGCGAAAAAAAAAATGAAGTTTAACCAGCCTAGTTATGTTTTTAACAGCCAAAAGCAAGCCTTATACACTTCAATGAGTTCACTCTACGGAACTAGTTAGCAAGCTATCTAGCCCAGATATTCGAAGTCTTTCTTTGTGTAGTCGTCCATTTTCCGATATCACCAGGTCGGAAAATGAACGACCCATTTGGACCTTAAAGAATTTTTTTTTTTGTGCTAAATCTCTCCAATTAAATGTTTTGATAAATCATTAATAGGGCATCATGGCCCTTTCTTACTACCTTATTTAAGAAAATCGAAGTGGTCCCAGAACGGTATCATTGGGGAACGCCACTTACATTAGCTTAATCGGAGGAGTAATCATTTTCATCCTCTTACAGCTTGTAGTCCAATGCTTTGCGGAAATCAAGTAAATATCGAAATTACTTCCTACATCCAGTTCGTGATGCTGTTATTTCAGTGAAACCCAATGTATGATTCAATCGAAAGATTTTCCTGAATACTAAATTAACGTTGTCATTCCTATTGTATAATTATTTTCGAAGTTCTTTTTCATTGAAATTGGAAACAGCTTTTCGAAGCTTAACAGGCAACGGAATTCTTTATGTATATTCAACTGATATCATCCGTCTAATAGTTTCCTGTTGCTGAATCAAACTGTTAGATGTTGCACACAGACTCTACCAGTGCGGAGTTTGGTTAGGATGTGCAGCTTATCAAAATTATTTGGTCCAGGGAGTGATATGAAAATATCGTTGTGGCATAATTGGGAATAAAAACAATTTACATAAAAGAACTAAATTGTAAGACAAGTGGACGGTGAATAATTTTTTTAAAGATTGTTTCTGAAAATGAACACAACCTAAATCTTCAGAGGTAAGTGACGTAAGCGCAAGTAAATATCAGCTCTTGTCTTCCGCTCACTTAGATGGCAAGAATTGGTCATTTTGTTTCCTGTCTGTCCAATTTCCTACTCCACTGCTGTCACAGTGACGCCAGAAATTATGCTCCGCATTTTAAAACAAACATTTTTGTGATGTCTTTTTATGGAAAGAAAAATAAGCTAGAATAAATTTCTTTAAATAAAATAAAGGGCTATAAATGCAATAGCATGATCATAGAAAATAAAAATGGAAATAAAGCAATAAGAGAAACAGAACTTAAGGTCTCACTAAATGTGGAAAGGATAGGACGAAGAAAAACGCAAATGAGGTTATTCTTCATAAACTTCTAATCCAGGAGCCAACTTGTGTTTAGTCACTAAAGTGCTTTAATATCCGAAATCATTTATCGGAATCAATATTAATGCCATTTGAGTTTCTGACATTTCTATATATTAACGACATTGCTAATTAAAAAAAAGTGTTAAACGTGTGAACAAAACTTGTTGTAGCTTAAATACAAACTTGTAAAACTGTTCCTTCTATTTCATTAAAATATCAAAGAGGAAATCTAGAAAATATCTTTCTATATAGATAAATTGCAGAAGTGTCCATAAACACCACAGGTAAAAAGTGCAAGATTTTCGAGCTCAAACAGGCGGCCAACGTATTTTTTTTTTAATAGAAAACTGAACAGGAGACGAATCACGCGAAATTTGTCTCAATGTGCTGAATGACCAACGCATTAATGGGTGCAATAATCTCCCGAAACACAGGCACGAGTTTACGAGCGTGATCCAGAAAAAAAACTGCCTTCTCAGCTCATAATTCAGCAACCCAAGAATTAACTCAATTATGTGTATATAATTACAACTGTAAATTGAAGTTTTAAATTGTTCTCTGGTCTGGCTATCTATTTTGCTGGATGAAAATTCTTACTATCTTCGCCCGAGACCAACTAATTCAGCCACGGAGTGAAAAAAGCTCCATCACTCACGGGCTTCAACTCAAGGCCTTTTCCACCCAACGTTGGGAAGGATAGTGATTTTAACTGCTGTGCTACTCGCGAAAACATCCGGCGAAGGCCAAGTAAGTCTGCTCGAATGTTCAAGAACATAGTGATGGTGTTTTGTTTTTTGATAGCGACGGGTGCGCGCACCATGGGTTTCTCAGAGATTATATGTTAATCTTCGCAAAGATTCTGCGGCGTTTAGAGACTATTTACTGCCTCGTGGCAATGGATGTGCTCGCCTCATTCTTTCTGTACAATGATTTCAATTCCATAACAACATGGCCACTGTCAACAGTCTGCGCCAGCTATTGAACGAAAACTCAAAAAAGGAGATTTAATGCTATTTTGGAGATTTAACTTAAATTAAAAGGAACTGCAGCAGAAAACGAAACAAGTTCCATAAGTGCTTCTAGCAAAGGAAAAATCATTGCACAAGATAAACAAAGGGGCACTAGGAATAGCCACTAAGGGATATTTATTTTTTTATTACCGTCCAGGTACGGCATTGAATTTTTGATTATGACTGCGGCAGGAGATGGATTATGGCGCAATAATATTAAATTAGAGTGCAAGCTTATCAGTATGTAGTCGAAGCATCCTCAGTTTTCGAAAAAAAAAACTTCGACTTCGGATTTCTACTAAAAACGTTAACCTTTTCTTCGGCTACTGGAGTCTTGCTGTTAGACTCTAAAAAATGTGGCCAACATTAACTTGGAACGATGTGCTTAAACTTTCATCCGGTCATCGCAGCAGCGAACACAAAAGACTGAAAGAATAAACCATGCTGCTCGTGATAACGCATGCCATGCAGATTTAGGCATTGTACGAGTATTAAATAATGCAAGGACTTGGACGCGCTCACTTTCCATATTTATGGATTTGATTTTGAAAGCTAGCGCGATAGAAAACTAGACTTCCGGTTTGGAATTTGCTATTCCACCAGAGACTGGCTGACCTCAACCCAAGTGAAAAAAAAGCTTTTATAAATTTCCACGGAACAGGAATCGTATCCGGACTTTTCCAAACAAGCTGCAAAGATGTTTCACTCAAAACGTAGCTCGGGACAAGGAACGTTCTGAGATCTAGTCTTTCATCCCGCACAACATGCAGTAGAATAGTCGATGCGCCAAAACAAAAATAGCTGACTCACGTGGTACATAAAAGTTTTAATGCAGTCCGTAAGCCAGCGGGCGTTCAATGAATGCGCAGAAAGAATTACAGGAAATTACAAAATAAAAACAATCCAATGTAATGTAAATTTGTTCGTTATGCTCCAGGAGCTGCGCACTTGAAGGAAATAATATTGCACGATTGTAGTCGGTCGACCGGTGTTTCCAGCCTATCAGTGCAGTGTTTGTACTTTTTTGCTGTGTTCGAAGTTTCAAATAAAGCTGGGCTTCGGACAGGTCAAAAGAAGTGTCAGACAACCAAATCATCAGTATGAACGCATGAAACATTCAAGTAGAAATACTTGAACTTCAAGTGCTCTTTGTGCAGCCTAAGTAAAGGAAGATGAAAGAACAAATTATTAGACCACTTAGTTGTGAAAACAAATAAGTTACTCTTAATTTAAAACTTACTCCAGAAAGCAATCTTGCGAACGACAACCTGTCTTTAATTGTAATATGGTTCGTGTGCGTGTTTCTATCAGTGTGTTCACGTGCTCATTTGAATGTTGTCGCAAATAGACCTGGAGTAGCTCACGTGTTAAAACCCTCCCCCCCCCCCCGTCTGAGTTCATCTAAATGCAGACCACATTCGAGGGGATTCGAATTCAGAGTTCTCCAAACGGGCGAGAGAATGCAGATGGAAAGAAAACCATCTCTTGAGGAACTAAATCGGCAGAAGTCAATTCCCCATCAAATTAAAGTGTTGAATGCCACATGATTCTTGCTCACGAGTGGTCCACTATTTTTTGGATAAGCCTTGAAATTTAATCGCAACAGGAAAGGGTAGGGGGATTTAAATGAAAAATATATTTTATTTATTTTTCAATATTCACAAAAAAAAAAAAAAAAAACATTTCAGCCCTATATTGTTTGGACAACAAATTCCAGAATAAACACAGAACCACATCCGCTCTGCACTTAGCGATTATCAATTCAAAATTTATATCGTCAGTTATATAAATCACAATGACAGCATTTTAAATCTCAGACCTGAAAGTTTCTTTTATATTTCAGATTTTGGGAAAACATTTTTCCCATAAAAACAGCCTCCTTTCTTTGTATTTTTTGTTTCCTGGAGTGAGTCAGTGATCGCGATGTCGGAAATCAAATCCGATAAGCCTGTTCAGCTTCCACATGTTCAGATGAGATGCATCTTCATTCTTCGCATCAGTGGCCTTGAATGAAACATCAGGATTTACTTATGATAATTACAAAGAAATTAATGGCGTCATGAAGCTGATATCACGCATTACTTTAGACTTGATGTCCTTCTTGCGTAAGAAGTGACGAAATCTTTGCAGCTTTACAGCTGTATATTTGTATTTACCGCTTTAAAAGTTCACAGAATTCAAGCCAACTTCGCAGTTAGTGTTGTGCAACTTTCTTATTGAAGCCACTTGGAAATATGGTCCAGAGCCGGTTTATTTATCGAGTTCCGGCTGATTTTATTCTTGATAACTATTTCTATGAATAAGACGCAGCATTATGAAACTTAGTAAAGTTTAGAAAATATTAGCAGATGTAATTTTGTTGATAAAACAAACAGATCCTCTAATACGAAGGGTACGTATGTAGAAGATCAGTATAAAACAACAGGAAAAAAATTCTTATGGTTTTTCTTTTCAGTGTATTCCCAGAAGTTCGACACACATAAGTGTATTTAATCTGCAAAGAATTTAACTCTTCAAAAAAAGGGGAAAAAAATCTTCAGGTTGAGCATCACACAAAGCTTGAAGTTTGTGAACATGCATTAGCCACTTGGGGCTAGATCTGGCCATGCGTGGGGGGAAGGGGAAAGGGGCTTAATTGGTTTTAGCGTACTTCCTTTCTGTAGAGCTGGTCCTCACAGAACTTATCAGGGTGGATGCCTAATTTATTGTAGATCTGAGGGCAATCGGCCGAGAACATGTCCCTATGGCAATCAATGTTCGTAAGTTTAAGCCGCAGAGGGAGGCAGGAATCAGGGTGTTTTCCTCATGTCTTATTTGGGCCAGAGATTGCTGGAGATATAGACGGAGTATCAATTCTACCTGTGATAAGCCGAGCCAGCGTGAGTGTATTTCTTTTTCGTGATGAGAAGTCTCCAGGGAAGGGTGCCTAGATTAGTTTGGATCATCTTGTATCATCTCAACTGACTTCTGTTCTCTTTTGAACTCTGCTGACCATCTTGCAAAAGTAGCATAACTGGGCCATACTTTCCCAAACATTGTAGTCATTATTTCATTGATTCCTTTAGCATTTCTGCCCTCTTTGTTCAAAAAATTTAATTACTGAACGGTGCTCAATTTGCTGTAATATTCATTCTTTTACTACCACAAATTTTAGAAACTGAACAAGACACTGATGTACAATTTTTAATGTTATTTTATAAGACATTAAACTATCGAAATAACATGAATTAAAACATTTTATATACCCTGTTCTCAGAATTTTTGACCACCCCTCGTAAAGCAGTTTTGATCACTCCTCATAAAATAGTTCCCTAAATCAAGCAGTTATTCAGTGCCGAAAATGTTTGATGCAGAGTGTAAGAAAAATTGGTTCACTCGAGAAAATGTAAAAACGAAAGTTAATACATAATGTGTAAGAGTTGTAAGACTCGAAATATCCAAAAAATTCTACGTAATTCTTATGAAACAGCTCTACTAAAACAATTTATTAGAGCAGTTTCATTGACAAGTAGCATCGCACTAGTAAATTCTAAAGATGTGGAAAATTGCAACGTAAGAAGAATTAAGATCGTTGTTGCTGTTTGTTGAGATGAGAAGTGAGATTTCGCTTATCGACTCCGACTGAGATGGGTCAGTCGGAGCCGAAAAGAATAGTTATCATTGTGATAACTATTCTTCTTGGCTTATATAACTGATCTCTATAATAGTTATATTATACAGCATATCGGACGTTAGAGGGCTATATTGTCAGAGTTTTACATAATCACCTAAAACTATAAATACAAGAAGATATCGTAACGAGATACCTAGAAAGAGACATTTTGATATGAAAGGAAGATTCAAATCTGGTAGATACCGTCGAAAGAATACAATATAACTCATCCAAACAAGCTCAATGTGATCAATTTAAATTTCGAAGGTTTTAAACGCATTTCAAGTTAATAGAAAATCATGAATTACCACCAACACAGCCTTAAGAAAAGAATATTAGTCCTTCCAATCTCCACAAAGATATACTTCAAGAAACTCCAATGGTGTATCTCAAAATTGTTTCACGAACGTAGCGTTGCATCTGCAAGACCGAAATCTTTATCTTGACGTGGACAAGTCAACCAAATTCTTTATCTCGAGTGGACAATTCAGCCAATTTCTTTTTTTTTTTTTCGAAATCCAGAAATTCCATACCACAGAATAACGAATCTTGATATGATTCAATGGAAACTTTGGTTAAGAGCGTAAAAATGAACCCAGTGGAGCTAATCATTGGCCTGAGCAGTGCCTTGAGCTCAGTATTCTTTACAAGAATTGCATTACAAATTCCCAGTATCAGAATAGTGACATATATTTATTCCCATCAAAGTTATTAGTTTTGTAACATCTTTAACAATTCAAAGGTTAGAGTAAATTCAGTTGCTTTTTGTTTTTGTTTTTTTATTAGCCAAAATTTGGTCCAAAGTAGACACTCCTAACCCACACTGATAATCTTTCCAACCTTTAATGTCATGGTATAGCATACACTTTAAAAGTATTCGTAGGAATTGCTAACATTTACTTTTAACAGAATTTATCAAGATAATATTAAAACTTCCATATTACAAAATGTAAAATTATTAAATTAATATGTGGACTACAAAATCCCTTAGAGACCTTAAAGATTGTCGTGTTGGTTTTTTTTTTTTTTTTGAGGGGGGAGAAGGGAAGAAATCACTAAATGAGCATTAACTACGTCCACGCATTCTGTTTGGCAAAATCTTTATTCTACCATATATTCAGAATTCTTTTCTGTGCCTCTGAACAATTGCTAACAACACCATAACTCCCGCCTTAATTTGATGCATCCACGTACTTCAGGGGAATATTCTATACTTCCAGGTCACGCTCACTTTTCCATTAACGCAGCACGAGCATAAGACGGAAATTACCTGTACTGTACTGTATGTCCTTTGAACATTAAAACTTTTTTCAATTATTGAAAGCAATGGGATTTTCCCAATAAATTCAAAGAAGATGACATTATAAACCCTGGGAATGGCAATTTTCTGTTCATACTCAAATAAAATTATAGAAAATAACAAAATAAAGGAGTGGATTGATAAGAATAAATATTAAGTCAATAAGTACAGGAGCTGCTATAAAATGCCATACAATCAATTGGTCTCATGGTTCAAGGGTACACTTATTTGATCATCAACCACTGATAACCTAATTCTTGCAGCGATTTTTAATAATAACCCCAAACCCCCACGAAACTCTTGCCATATATGCAGCGGGTGCACAAAATAAGGAAAGCGGTCGATATGAAATTAAAAGTTTTTGTAATGCTGTATGACGTATTTATGAACATGCAGTGATGATTTATTTTGTTTCTCGCAGTAGTACTTAGAAGGAAAGACCATGAAAGCCAATGTTTATTTAGAAATGACAAAGAGGTCCATGATGAAAATGACCGATCTTTCTGAATTCCTAAGAGATCAAATTGTTTTTGCACGTTTAGCAGAGGAATCGGTAACTAAAACTGCTGATTATCATCACCCTGAATGGGCGACTTATTGCCGGAGATTGATATTCTGCGTGAAGACGTTCAAAGTATCGTTTGTGTTTCTCACAAACGATGCCATATTTCAATATACACAGCCGAATGCGTCCAATCTTGGGGTGGAGAGCATGAAACTGAGGCAAATCATCTCCAATGGCCTCACAATCACCAAACTAAACGTTATATAAACACTGTGGGCATATTTGGAGAGGACAGTGAGAAGCAGATTTCCTCCACCTTTATCACTCAAGGAGCTTGAAATGTTCCTCCATGAAAAATGGTCCCGACATTACATTCATCTTTAAACAGTTCAAGATTTATTTGAATCTATTCCACTGAGAATACAAGCTGTTTTAACAGCAAGGGATAGTCCAACACCATGGAAACCTCTGTGATAAGAGTTACACCTGTAACTCTTATGTTTCCATTATTTTGGAAATATAAGAGTCGCAGGTGTTTCCATTATTTTGTCCGTTCCCTGTAGTTTGGAAGCCACATTCATTTCACATTCTCGATTGTTCTGAGATGGAACAAAGTAACAAACTCTGTCACGAAATGGATAAATAACTTCCTCAGTAATTCTAAGGAGAAAGTTTTTCTGAAAATCCTTACAATGTCGCGGTTAGCTTCTACATCGATACCGGCTTTGCTCTACTTGGAAAAACAAATATAGAAAACTTAAGTTTTTCACTGTCTCTCCGATTTGAGCAAACGTACTACACAGAATACATTCAGATTTCAGACTCAATACACACCTGCTCATAGCTATATTAATTGGCTCGGTGAAACCTTGGCTTTCCTGTTAAATCTCATGGAAAAGACAAGAACTTATAGTTTCGTCTCAGCCACGGTGTGAAATAATTTTAAAAGTTCTTTCAGGCTAGAAAGACGAGACGTGTGCAATGTAGTCAGAAAAAGCAGGCCTTAATTAAGAGTTCAAATCAAAATGTAATGTTGAAGCGTTATTGCTAGACCTGTGATTGTGTTCAGCGTTCCTCGGATGTTTTGTGACTGAGTTTCCAATTTGCATAGGCACCTTGACAGTTACAAATTTGTCCATTACACTGACATTTCCAATCCGAAAAAGAGAAAAACCGGCCAGAATATATGCAATTTACAGAGGCTTCATGGCCTTGGTTGCCTAAGCATAAAACCAGTCGGGAAGGTCATGTTTAGGAAAATATAAGTGGTTATTATGTTTGTTACCACTATAATTACTTTAATGTAATGCGGTTGTGTTGACACCAACGTAGCTCTGTACACAAAAACAAGTTCAGCAATCCATCACTGGGTGTGGCACTTAAGCGATCTCTGATATACCTAGACCTTAGTGATACTCACGATTCGACCTTGTCTATTGGCAGTTGTTCAGAATTTTCGACCTCAAGATTTAAACAGAAAATAGCGTATAATTATACCGGCTTTATTTCAATCCTTCCCCCCCCCCCAATGGACAATCAAAAATCCTATCAGGAAATTTGTAAATCTGAAGATTTCTAATAAATATCAATACATGAATTTTAACGAGATTAATTTTAGAAGGAGTCAGGATAGCTCTCAAAGATAATCTAGTTATTTCCTTTACCCCTCCCCATTTATTTAGTAACAAAAACAAAAAACCGAGATCAACAAAATGATGCCAATTCTACATTAGGTTCCTTGTTTTTACAATCTAGTTTGTCATTCTCTCGTCATCTTGCGACTGGATCAGAGGGATAAACAAAACTGTAATTTTACATACTGAGTGAAAAAGGTTCACACTCTTTAAGTAAGCAAGACACCAAACTACAAACAGAATAGCACGAAAAGATTAAGAATAGATTAAGAAGAATAATTGAAAGAAATAATTCAGCGTCTTTAAATTGCGTGCATTCTGTACAGAACTGCATGTACGTGAATGAAAAAATCAGTTTTGGTGGAATAAAATAGGCTACTACAATGCCAAGTACAAAAAAAAAAAAGAATCTTTAATTTTTTGAACAAAATGCACACTATTCTACAATGTTTTCTGCACTAAAAATAAAAATTTAATTTTTAACATCGTGCATCATCCCCACTGTCTTAAACATCTTTCCCCCACAAAGTTATGGCCAGTTTTCTGCGTCATCTAAAATGTCAAGTTCCAGAGGGGGAATTACGAATTCTGGACCATCGTGAAAATTTCGAACGGTCCGCGTAATCTTTAACAACAATAACAAACCAGCCATCAAGCTCCCTAATTCTTGATGCCCCAATATAGTAATTTCTCCACTGTTTTCTTCTTGATCTCTATGGTATTCCAAAAAATGGGACTAGTATTTGGGTTGGAAATGGCAGACTCCATTTTAGCGTAATTCATCACTCCATATCAGATAAATGCATTATTAGCAAACTTATCGGGACATGCAAGCAAATATAGAGAAACGTAAATAGATAATGATTTTGGTAGATCACGAGGTCTGCCACCGAAGAGGACGAGGATGGCACCCTGATGGCATGTTAGTACTGTTCTAATGTGATGTATGAAAGACATACGTGAGAAATTTAATTTCTTAAATTTGAAAACAATACACACAAACTCGCTTAAAATTATGCTTAATGGTTAGTTTAATGAAATTGAATGGTTATCCTACACAAATTTTAAAATTAAATAATAAAGGTACATATTTGTCAACATCTTGGAAGACTCTTTGTTCTCTAAATTTTCAAAACATTGAAATCACATTGCGAAATCGTGCTGAAAAATCTGGGATAACTCTCGGCAGAAAAGTCTCATGAGATCGACTAATTACAGCCCAACGTTGCAATGATATATACCAGGGGTGGCCAACAAGTCCATCGCGGCTTTAATTTCGGTCGATGACGACGAATTTTAAATATAAAAAAAGATCCCCAGGAGCTCACATCTAGTGAGTATGGGCTTGGCACATCCAGGATATCATCATTCTTCTCTTTCTTGGTGATTCCCTTCTACTTCTGACTCTTGTTTTCTCTCTCAGGGTAATTCAGAAAGTTTTTCTTTTTTGCCTGGTGCAGCAGACGCCTCAGGCTTCCTTGCACCATATAGCTATTAATAATAATAAATAAATTAGTCAATCTAAATGTTTTATTATTATTTAAGGGCCCCCACTGCATACGATTATCACCAATAAGTTGAACCACGTGACTAGTCTTGTCGCCGCGCAGCTTGTCTAGTGAAAATTCACGTAGTTCGTTGGGGAGAGCATAGTAAGTGGGTAATTCTTATTTAGCTTACTTAATATTAATAACTGGACAGTACTTATAACATTGATTTGATTTAAAATGAATACTACGAAAAAGAGGAAAACGTATTTTCATCAAGAGTGGGAACTAGAATACTTTTTTGTAATGATAAAAGAAAAATGTTGTTCGATTTGCAATGTTTCCGTGGCTATACCCAAAAAAGGAAATTTAGAAAGGCACTTCAACGTACTCCATGATAAATACCAATCGGATTTTCTGCCTAATAGTGACCTTAGAAAAAAACAAATTAAAAGAACTTAAATGCAGATTATTCGCACAACAAAATTTCTTCGTGACAACTAATTTACAATCTAAAGCAGTAACTGTACCATCATTTAAAGTGGGTCATCTTCTTGCAAAAAATACAAACCATTTTCTGATGGTCAATTCATCAAAGACGCATTTTTAGAAATAACAGATTCTCTTTATGAAAATTTTAAGAACAAAAATGAAATTAAAAGTGCTCTTCAAGATCTGCAATTATCTCGAAATACTGTGACGCGACGCATTGAAATGATAGACGCCAGAAGAAAAGATCTTTTGTTCTGGTGGTGTCGTCGTGATCATTCAGAAAACCAGACTACATCAGTAACTGTTCTGGCAGCAATGCAAGGGTTATGAATCTTGGCACTGAGTAAAACATTGCCCCGCCGAATGTCTCTCCATTTTTCTGCAATTTGTTTCGTACTCCGACTCAGTCACCTCACACCTGTGTGTAATATCAGATCTGGTTCATTTTCATTGAGTTGCAGTTTCAAAAGTCTCCTTTGAAGAGATTGTCCTCTGATGGAATTCACGATTTCGAAAGCGATGTCCATAACACTTTTAGTATTTAATCTTTTGCTGGCTAACATTTCTTGGTGGATGATACAGTGGTAACTCAAAATATCTGGGAATTCATCATCCTTTTGGCACAATGCGATGAATCCGTGAAGCAATGATGGGGCATCTTCACGGATTCATCGCATTGTGCCAAAAGGATGATGAATTCCCAGATATTTTGAGTTACCACTGTATCATCCACCAAGAAATGTTAGCCAGCAAAAGATTAAATACTAAAAGTGTTATGGACATCGCTTTCGAAATCGTGAATTCCATCAGAGGACAATCTCTTCAAAGGAGACTTTTGAAACTGCAACTCAATGAAAATGAACCAGATCTGATATTACACACAGGTGTGAGGTGACTGAGTCGGAGTACGAAACAAATTGCAGAAAAATGGAGAGACATTCGGCGGGGCAATGTTTTACTCAGTGCCAAGATTCATAACCCTTGCATTGCTGCCAGAACAGTTACTGATGTAGTCTGGTTTTCTGAATGATCACGACGACACCACCAGAACAAAAGATCTTTTCTTCTGGCGTCTATCATTTCTTGTATTTACACTTACCAATTTGTCTACCAAAGTTCAGATAAACCTCTACCCTTTTAGCGTGGGGTATGGAATTAACTTTACAGTCTGAGGAGCCACAGGCAGCACGCTTACAACGGAACCCTCAGCTGGGTATAATTCCCCCCCCCCCGCACCAACCTGTAAACTTTGAATGGAGGATTATTTTCTTCGTTTTTTTTTTTTTTTTTTTGCTAAAATTTCGTTTGAAATGAGCGAAAACAGAATTTTCAGGAGTACTGTAAGGTCACAGCAGAATTAAACTTAAAAATGGAAAATATAAAATTGTATACAGTTGATATTCTAGGCAAATAATTTTTAAACAAATCTTAGTGCAAAATCGACTAAAACTTGGTGATTGTCTCTTCTCCAATGGAACCTTTATCTCATGGCTATTCCCAACCTCGTGTTGTTTGGCATTACAAGAATGCAAAATGGGATGACCCGCGAGACTTCTTTTCATCTTTTCCTTGGTCAGACTACTGTTTCAAAAGTTCTGATGTCAACGTTTGCTCAGATCGTGTCAGCGAAATTATTCTTGCAGGAATGGAATCCTTTATCCCACACTCACTTTAAAATCTCGTCCTTTATCTAAACCTTGGTTTTCCAATAAATGTGCTAAGGCTGTCCAAGAGAAGAATGTTGCATATCGTAATTGGCTTGTCTCTAATTCTTCAGTTTCATTTTCTGCCTACACCAAAGCTCGCAACAATTGTAAAGCAGTTATTAATCAGTCCAAACTAGAGTTTGAACAGGCTAAGAGCAGAAAACTTGCTTCTTGCCCTAATGGTAGCCGAGCATTCTGGTCTCTTGCCAAAGCTGTTGGCCGCAACTTTTGCCCATCTCTGCTCCCACCTCTGTCCAAACCAGATGGTTCTGTTGTCACTTCAGCCAAGGATAAAGCTGACCTGCTAGCATCCCATTTTTCTTCCAGCTCATGTATTAATGATCTTGGTAAAACACCTCCCACCATTCCCAACACACTCCATTCAATGCCTCCTGTGGTCTTCCGTCAAAAGGATATCAGAAGGATTTTGATGAATCTCGATGCTAAGAAAGATCCAGGTCCTGATGGTATTTCTCCACTTGTTCTCAAAACCTGTGCTCCTGAACTTACTCCTATTCTTTGCCGCCTTTTTTTACTTTCTTATTCCAAAGGTGTTTTTCCTTCTGCTTGGAAATTTGCTCATATCCAGCCAGTTCCTAAAAAGGGTGACAAATCCCTCCCATTGCAATTACTTCTACTCTTTGTAAAGTAATAGAGAAATCAATTAACCGCCAACTCTTAAACTACCTAGAAACCTTCCGTCTGATCAACGATCACCAGTATCGATTCCGTCAGTGTCGATCCACTGGTGATATTCTGGCTTATGTTACCCATTTGTGGACTAATTCAATGGAAAGGTTCGGTGAAACACAAGCAGTTGCTCTTGACATCTCAAAGGCTTTTGATCGTGTTTGGCATAAAGGTCTTCTAAACAAGCTTCCATATTATGGTTTGCCAACTGTTTTTAGGAATTGGTTATTCTGTTTTCTCTCTGATCGGTCACTGAGGGTGATGGTTGATGGCTCTCTGTCTTCTAACTTCTCCACTAATGCCGGTGCCCCCCAAGGTTCAGTTCTTTCCCCCACTCTTTTCCTCTTGTATATCAATGACCTTCTTCCATTGACTGGAAATCCTATCCATAGTTTTGCCGATGATAGCACATTGCATTCAACTTTCCATTTTGAGAAACCTTGTCCTGCTCAATCAGCTTCAACTTCTCGAAAATCTGCTACCAATTCCTTAAATGCCGATCTTCAGGTAATTCTCCAGTGGGGCAAAGACAACTTAGTTGATTTCAACCCTTCTAAAACTCAGTCTTGTCTTATATCTCGCAAAAAGGATTCTTCTGCTCCTATGCTTATCTTTAGTGACACTCCGATTTCTAGGCAAAAGGATATATCTCTTTTGGGGATTACCCTGACTTCTAATCTCTCTTAGCACAAGCACATTACAAATATTGCTTCCTCTGCATCTAAAAAACTTGGTTTTCTCTTTCGCTCTCGGCGTTACTTTTGTTCCAAACAGCTGCTCACTCTGTATAAATCGCAAATCCGCCCTGCCATGGAATATTGTTCCCACATCTGGGGTTGTGCCCCCAAAACCTCTCTCAGGCTTCGTGATTCCATTCAGAAGAGGGCAGTTAGGTTAATTAATGATTCATCTCTAACAGATACTCTCCACTCGCTTTCTCATAGACGCACTGTTTCTGCTGCATGCCTCTTCTACAGATACTTCCATGGGCACTGTTCTTCTGAATTAGCTTCTATAATTCCCGCTCTCTCTTTCAAAACAGTCCGAACACGTGCCGCCACCAGCCAACATCCATTTACTGTCCAACTTCAAACCCACAGAACCAACTTTTCATCTTCCTCGTTTATTCATTCAACTGTCGTTTTCTGGAACAACCTTCCTTCATACGTATTTCCTGAAAATTACAATCTACAGAAGTTCAAGAGTCCAATGTCAACAAATATCTTCTTTCGTCTTCTCAATCTCCAACCCAAGCACGGTACTAAGTACTATAGGTTCTAATACCTCTCGTGTTTGGGGTTCACATAAAAAAAAAAAAAAAAAAAAAACTTGCTACAGGCCCTTTCGCTAACAACGCCATTTTTAATCAACAAAGTATCTAAGTTAATTCACGAAGCATCGCTGACCGCATGTAAATTTTTGTAAGATTTGGTTTCGAAAGGAGTTCTTTCTCCTAGATGTAACAGTGGCAGGAACAGTAAGGAGAATTTTGAGAGAAATGTGTTTGTAAACAAGTCATGGAGCACAGAATGGTGACAATGCGTTTCCCTTACAATACATACAAGTTTCCCTTACAAAATCCCTGGCCGCGAAGGGTCGTATTATTGCAAAGTAATTTAATAATTATCTTCGCATTTAGAATTCGGATTTCTGTCCCTGAAGCTGCATTTCCATTTCTTTTTTGTCAACTAGGGTGCGGGGAATTAAGATCTTGCTCGCCTTGCCCAAAGACCGGACCTGGTGAGTCAGTTTTTCTGATACTGAACGCAGATAAAAATATTAAAACCTTGTAGTGTCAGTTAAAGATAAAACAAACAAACAAACACCCCTTTTGAGAAGGGACAATTTGTTTTTAATATTTTGGCACAAGTTTTACATTTTTGACTTTTTTTTTGTTTTTTTTCTAATGAAACAGTTTTATTTTATAAAGTAAGGTTCTATCGCTGTTTTATTTGATATAGATTCAAATTTAATTATTAAGAAGCGAGCCTAATGGTCAATTCGACATCTTCTGATCGTTTTGATACTCCAGGATGATCGTGTGGTCGTCCCGGAGTATCAAAACGATCAGAAAGTTTCATTAACGCTTAAAACAATACGGGCTTAAGGATTAAAAAGATTGGGATTTCTCATGAACCTAGACAATAATTGTGAGCAGATAAGTTGCAATGAGAGCCCGATATAAGCACTTCTTTCGAAGATATAGCGACCGTTAAAGCTCGTGTTCTGTCATGAAATGCGCCGTTCGTTCAGTGACCTAGAATGCTCTCAATCACGCAGCATGCTTCTCCTTCGCTGTCAGCGATATTGACAGGTTATGGCGACAACTGCACTCCTTTATCTTACCTTTTCTCATGTAAAGGAGTCCAGTCGTTCGCAGGGAACCGGATTGAAAAAGGGAAACGAACACGTTACCTGTCATTCCATCCATCCATCCATCCATCCAGGGAACTACGTACCACATGCCTCTTGGTTGGCAGCATTCCAGGCGAATGGAATAACGAATGAATTAAAAATTCTTGAAATGCAAATGCGTCAATTTTTATTTATGCATAGAGTCAAGAACTTAAAAGTCTGTGCTTTTTTGTGACAACAGAGTTTGTCATTACACCAGCTAACCCGATTTGTGAAGTCAAAAAATAAAATGAATGAACTTAAAGGCTCCAAAGGATAATGACAAGACTAAATTTGTGAACAGCAATCATTATTAAAAAAATACGGGGAGTGATCTTATTTTGAAGTATTACATCCACTCGCGTATTTATCGAAATCACACAATTAAATAAATTAGTATTTATAATTATTGTAATATTAAGCAACTAAGAAATTGGAGGGAAAAAATATGTTCACCAGTATTAACCATATTCCTTGAGTATTCTAAATCACATAACTATTTTATTTTATATTTTAATGCCCAGCTGTTTCCCGTTAACTTCTGGTACTTAGAGGTTTCTAACCATCATACTCAGCAATGTTATCTTGTGTGTTTAACAAGTCATTACTTAAATGTGGCCGATGGTCGCTTTTTAGACCGGAAGGATAAACAAAAGCTTCCCCAACCAGGTGGAACCAAATTATTTTTGCTGGGTACGACTGTATAATAGTATTTTGAAGATTACTTGGTTTGCTTTTGGGGTTCCTTATGGGGGCCGCTAAACCATGATGATAAATGTTCAGGGAGCAGAAATGTTTAAGTCTTAGCTTCGAATATTTTGCACCAACTGCTCCTTTTTGGACCTTTGGAGACGTTAAGTGCGATGTACTATTTATTTATATCAGATAAAATTTCTTTCCTCTCGATTTGTTATGGTATGAGCAGATAACGGAAAACCATTCTTTTACACACATGAACGAGGTAAATAGAAAATAATTTAAGTATATATCTTCGTTCATGCGCATACAAGACGCTTATTAAGAGACCATCCTTTCAGTTTCCCGTATTCAAAATGGTCATGGGACACTGAGATTTTGAGATTCAATTGTTTCTTTGTTTCCCCAATGACTTGCATTTATCTGTCTCAGGACCATGACTCTACCTGCTGAAGTTGCACTAATCGAGTCCCATTTCCATTAGTATATCGCTTACAAAACATGCGCGTAGTCGCGAATGTGACTTCTTAACGTATTTGATAGTGCAATATTTGATCTGAAGAGTCTAACTACGAGTACAGAACAACAACATTATTATTAGTAACTTAAGGTTGATAATTTAAGAATAAATGTAAATGTCGCAAACACTGTTAGGTCTTCACGATAAATAATTCCTAAGCTTTGATGCTAATAAATTCATTCAAAATCTGAAGAAAATCATATCTCAAATTCTTGTTAACATCAAGATCACTAACTTAATCTCCGATTTAAAGTAACCGAGAGCGAAAAGGATTCCAATTTGGTTACAAAGAGAATGTGATGTCAACTCTTGCTTCCGTAAACCTTACAGCGTGCACAAAGAAAGATCGAACCGGTTCCAGTCGATGACCTAGCTTTCCCCCTCGGGCAGAATGAATTTTCTTTTTTTGTTCGCTCGATTCTCAGTGCGTGCGTGTGTAAAACTCCTCAGCTGTTGCGGCAGTTCATCTTTCCCGTTGACCCACTAAACGGCATCCACTGGCGGGAAAAGACCTACACCCTGACCTATATCTGGCTCAGAGACCATGAAGGTATCTGGACTTTTACCTGTTCACATTTCACAGCCGTACAGTCTCGCGCACAGCCAAGGAGTGTGTCGCTCTGCTCCGAGGGGAAACTGAATATGAAACGCTCGGGAATGTATGAGGTAAGTCAGGCTTTGTGTTCCCTTAGAAAGCTGGCGCGGGTTAATGCTGCCGTGCCTTTGGTAGATAACTCCACGTTTTAATACGTGGAGCGTTTTAAGTATAGTTAACGTTTAGTAATGTTTTATCACCTTTCAGGGAAACGTTTAGACAAACTTTTGATATTAGAATAATAATCTATTCTTATTCAAATACTCAGCAATTCACCCTAAATTCACTCTAATATTCAAACTACTTCGCTTATTTATTGCAAACGAAACTAAATTAAATGAATTTTCTGTTTATACTCTTCCCGAAGTATAAACAGAAACAGTCATAGACGTTCACAAGATGGAGAGAAAAAACTTATTTAGCAGTCATTGAACCAGTCAACTGAAACGCATGTACTCATATATCCTTTGGATTAACAACTCGGCTAGGGCAGCCTAGTTTTCACCAATTTAAAAAAAAATTGCAATCTTTATGCAAGAAAACGTGATAACCAAGGTTTATTTCGGTACCTCAATTCACATAGCTACAAATATTGCTTAATATTATTCCCTCAGAATCAATAACAGTTCCAATTCGAGTAATGATATTAAAAACAGTGGAGGAAAGATAAACTCGGGCCACATTCATTATCTCTGTTTGGATAACGTTTCTTGATGTAGTCTTTTAGATAAACCAACAACCAATTGTCACCAGAGTTCAAATCTGCACTGCGAAGTCTACTCTGTTTCAAAACTCGACAGAAGTTACTGCCACCAAAATGTTAGGGAACATTACACTCTTTCAGTGGTCAGCTGTTTTTAGCATGATTTCGCATCCATTTCAGCACTTTTAGTAGCAACTATGAGCTTGGTTTTTAGGACAGTACCACCACCACCAGACTGTTTTGAGATCTCTTATCAAAATATGCAGTTTCTCTGATCAGAGCTAAATTTTGGCATGGCCAATGGCATTCCACTTGAATGGGATGTTCCAAGCGGACATCTTCGGAAAGTTGAGAAGCTCAAAGATTTCTATGCAAAGTGTCGCCCTATGGCTTTCAGCCACAGATTCGTTGAGCTCATCTCCGCACGTATGACAATCATACATTGACACTGCTTGACACCTGCTGAAATGAATTAATAATCATTTCACAAACGTAATCACCAAGTACAAAAAGAGTCTACAACACAAAGAGAAAATATTGTATAATTTTGCTTATAACTTATCAACTCTAAATTGATTCAGAATTAGTATTAGATATAAACTAGTCTGTAATCAAGTCACAAAGGAGGTCTGGCAAACTAAGGTATATTACAAGAAGTTTCCCGCAAAGAATGCAAAGAAAAGCAGCAAAGACTTCTTTATTTGTATAAACACTATAAGGAAGGGTTTGAATCATATTGGTTCACTTGATATCCATGGTTCGATTGTTGATGATCCTGCTCAGGTTGCTCACCAATAGAATGGACATTTTACATCACACATGAGAAATTCTATGGGGAAGTGGATGCCAGAAGTAGTTTATCAAACTCTAAAGGGAGATAAATTATTTTGTGATAACAGAGAGGAAAGTGGAAGAGAAACTTTTGAAGCTAAATATAAAAAAGGCACCAGTGTCGATGGAATCTATCCAATTATATTAAAGAAGGCAAGAAAAGAGGCAGGAAAACCCTTTACCCTTAATTCTGAGAGCATTTTTTTGATTCAGGGGAGGTCCCTATGGGACTTCCCTCAGTTGAGCTGAGAAATGGCAACTGAAGCTTTAACCTTCTATTACCATTTCATACCAACAAAGAAATATTGTTCAAGTCTATACCTTGAATAGTATTTCTTAGTCAGTATGAAAAGCCTAGGAGCATTTACAATTACCACCCTGAATGCTTCCCATTTAGAATTTGTTGTTAGTAGTAACATCATCAATTGATCCCACTGTAAAGAATTTAAAAAGTATCCGAGACCTGTAGCCACCCTTACGAGAGAAAAAAAGCCTTTACCCTCGACAGTAGTTATGTCCCTTTATCAATAGCAGTAACTTGCCCTTAATGCCACATTGCTTTAGTTTATACAGCAGTCTGTTAGTGCAACAGTATCATACTTTTTCATGAAATACAAGTATATGATAACAAAATTATTTTTTTGCATCCTGTAACTGCGTCATAGTAACCTCTCAGATTGGTTAGACAAGATTGCCCCTTAACAAATCCATGTCGTGACTGCAGTATAATTGCATCTCTATCCAGATGGTCCTGCATTACTTCTTTAACCGGTGACTCAATTATTTTTCCTGGAACAGATGTTAAGCTAACAGGTCTGTAATTACTTATGTCACCTTTTGATCCCCCTTGAACTGGGAATACATTCCCACATCTCCAGTCTATAGGGTCCTTCCCTGAATCCAAGAATGCTTTCATAATTATGGCTAAAGGCATACTTACCTCATTCGCTACCTCTACTAATATGATTGGATAGATCTCATCCACCTCAGGTGCCTTTTTTATGTTTAGCTTCATTCAACAACTCCTCTTCCACTTTCTTTTTAGTTACCACAAAGTCATTTAGCTTGCCGTTGGAGTTTGATAAACTTCTGACATCCCCACCCATAAAGAATTCCTAATGTGTGAATGTAGATGCAAAATACCTATTCAATTTGTCAGCAACCTGAGTAGGGTCATCAACAGTTAACCCATTGACATATAGGTTAACTACTGATGGTTAAGTAGCCCAGTGTGATCCGACTTCCTTCTACTCTTAATATAAACATAAAGCCTTTGCTGCTTTTCTTTGCATTCTCTGTCAGAGACTTCTCATAATCTGCCTTAGCTTGCCTAATCTCCTTCGTGACTTGATTACCGACTTATTTATATCTATCATAGGCTTCTGTATCGCCCGATAATTTATATGCATCCCATGCACTTTTCTTCCCTGCCACGAATCTCATTAGTTCACCTGACATCCATTTCGATCTAAGCCTTGAACGGTATTTCTTCGTTGGCATGAAAAGCCTAGTAGCCTCTATGATTACTTCCCATTTAGAATTTGCTGTTGGTAACATCATCAGTTGATCCCACTGTACAGAATTTAAACTGTCTGAGACCACTGTAGTCACAATTACAAAAGCCTTTACCCTTGACAGTAGCAGTGTCTTTAAGTAAATCGCACATCAGTACACTGTGATCACTGCCACTTAAATAAATCTTTATATTTCCTATCAAAATAAATAAAAAAAGTGTTACATTGAAGAGAAAAATTCCCTTCACGGCATTAAATGCCAGGGGATGTAGTAGATCTTTTACCTGCAGATTCTTAATGCATGTAGAATCTCCGCTGATAACCAGATCAAAATTATTGATTCCTCTTGTTGCCTCTCTGACATGCTGCAGTGGAAAACAGTCATCCAATAAATCTATAAAAGTTTTGCCAATCCACAACTTCCATTCAATATCTGGGAAGTTAAAATCCTCCATTATAAGACATTCTGATTTACTGGCCCACGCTCTTTCTCTGTACAGTTCATTGTACTCATCAGAGTCATTAGGTCTATAACACACTCCTACTCTCATTTTTGTTTTTGCAATGCTTATGTCACCCAAAACTGACTGAACATTGCACTGGCCATGCATGTTCACTGCCTTAGATTTAATATTATTCTTAATTAAGCGCATAACCCCCACCCTTCCTCTGTATACTCCCCATATAATTCAAATTGTGAATCCTTTATGCCTGAGTACCACCTACAATGTCTGCAGTTGACGCCTTAATCAAATCTTCAAATTCACTTGATCTTACGACGAAATACAGGACGTGTTTTGAATAACTACTGAGTAAACCAGTCATGAAATGAAGAGGAAAAATCAGTGCTAAACTCGTCATGTGACGGGAAGATTTTGAATACATATAATTCGATGTCGAATGAGAAAGTCCTTGTGATCCATCATAAAATGACAGGTTACAGCGAAGCCACAGTTACTGTACTATCGGGTTGACAGTAGGAGCAGTGGGTCATCAAATAATCTCTCCGACTCGGCCGTTCTCGTTTCAGCATAGAATTTGGCAGTCACAATAAGTAGCAAAATAATTTTTTAATCGGCAATTGTGTCTATTGTTTTTTACATACAGACATTTATTGTTCTCCAATATCGGGGGGAATTTTTAAGGGAATGTCGCGAGGAAATTTTTGCTGATGCGCATACGACAACCAAAGAACCTGGGCAATATGCGACTAAGGAAATAGGCTGGTCACTTTTAGTAAACTTTAATAAAAAGCATGACTTTACGCTTTCCCCACCCCCCCATACGCAATTAAATTCTTCATTCTCTGGAGGGCAGTAAGTGCCCATTAGTCCTAACATATTAGCACTGGCTGACCTAATAAAAAGATCATTTGTGACTTATTTACAATAATCCTGGAAGTACTATACAGAAAAATTAAATAGTAAAAAGTACGTTTTTCTTTTATTAATATCCATAATTAAATATAAATTTAAAAAGCTTTATTGAGCTTAAATGCTCAAGTTATTTTTCGAAGAAGGTACTATGCGTCTTTATAGTCGCCATTGCGTTAACTGTGGCAGTCATCTATTCAGCTACTGCTTAAACTTATAGTAATTCCTAAAATTCTATGAAAATTGAAAATGACGTTGCAACGACTGATTTTTTTCAAGAATTCCAAAATACTGTTTTGGCATCGATGACTGCTGTTGTCTACAAAGGTACGCTGTACTGCCTCTACTAAACTGTGGAAAGTAGGCTAGGCTGCTAAGGCATTCTCCAGTTTTATTCCCCCCCCCCCTTAAGGGCTTTACTTTTAAGTATTTTGTCCAAAGTACCCTTATCTAGATTAGTGACTGACCTTACCTATTGTAAATACAACAAAAATATGTCCATCAAAACGGATAATTGGCAGTGTTTGCCTGAAATCTCTCAGCATCTGGGTAGTCTGTACATAGTACAAGGCACCCTGAACAACAAGTCACTCTGCCCTGGAATGTAAGCCAATCTTTTAGCTGCATATCTATAATTTCACCATTCATTATAAGCAAATTGTCTATCATCTTCCGTACACCAAAAAGCCTATGATCTCAACTTCCATGTACAGAATGTATGCAGCCTGAACAATAAATTCCATACTTTACTATGTTAATTGACACTGGCAATCACTTCATTTGTTTTGTCGAATCATGGACAAACTCTACTCTTAAGGACACTTTGCTCCTACCCACTAATTCAACTACTCTCCCTTCATCACTTCACAGAAACCTCGTAGAAGAGGAGGAGGATCTGCAACCTTCATTAAGAACGATCTCGCCACCAATCAATCAGCTCCGGTTCAAATAATTTTGAAAGAATTTCAGTAATTTTGCTTGTCAGTGGCTTTGTTCAGGAAATCTTTACTGTCCGCCCAACACAACCGAGTGAAATTCATAACTAGATCACTTCAACAGATAAAGGAGAAAGCAGTGTAATCATTTCAATCCATTTCAGCTATTTCAACCTCTCTCTCCCCAAATTCAAAACACACTTACATCTACTGGTAAAATGCCCTCTCCGGCCCCGGAATACACAGAATTGGCACTTTATGTAATAGAGACAACAAGAAACTGAACAAAACCAGTGTCTCACTCTTAAATCTCTTTAACTGACTTTATTAAATCAAATAATACACGTAAATTCTCTTCAAAAGACAGCCCTCGCTGGTAGTAGTCATAACATTTCCCCAAACTCGGATTCCTCATTTTCACATCTAGTTCTAAGGATATCACAGTCACCACTCTCGCAGGCGCACCTCAATGAGAAGTACTTTTAATACACTCTCAACACCATCCCATATGCAGATCATTCAAAAATATTTATCACCTTCATACCGAGTGAGAACATAAAAAAAATAATCGGAGACGCTAATCAGTGGCATCCCCAGTGTAATATCTCCAGACCCTCAACTTAACGATCAATGTGAAGAAATTTGGGCAAAATACCTATATTTTCCAAAAGAACCCCAATTCAATGGATAATCTCATTGAAAGAAACTCCGGTACTGAAAGTGGACTCTCGCTCTTTGAATTTGTTTCGCGCATGTGAAACTGTTCCAAAAACCCAAATGGCTTATCAGCCAAGTAACAATTATAATATGTACAAAAATCCATCCCAACTTCACATATGGAGCAGATCTACGTGCAGGATCCCCACAAGCGTAAACAGAAATCATCTCCCTTGAACAATGGGTACTCAGTTGGCTAAACTAGAATTTAAATTCACAATATCCAGGCACAAATGAAGCAGATCCTCAAGCTCAAACCCCTACTCTGACAAAACAGGAGAATATAGCTCTCCTGTGCAAACTACTCCCAAAAGTGGTTTCTCCCAACACCACAACCAGAGATACAGCAGTTCCGTCCAAATAGAGCACAAGAACCAGGAAACATACATTTCTAAATCGAACAGTCTCCAGCAGAGGAAGGGGTGCCCCTCCCCAGCTTTGTACTTTAAAACAGCTGAACTCCAAGTCCTGTCAGAAAAATATCACCTTAATTACACTACCAACAACTACAAGCTAATAACTAAAAGCATATATACATTAACTTTCGTTCATTAACGGATATTTGCAAAGTAATTGAACTATATGAAATGCCACCGAGATATGCACCTAAATGCTATGTATAAAATATCTTCAAATACATGACGTCTTGGGTGCCAAAGATCGCCCATTTGTTATTAATCTACGATTCTAGCCATGCTGTGAAAAATGCCCACAAAAAGAGGTATTAACCTTCGATTCATTTTCCTAAGGTCTGGTGACTCTGAAGGCTCTAGTCTTGAACCGCTACTGGTTCAAAACTAGAGCCTTCAACTGTGTAAAAATTGTCAGCTGTGTTTTGACGAACAGTTCGTCAAAACACATCTGACAATTTTGTAAAGCAACTAAGTGCGTGGCAGGTTATTAGCAAACATGTTTATGGAAATATATCGTTTATAATGCGTTTTTCGTAGTGCTACCTTTATATTTGGATCATAGGCACTCTCGGGGAGTTGGTGGGATAAAGTCCTTCTCCGCATTAAATTAAGCCATTTAAAGCATTCAATGCTGCAGGAAGACTTGTATTCTCCCACCACCACCTTCAAACGTCAGTGCTGGTAATTTGCCAAGTTCAAACTTTGTTATTCAGTTTCTGTTATGAGACGTGTTGTGCATTCAAAATTATCACTTCTCACCCAAAGTTAGTCACCCGAACCATAAATTGAACGTACGTGCTAATATTTTTGTTTTTCAACATCGCCTGCTTGCATTCGAACTACAATAACTTGTCGGTAATTACCCTTTGATTTAAATGAAGTTCTAATGTAGCTTCCTGCACTGCTTTAACAATAGTAACTTATAAATTCCATTTGACAATTAGCTCCGCTTGGGGGCATCTATTTGCGCGTTGTTGAATACCCTCGTTCCGGTCCACTATGTATTTAAACGATCTGGACTTTTAATACAAAAATATCAAAATATTCCTGAAACACTGAAGGCTGTTTTTGCAGAAAGAGTAGAAATGATTCACGAATGGAAGAAACAGCCTGAATAACAATAATAATACTAATTATTATTATTATTATTATTATTCCTGCTCATGAGTGGGAGGCTCTTCCTCGAGATAGAAGGATCCATGCTCGCCATCCAAGACCAGTTAATCAATAGAAGGAACTACAAGAAATACATCGCCAAGGACCCCGGAGTGACAGATGACACTTGTCGACGATGCTACCTAGCCCCAGAAACAATCCAGCACATCTCCGTGGGCAGGGTGATCATCCAGACGGAATACACTCATAGGCACGACCAGGTCACCAGGATAATATATGACAAACTAGCGCAAAATACCAATTTACCAAAGAAGATGTACCATATTACAAGTACTGACCCTAGACCATACTAGAGGCCCCTATTCACAAACTCCACTGGGACCATAATAAAGCACAAGATGATCCCGCACAACAGACATAACCCTCATCAACAAGATAGGAAATGGCTGCCTACTTGTTCGACATAGCGGTGCCCAATATCAGCAATCTCCAGAAAATCTACGAGGAAAAGATCAGAAAGTACGCAAAACTATAACAGGAAGTCAAAGAAATATGGCATATGGAACAAATGATGACCATCCCGATCACCGTGTCAACCACTGGCATGCTGCCAAAGAGCTTTCAAAGAACCTAGCAGCAATAGGCCTCCCAGAGAACACTCACATGGAACTCCAGAAAGCAGCGATCCTGAACACCTATAGGACAGTCAGAGAGTTTCTCGACCAATAATAGTAACTGGACATAGCAATCACTCCATTTTTTTCTTTGTGGGTTTTTTCCACCTCGTGGGGGAAAAAACCCACAAGGAGATAAAGTCATAATAAAAAAAAAAACTTGCTGGTCGAAATATGAATGTTTGACCTCACTCTCAAATCAAAAATCACACCAATCCACTGCTGCTTCATATATCGATTGTTAGATGAAGTTTGGAGTTGGCCCGTAGTCTTGTACTTCAGTATCATTAATTATACTACTTAAAGAGATTCTAGGAACTTTTGAATTCTCCACGAAACAGTGATTTGGTGAATAATCGAAGTTGTTCACAACTCTTCATCAATGATAGAAAACTCTCAATGGAACTTCACATTTCGTTTATGATTGTTTTTATTTTGAGAAACTTTAAACAGTTAAAATGCACACTCATCCAAGTGAGGACAAGAAAAAAAAACACAAATTTATTTCATTTTTAAATATCATAAACTCGAGAGTAAAATCGTGAAAAAAATATTATTTTAGGATATTTTATTCTAGCAAACACATTCAAGAACGGGTTTGATAATAAACTGCTTGACCAGTTCATGGTCCTAATGAGATAGATCAGGGCAATGATTCTGGCCAAAACAGAATCATTGCTCTGATACGAAGTCACATGGAGAGTCCACAAACAAGGTGTTGAAAAGTGACACGAGGAATATTGGACCATCCATATAACAAAACTGATCAATTCCTTGGGTGATGTGGGTATGCTAATGACATGCCTCCGGTTTCATCTCAAAGATGTTCAGTGGGATCTCACAATTGCCTGGCCAGTGAAGTCTTCCTCGTGTTCCTCAAGACACTGTTTTGGAACAGTGGAGAGCATCCTTGACCATAGGGGAAAAACATGCAACATTACCGACCGCAAAGGCTCAGATATGCTCTGCCTTTACGTTGCAATTCAGTGGGATCAGTGGACCACGTGGAACATTAGACGTTTTCTAGCAGCTTGTACACACGATGGTTCCAGTGTCTCCTGTCGTTTTCCTATGTGTGCGCTCTTTCATCGGTACTGAAGACTGCAAATCGGAACCACATGACTTTCTTCCAGCCCCCCCCCCCAAGCTTCCATACTTTACGTATTTCTGGATAGTGTCCGAAAACAGTGGCTTCTGTGATGGTCAACTCTCGTAGTGCGTATTTTTTTGGTTCATCACACAATGCGGGAACTGATGCCTTATGTTCCGTATTAACGTCGCTTTACGAGGGCTGTACTTGATAACCCGCTTCGGGCTTCCAGCACCTCGTTTTATTCACTTTAAATTTTATTTGCTGTTGCGTTTTTCACCAATGTATCTGTGGCGTTTTTCCATTTGAGCACTCAATGTCAATGCTAAGCGTGCTCTCATATTCGGAAATCCGTGAAATCCTGTCCATTCTCATTTTTAATGAACTGATTTGGGTACTGTCAGGTCACGTGACTTTGCAGCGCTTTCCTGAAACTTTAGCCAATTTTAATTGCATACAACGCAAACCTCCATGGTCCTAATGACGTATCCAGACAACGTGGACTTATTGGTCGGTCATTTTGTTTAAACATTGTACAGTATTTTGACGAAAGTAACAAGGACATGTTACTTAATGTATTGGTAATATATTACATGGCGTCACCCTGTTCGAAAATTAATTATATCTGAAATTTGTTACTACACGTTCTCGACCTTGTTCCATATTTGGTGATGATCGGCTCTCTCGTTTTTCAGAGAAAATACCCACACAGTTTTACAACATATCATGATGACATCACAACAGAACACATTTTAAATTTCCCAACAGGATCCACTTAACATTCTCCGAAGAAGAATTTGATGACGATTATGATAAAAGTGTAGAATAATGTCATACATCTCAAGATGAAATATGCAAAAACGAAGTTGGCAACAGTCTTTTGTGAAGTAGCAAGAACAAAAAATCTTCTTGCTGCTCCAAAAAATCGAATTAAGGATAACGAATAATCTGTTGCCTGGCTACATACAAATGAATCAATCACCATTCACGACGCCCACCAATACTGGCATCAAGTTGCAGTAATAAGTAATCTTTATCATTGGTAATGTGCTTATATTGGTTACAACATATCAACAATTTTATTCATCACGGCGACAGGGCCAGCTTGCGTGACCTACACGTCGATTACTCTATTGCGGGCGCGTGTATGATGCACTTACGAACGCTGCTTTTATTGGTGAATATCACGTGACATCGCTTTTCCTCAGTGGTGTACACACTTCAGTTTATTAAGTTAATTTTCTCGAAAGTGAAGCATTCACTTACTGGAATGAGATAAGAGTTCTAAGAAATACTTTAAATCGCAAAAAATGGTCAGATTGCTAACTAATAGAGACAGAATACAACTGCTGTTTCTGGGTGAATCAGTAGTATGAGGGACTTTGAAAAACTTGTGGCCTGAGTATGAAGGGTTTATTTGAGGAAGCTAGTAACGTTACTTTTCAATATAGTTCCCTTTAGAATAAACGCATTTTTGTCACCAATGCTGCAATGCTTTGATGAAAGTTTTCTCTTGAGCCTCTAAGAATGCATCCACTGAAACAGGAACTCCACTGTTCACGCACAAACTGAAAATAAACGTTAAATTAAAATAACCAATAGCTTCCAAATTTCATTAATATTGGACCAATAGAAATCAGGAAAATATTTTTGTATTTTTATTTATTTTTTCTCTCCACACGTAATTAACTCAAATACCAGGAAATTACTGTTGTTGTTTTAGTAGGGTTTTAGGCGCGTCAGCGACTGAGTATATACTCCGTATATACAGCCTGTAAATTGCATGTGTTCTGTGGTCGATTTTCTGTTTCCAAAAATCTGAGAGTTTCCGGGAGAAAACACCTGTTTTCTCCCGGAAACACCTATCTCCCCTGAGATTAATTAACTTAGCCACGTTATGAAAGAGGACCATATATTTTTGTGTTAATGACCACTCTTGTTGCTATTCTCTGCACTGATTCCAAGAGATTCACACACAGTATTTCATAAAATGAGGCTTTCGGACCTGTATGCGGTACTTAAGATGCAACGTAACCGCCTTATGCATAGGGAAATAACCTCTTGTTTTTTCTTGAAAAATTCCTGTATATCATTGAGAGAACCTCATGAGTTTGTCTAGTATCCTGTCTGCACTACCCAGAGAACCACATATCTGCCAGTACCCGCAGAATTTTTTTTCTCCACCACCTTGAATAACAACCAAATGTTGTGATATTCTGGGATGACTGATGCAAAAGTAAAGGATCTAGCAATGAACTGTGAGAGATTCCACTCGTAACAACAGTCCAAGAAGAGTAGTGCCCATTTATAGCCACAGATCTTCTGACGCTCAACTGTCCCTTTATCCATAAATATTAACTTACCCCTGATACAACACTGTTATAATTTGTCCTGCATCGAAAACTTTACTAAAATCCAAACCTGTGATGTCAAGATTATTTTTTGGATCCAGATTCTTTGTCATAGCGTCAGAATAGCTGATTAGATAGATGACACAAATCTCTCCTGAATAAATCCATGCTGTGATAACCGCATTTATATCAAGATAATCCTACAATACATGTTTAACCCCGACTCCATTATTTTTCCTGAGCAAATACAGTAAAATTATTATTATTTGCTAGCGTGCTTGAAATGTGGCCCTCGTGAGCAGTACAGCACACTTGATTACTCTCCTTGCCACACCGGATGTAAAAGACAAGTTTGAACCCCGTCGATGAAGCGAGGAATTTTAATATTTAAGGGTTTCTCACAACGTAGCTCAGTTAATCAGTCTCAGGCGAGAGCAGCATAGTTTTTTTTTCTCCCGGAAACTCGGGTTTTTCATCCAGCAAACACCAAATCGACCAAAGAATACACGCAGTTTACAGATATATTATATATGGCGCAATATGGTCTAAGTTGCTGATGCGCCTAAAACCCTACTGCAACAAACAAGCGCCTGAAATGTAACGCACTGCGTAACATTTTTAACACTTTCCGTCAGATTTTATTACTTGTTCTTTGAAAATATTGGCAATAAAATCTGACTGCAAGTGGAAATCATGGAGGCGTGAAAACTTTGATGGTGGGTGATATTCATTCAAGCCACGAAAACTTCAAGGAAAGCGTCTACACAAGAGTCTCTGAGTTGTCTTAATATGTTTCTGCGTTTATAGCAGCCTGCCACAAATGACTAAAGTTTGTTATGACTGACCGTTTTTAATATTTATTTTTTAATTTTTTTTATGTAAACCCCAAACACGAGAGGTATTAGAACCTATAGTACTTAGTACCGTGCTTGGGTTGGAGATTGAGAAGATGAAAGAAGACATTTGTTGACATTGGACTTGAACTTCTGTAGATTGTAATTTTCAGGAAATACGTGTGAAGGAATGTTGTTCCAGAAAACAACAGTTGAATTTATAAATGAGGAAGATGAAAAGCTGGTTCTGTGGGTTTGAAGTTGGACAGTAAATGGATGTTGGCTGGTGACGGCACGTGTTCGGACTGTTTTGAAAGAGAGAACGGGAATTATAGAAGCCAATTCAGAAGAACAGTGCCCATGGAATTATCTGTAGAAGAGGCATGCAGCAGAAACAGTACGTCTATGAGATAGCGAGTGGAGAGACTCTGTTAGAGACGAATCATTAATTAATCTAACTGCCCTCTTCTGAATGGAATCAAGAAGCCTGAGAGAGGTTTTGGGGGCACCACCCCAGATGTGGGAACAACATTCCATGGCTGGGAGGATTTGCAATTTATACAGAATGAGCAGCTGTTTGGAAGAAAAGTAACGTCGAGAGCGAAAGAAAAAACCAAGTTTTTTTAGATGCAGAGGAAGCAATATTTGTAATGTGCTTGTGCCAAGAGAGATTAGAAGTCAGGGTAATCCCCAAAAGAGATTTATCATTTTGCCTAGAAATCGGAGTGTCACTAAAGATAAGCATAGGAGCATAAGAATCCTTTTTGCGAGATATAAGACAAGATTGAGTTTTAGACGGGTTGAAATCAATTAAGTTGTCTTTTCCCCACTGGAGAATTACCTGAAGATCGGCATTTAAGGAATTGGTAGCAGATTTTCGAGAAGTTGAAGCTGATTGAGCAGGACAAGGTTTCGCAAAATGGAATGCAATGGGCTATCATCGGCAAAACTATGGATAGGATTTCCAGTCAATGGAAGAAGGTCATTAATATACAAGAGGAAAAGAGTGGGAGGAAGAACTGAACCTTGGGGGACACTGGTATTAGTGGAGAAGTTAGAAGACAGAGGGCCATCTACCATCACCCTCAGTGAGCGATCAGAGAGAAAACTGGATAACCAATTACTAAAAACAGTTGGCAAACCATAAGATGGAAGCTTGTTTAGAAGACCTTTATGCCAAACACGATAGAAAGCCTTCGAGATATCAAGAGCAACTACTTGTGTTTCACCGAATCTTTCCATTGAATTAGTCCATAAATGGGTAACATAAGTCAGAACATCACCAGTGCATCAATACTGACGGAAACCATACTGCCAATCGTTGATCAGATGGAAGGTTTCTAGATAGTTTAAGAGTTAGCGGTTAATTGATTTTTCCATTACTTTAGAAAGAGTAGAAGTAATTGCAATGGGACGATAATTGGATGGGAGGGATTTGTCACCCTTTTTAGGAACTGGCTGGATATGGGCAAATTTCCAAGCAGAAGGAAAAACACCTTTGGAATAAGAAAGTGAAAAAAGGCGGCAAAGAATAGGAGTAAGAATAGGCGGCAAAGTTCAGGAGCACAGATTTTGAGAACAAGTGCAGAAATACCATCGGGACCTGGAGCTTTCTTGGCATCAAAATTCGTCAAAATTCTTCTTACATCTTTTTGACGGAAGACCACAGGAGGCATTGAATGGAGCGTGTTAGGAATGGTGGGAGGTGTTTTACCAAGATCATTAATACATGTGCTGGAAGAAAAATGGGATGCTAGCAGGTCAACTTTATCCTTGGCTGAAGTAACAACAGAACCATCTGGTTTAGACAGAGGTGGGAGCAGAGATGGGCAAAAGTTGCGGCCAATAGCTTTGGCAAGAGACCAGAATGCTCTGCTACCATTAGGGCAAGAAGCAAGTTTTCTACTCTTAGCCTGTTCAAACTCTAGTTTGGACTGATTAATAACTGCTTTACAATTGTTGCTGGTGTAGGCAGAAAATGAAACTGAAGAATTAGAAACAAGCTAATTACGATATGCAACATTCTTCTCTTGAACATTCTTAGCACGTTTATTGGAAAACCAAGGTTTAGATAAAGAACGTGATTTTAAAGTGGAGTGTGGGATAAAGGATTCCATTCCTGCAAGAATAATTTCACTGATACGATCTGAGCAAACGTTGACATCAGAAGTTTTGAAACAGTAATCTGACGAAGGAAAAGAAATGGCGCAGGTCATCCCATTTTGCATTCTTGTAATGCCAAACAACACGAGGTTCGGAGTAGCCATGAGATAAAGGTTCCATTGGAGAAGAGATAATCACCAAGTTTTGATCTGAAGTGCCTAAAGAACCTCTCACTTCGACAGTGTACTTAGAAGGGTTGTTTGTGAGAAAAAGATCAAGCGTATTGGCTGTATGATTAGGAATGTCCTGTATTCTTGTAGGTAAATGAACAAACTGTGCAAGGTCATTAGTAATTGCAAAAGCCTCAGCATCTCGACCAGAAAACGGAAGCCAGCTGGAGTTGTGAACATTAAAATCCCCAAGGAAAATTACCTCACTGTTAGGAAAGTTGGACTGGGGAAAGTCAAGTTGCAAAGAGAGGAAGTCAAAGAGCTCCAAGTGATTAGTGGAGTTGGGAGAACGGTAGAGACAACAGATGAATTTGACAGAATGAGGTAGAGAGATTTTTAGCCAGAGAAGATCAAAGAGAGGAGATTCCAAATTGCCAAATCTCTGACAGGAAATATCAGAACGGACATATGCACAAGTACCACCTTTGAGGCGAAAGGAATCATAAAGCGAATAATTTGGGCATCTGAGATGAGCAGTAGTTGAATCAACCGATAGCTGAGATTCTGGCAGAAAAAGTACATGGGGTTTGGCAGACTGCAAGTGGAAATGGACATCGTTGAGATCAGAATTGAGACCATGTATATTTATGAAATGAATTAGGAAGTGCTTGGGAGGTTTAGATCTTTTCGCAGATAAGCTTGCTCTATTAGTTTGACAATTCATGGTGTATTGAATAGTAAAAAAAAGTGGGTGGGACATGCTGTATGAAGTAATGAAATTTTTGAATATGACGTACACACGGTAAGAATATACCCAGATCCTTGATATAATGTGGCCTCGACAATGTGCTCCCGCATACACACTACTCGGACTCCCTCCAGTCACCATCTGGCAGAGTAGAGGTAGCAAGATTATATACTAGCTGATCCGGAAGCCTCCTAGAGAGTTACCAATAGGTTCGGTCCGGTGTACTAACTAGCGGCCGGCCTACGAACACCGTTTTAGAGCTGTACCCTCGAAATGTAAGGAATATTGGATCTCGCCACGACGTTCATCATAACCTCAAAAGTCATCAATCATACTGCATGATGGAAGAGATAGGGAAGGGTTGACCGGAACCTAGCTCTAGAGACTAAACATAGGTTCCACCACTTCAAGCCTCGAATAAGCAAAGTGGTGGTATTGCACCGGTTGATGAGAGTCATCTACCACCTAGTACTGCCTGGTACCAAAGAGGGGCGGCATTCCTCCATGTGGTGTGGTCGGTATAACCTCCATGCACAAGTATATGGTGGGTGACCACCCAGGTGTGAAACAACGTAAGCAGGGGTCGAGGTGTGGCGCCCACACCACATGGAGGAATGCCGCCGACCGTCCAGACAGACCGTCCGGACTTCGCCGAAAGTTGGTCCACTTAACTTGAGTGTCACCCCAATATCAGTTCCATCAGCGTTTTAGACTCCCAGGCAGCAAGTACAGCTTGTCTGGCATATCTGAGAGAATGTCTGAGACAACCTCAAGGACCAAATATGCATGCAAACGTTTAAAATACACGTACAGTATTTAAGAGATGGTAGGCCGATTCCTCCTCATGATTTTATTTGCCTTGAGCATTGCCATGAACAACTCAAAATGAAATGCAATAATGATTATACTACGTAATAAATTATCAAGAAGGTTCTGTTTATCTATATTTCTTGGTGTTTATGATTGTGCGCATGAATTTGAACGGTTCAAACTAAACATTTTTGCGTAATATCAACAAAAAAGAAAAATAATGAAAGAAATAAAATTGCAGTAAATATGCAATGGTACTGTATCATATTTACAGTAAGTGGCTATTTATTACGTACAATTGCTTAAAGAGCGTAGGTTTCTTTTATCTAGCCTGGATTCGTCGTGGACTGAACGAGTGTCGAAAGCGTGCCGCAAGGATGCTGCTCCATGTTGATCCAACCGCTTTCCAAAGTTTGATGGTTGCTGAACGGTATTCGACGAACTTATTCCGCCTTGTCCCATAGATGCTGAACTGGATTGAGACCTGGCGACTTTAGGGGCTATTGCAACGGACTGAATTCGCACTCCTGTTCCTGGAACCAGTTCTGTATATTCTGCCCTTGTAATATGGATCATTATTCTGTTGGAAGAACCCATTCGTAGATGAATATGCTCCAGCCATGAAGGGATACGCTTGGAAACAAGTTTCCAGATAATCCGTGGCATCCAGATATTGCCGCACTGCTATAAAGGGGGCGGCTGAATGTGGGCCACGGAAATGCTCCTCTTTCTTGGCAGGATGGATCCACGGACTCGTGCTGTTTTAGCTATATTCTGGTCCTCCCCAGTGTGAATGAGCAAAAATTTAAATTTGTCGGACCAGACAAAGTTTTTCTAATCCTTCTCTACCCACTGTCAGTGTTGAGACCACCATGACCATATTTTATTGTGTTTTGTGACAGATGCATAACCCGGTTCGCTTCATCCGAGCACTATAAGACGAGTTGAACATTCTGAAATACTTCTTCGGTTACGATTGTTTGTACTGGGTTGTTGTTTGAGTGACTGTTAACCCCACACAAGTCTTGTCAGCCTCATTTGCCAGTAGCATCAACAAGCTGTTCCCAACCATAGAAACGCCGTGCTTGATGTTATTTCGTTATTGGACCAATCTCGACACACCTGAGACACAAATATGAAAACCACGGCAGCGTTTCACTTTCCACGGCAGCAATTCACTACAACAGTCTTACCGACTGTTGTAGTGAATTGCATTGTACACATGAAGCATCCCTACGTATATACCAGGGGTTGGCCGTGATCTACTGATTAGAATGTGCGGCCACATATGAGGAGGAAAGCACAGCCCACTGTGGCGCTGAATTCAAATTCGACTGTACAAGGTAGGTGTTTCTAATAAAATGGAACCCATTGTATTAGCAATGCGTAATTTCTGTACTAAATAGAGCCCTCTACATGGAAAAGCGCTCTGGCCCAATGAGGCGTTTTAACCAGGGCCCGTGACAGTCTTCGACTTTCCTGACTAAGGGACAGTACACCATAAAAGACAGTTACAACCCTCACAAATATAGGTTGCTAGAAGAGTTTTTGGAGTTGTCCGTTAATGAAAAAGGAACCCATCTTCATTAACTTTCTTTTCCTGTGGTTTCTGTGAAAATCACTTTCTTCTCACTTCCCTCAACCAGTCCATTTTAGTATACAGGAAGGATAGACACAGGACAGGAGGGGGTGGAGGGGTTATGTTCTTAGTTAAGAAGCATATTAAATCAAAGGCAGTGCATCTAGCCGACATGAGTGAGATGTTGAGTTAGTGATATAAGCACAGGGATAACAAAATTGAGAGTAGGAGTGTGTTATAGGCCCAATCACTATGATACTAAACAGCTATACTGAGAAATAGTGGCCCAGTAAATCAGAATATCTTATAATCGGGAATTTTAACTTTATAGATGTTGACTGGAATTTGAGGATTGGTCATTTACACATTAACACGGCTTTTGTAGATATAATGGATGACTACTTTCTATAGCAGCATGTTAGAGAGGCAACAAGAAGAAAATACTCTTGATTTGGTTATCAGCAGTGATTCTTCATGAATTAAGATTCTGCAGGTTTGCTGCCATCTGACCCACTGGATGACAGCAAACATAGTGCACTAATGTGGAATTTAATTAAAGACACAACTGTTAAGGGGAAAAAGCTTTTGCTTTTGTAAGGGTGAGTACAGAGGTCTCCGACAGTTTTTAAAGTGTGAAGTGGGACCAAATGATGATGTTACCAACAGCAAATTCTAAATGGGAAGCATTCAAGGAAGTAAGCAGAGAAGCTACTAGGCTTTTCATACCAACTAATAAATACTGTTCATGATGCGAGAAAAGAAAAAATGCATGTGATGCATATAAATTATCAGGTCATTCAGAAGCCTATGGTAGATATAAATTAGACGGTAATCAAGCCACAAAGGAGGTTAGGCAAGCTAAGGCACATTACGAGAAGTCTTTGGTAAAGGATGCAAAGAAAGGCAGCAAATACTTCTGTGCTTGTATTAAGAGTAGAGGAAGGGATGATTGAATCACACTGGGCCACTTGAAGTCTATGTTTTAACTTTTGATGACCTTGCTCTGGTTGCTGATAAATTGAACAGGTATTTTGCAACAACAATTCACACATGAGGAATTCTTTATGAGAGGGGGTATCAGAAGTTTATCAAACTCTAATGTGGATCTAAATGACTTTGTATAACTAAAGGAAAAGTGGAAGAGAAATTGTTGAAGGTGAACATAAATAAAGCACCTAGGATGGATGGTATCTATGCAATCATATTAAGGGAAACGGCAAAAGAGGTAAGCAAGTCTTTAGCCATAATTATTAGAGCATCCTTGGATTCACACTATGGACTGGAGTTGTGCGAATGTATCTCCAATTCATAAAGGGGGATCAAAAGATGACATGGGTAATTACAGACCTGTTGGCTTAACATGGGTAATTACAGTTAACATTTGTTACAGGGAGACTTTTTTCTAAATTTATTTGACTTAAAAGGTATGAAAAATTGGTTTTCTTTTCCAGCTGTTTTTTAGATGATCTGCCCAAAATCAGCGCACTTCAAAATATCAACGCATATAGGAGGTAAACGAATGTTTTAATAATGAATTTTAGATGCTGTACTTCTTTTCGCCAACAACTAGACTATCACATTGAAACTCTAATAAACAGAGCTGTACTAAGATGAAAGCTTGCAAGAGATCGCATCAAGGCGCCAGTTGTTAAGGGTGGCAAAATGAGTACTATCAATGGTATCTTTTCATTATACTGGATTGACAACAAAATGAATACAGTGTTCAAGTAGTGTAGTGGGGCAGCATTTTCATTACCAATTGTGACCAAAAACAGATTTTGAACACTATTCTATAACAACTCATCAGATCTATCTACTCACATTGTCCAGATAAACTAAGATGGCTTAAATATCTTTTGTCGAGATGAAGTTGCAAAACAACAGAGTCAACATTAACGGATTTGACATTACAAAAAGTTAAAGCACACAAATATGCTAACATATGCTAAGGCTAACAGTCCAGGCACACCATCTACCAAAACAAAGCCGTGGAATGGAGATGCTAGACTGATTTCTTCTCTGTCTCTATATGTATCAACCATTTGGTCCCCTGCAATTACAGGGGACCAAATGGTTGATATATATATATATATATATATATATATATATATAGAGAGAGAGAGAGAGAGAGAGATACATATAGAGACAGACAAGTCCTTGGGTCGTGAATATTAGCTCCTGAAATGGCCCAATCAGCTGAGTGATGACCAAAATATACACTATTTCTAGAGATGAACTGCTCATCAACCTTTGAAACTCACAGAAAAAATAAGTACAATTTGGCCCTGGCAGCCCTTGTACCATTCAACACCTATTCCACCCCCCACCACCGCCACCACAGAAACAACAGATAGTCTCAAGTAACTTTCTGATACTGACCAGACTTATCATGGACGCACCTGATATTTCAGACCTAATCGAAATAAGCAGGATTGCAGGAAGAGATCAGCCTAACCCTAAGTTTCTGTTCTGAAATAGTCATAGCAATGAAAAGGTCTTGGGTCTCTCCTGGAGACACAGCGGATTTAATCAATAATTTGACTATTCATGTAGAAAAATTCGCCAGCAAAAAACGCGCAGAACCTTGAGACTGAGAGAAGCATACACGAGTTTATAGCAATGGGTTCAAGGACAGGGGAATGAACATCCAATGCCAAAGCTGCCTATGACAGCCAGAGCAGGCGATACTCAATATCCAACCTCATATCTACGACATTACATGATTTGTCTCCGCTTGTCGTGTACATATAAGAACTGAAACTTCAGACGACTGTTGTGACGAACTATCAAGATATGCTAAATCTAAGGATATTTTATCACCAGGATAATGAAGTTCTCATTAAAAATAAGTTTCATAAGCCAGCTGTTCCGAGGTGGCTTATGAAACGAGAAAAACAGATTAATAATTTTATCCCGGATTTTAAAAGTCTCAAGAATTGTGTTAAAAGTCTCAATGTATTTTGGCGATAATCGAAACTAGAACATAAAGACGGCATGAACTTGAAGGAGCACGTAACTCCTCTGCAACGCCCGGGTTATGCTAGCGAACTTTATCCGGTAATGGTGTTTTCCCCACTCTCTCTTTGAACTGGAGGGAAAACCCACCCTCGCGGCATTTTGCCAGGCGAACTGGGTGAGTGGGCGTGAACTACAGGATGAAGGAAAGTCAACTTCGAATTTGACTTTAACAAACTTACGGGCACAACAACGAATAGTTGATTGAACTTTATTTATGCTTAAGTTTGTTGAACTGGAGTAGTATTAAAAGTACCTCGACCGCGAATCATACCAGCAAAAATATTTATTGTTATAGCCTGCTCACTGACGTAGAAATCTTTTAAAAATATAACTTGGACGACAACTATTTGTCTCCTTTAAATTAGCGATGAAATATCGATATCTTTAAAGAAGGCGAAATAGAAATCCATTCAAAGACAGGGTCAAAACACTACGAAACCAATGCCATTATCCATCAACCGGGCGAAACGTTGTCAGTTAATCGTGTGACGTGTCCAAGTTGTGGGAAGTCGTACACTGCGTTACAGCTATCAGGTTCCATCGTCATCCAAACAGGACCTTCGTGCCCGTATACAGGTTTTAGGTGCAGACACTTGTCAGCCAGCGAGCAGCTAGACGATCGAATGCGATCAAAACTGGGAGCATTCCGAGTCCACTCTACGAGGAAGGTATTGAAATACATTCATAGTTGATTGATTTCGGGGGCTTGTACTTTTAAAGTTGATAATCCCAGTAGAACGAATAAGGAAATTCTTTATTCTATAAGGAAATAAAACACAAGAATTTTTCAATTACAAAAGTAAATATTCTCGGAATCGATAAATAATTAAGCCATAAAATTCTTGGAGAATATTATCATCATTCTACCTGAACGTTAAGAAAAAATAACTCCCTTTCACACATACACTTTTGCAAATAATTTGGAAGTTTTCGCCCTCGTGAGTAGCTCAGTGCATATGAGCTTTTGTTTTCCCCAAACAGGGTGGAAAAGGCTCGGTTTCGAATCCTGTCAATGATGCGAGGAATTTTATGGGTTTTTTCACAACGTTCCAAGGTAAAATATATATAAAAAAAACAATATGTTGTCATAACGAACCATCAAAAGGAAGTCAGGGATGGGGAGTTGGACTTGTTACTCATTTAGCATTAATGATTAATATTATTATATTAATGAGCTGCCACGGAGAGCTTTAGCTTTTGGATCCTTGCGGTATAATGGCAGTTCGACCTCATTATTATTTTAAGTTTAAATTGTTATTTTAATGGCATCAGGTCATGTCACACATATTCGTATGTCTATCTTGCTTTAGAAATGTGGGTCAATTTACATGTTCTGCGGGCTGAAAATCCTGAAATAACTGAGAGCAGGAACCCTGCTCCCACCGCCTGAGACGTCTAACTACAGCCTCGACTGAAGAGGATCTCAGAAATTCCTCCAGGCTTCGATGGAAATCCAACCCAAAGCTCTTCAAATAGTTGTCGGACAGCCACACATTGTGATGATTAAGCTGCCATTGAGAACTTCTGATGGTGGATCTTCACGGTATACGGGCAGTTCACCCTCCGACAAAATGCTAAATGGACCTGCAAGTTCACAGTACGGGAAGAGGAACAAGCCTTCCAAATGTTGCAAATATATCTACACGAATTTGGCCTGGTGGCTTGTTAAAGGATGCCATCGACGTTGGAAAACAGCACGAACATCATGGAGGTAACTGTGATCTACAACAATGTTCAAGACAGTCCACAGCTGTCAGACATTCTTGCGCTTCTGTTAGAAAGTTCAAAGATTTCCAACACGCATTCACTAGACCATAGCATCACCAACTTGTGTCTGTATCGCCTGAACGCACCTAGGATCCATTTCCTCACATTGTATTCGCCATATTGGGTATCTGTTATCGACACTGCAACAAGAAACATGATTCGTTAGATCAGCACTCTTCTTACTTTTCCTAATCACTGGCCTGATCGTGAAATTTCTGATAGTAGAGATATAAACTTAGGTGTCTACTGTTGTATACAAATTGGTGGAGCGAAAATCGCAATAGCCTAAGAAAGAGGTTTCTCTTAGCCTGGAGTGTCTTACAGTTTTGGAGACACCCCAACCATTGCTAGTAATGATTGGTTGTCTTGCCCTTAGTTTGCCAATCTGTTATTGCTGGTACCGGTCTCTGCGCAAAGGAAACTAAGACCACGAGGCCTCAATACCCGTATATTGTGCATATGCTGTGAAATATTTACTTGTCTGATGGACGAGAAACCTGAGCTGCCGGATGATAGAACCAATGCAATCCTCGCCTGATGCCGCCCAACTCAGCCGAGAAGTCATATTTTAATGGCCACTCAGCGTGTACGAAAAATTGCATTCGGAACAATTTCCTCCCACTCTTCACTTATCACAATGTTTAGTACAATATTTGAAATGAATATTACCAAATTTATTTATCAAAAAATTAATATCGACAGGAATAAAATCTTTTAGTAGTATCGTTTATAGAGAAAGTTGTTAAAAGTGTCAACTGCGAAGAGACTTAAATTTTCTAGATTTTTAAGGTTTATTCCAGATTAAAATTTATTCAGTCTGCACTTGTTGCTAAATGCCATCAGACAAAAAGTTTACATGGTGGGATTTCCATTCGGTTCATTTGTTTTTCGTTTTAAAAATAGACGCATATAAACTGCATTTTATGTGCATAAGTTTACTGGAAGGTAGTTTACAGAGTCATCAATCAAAACTCAACAACGAATCCTGGAACCAAACCTCTCCAAACATAGAAGCTTGTCCTTAGGGGAAGTAGATATAATCGGTTCGAAACGTGACTGGAAGCTGACGTTTGAAGGCCATTGCCTTCACAGTAACCTAACCCTATTTATTTATTTTCAAAACATTCACTTCTCCAAGACAATTACAGAAAGAAAACAGTAGCTACAAAGGTCAGTCTAAATACAAAAACCGAATACGTAATAAAGAGAAGAAATTCAAGGAAGCAAAACTAAGAAAGTGATCCACGACTTACTTAAATAAAATTACAAAAAGCTTAAGAGGGACTTAAATATTTAAAGCAGCGAATATTATTGGTTTTACTTTTCGGTACGCCGTTTATATAAGGTTTATGAAACATTTTAAAAGACTTTTAGTTGTATAACTCAACCACATTGTGAAAAAAGCCCAAAAAATTCCTCTCGTCATTAACGGGATTCGAACCCTGACATTTTTCATCTAGTTTGGAGGAGAGCGGTGATTATATCAACTGTGCTACCAGAAAGGGCAGAAGATACAGTAGTTTAAGCAAGCCTTAGCCTTACAGGAAGATTGATGCCACATTAATCTCCGCAAACTTGCGGAAAATGTTCCCTAGAGAGTTACTGACGTAACTCATTAAAGCTCACTGGGGTTATGCTAAATAACAAATTTATTTTTTCTAAGCGCATTTTTTTCTAATCACTTCGAATCAACTCATTCTACAAAATGAAGTGTGAACGAATCTTTGGAATCGTGTTGGGCTGTGATAAAACATTAACGTAATCCAAAAGCACCATCGGATTGCTTTCTGTAAGTGGGTTCCTTCCGGAAATTCTGGTTCTCTCGCAGCTGAACACGCCAGATGGCCCGCTGATAACAGTAATAAGGTCGGGTCGCAATCGACGAAGCGCGTCAGACAAGCTGTCCCAATGATTCCTGACAAATCGAATTGTAAACTGGTTGTTAAATAGCTTACAGGTTGCTCATTCTCGTGGGCATTATTATACATTTTCTAGAGAAAGGCTTAGGACATTTTTAGGAGTGGGGAGGTTGCTGTTGGTTGGTTCTGTTATTTTTGTAAGTTTTTAGGCACATCAGCAACTTAAGCCATATTGAGCCGTATATATTATGTCTGTAAATTGCGTGTTTTCTGTCGTTAATTTGCCTCTTTGCTGGACGAAAAAGCCGTTGGTCTCAGGCGAGGCAGCTCGCCTGAGACCAACTAACTCAGTCACGTTTTCAAAACGGTCCATAAAAATTCCTTACGTCAGCGACAGAATTCGAACTCAAGTCTTTTCCAGCCAGTGTGTGGGGGAGGAAATTGGTAATTCTATCAATTTTACTGCCTGCGAGGGCGTTGGTTCTATTCGCCATGAGGTGTCAATGTATTCTCTCTCTAAATCGTTTCTGTTTTCCCTCAGTTTGAGACTTCATCTTTACGAAAAAATTGGAATTTCTGGAGGTTAATATCAAATGCAAATATAAGCGGCACACCGACTAACCTGATCACAGTGTGGGAAAAACTCAAAAATTCTTTGCGTCTCGGCAAGATTCGAACCCAGGCCTTTTTCAAAGTCATAGTCAGGTACATTATTGAGTGTGTTTAATCCATTTATTGCCGTTTGGTAACAGGGTTTCTTCCTTAATCTTACAAAGGTTGTTCAGTTATTCGCAGTTCTCAGCAGGCCTGGAAGGGCCGAATAACAGTTCGCATATAGCGCACATGCTACAACTGCACCATCCTCCAGACATGTTGATTTCACATTAACACTTGCTTCATCAGCCTGTCGGTTCCCCTTTAACCATCATGAAACATTCCACCCTCCTCGGTGAATGTGTGATGTCGTCAAAGAAAGATAAAAGACCAGCAGGTACATTTAGTATTTAGCTAGAGTTTGGAACAGTTTCGCTACTGTTGTGTTAAAGTTCCCATAGGTGTTTCACAGAGCACGAATTGCTAGGTCATACAGAACATGACATGGTTCTCCGAGAAGCAGCAAAGGTCCTCCGCCATAACATTAGAAAATGCGCAGCATCATAACCCCGTCCCTTATAAAATTTATTGCACAATGCACTCCGACAGCAGACATTCCCCATCTCACACCTCCCCATCTGATCGGAACAGTGTAGTGAGATACGCCGCTCCAGAGAACACTTTCCACTGCTCTATGGATCGACTATGACGTACGCTGCACCATGCAAGACAAGGCTTCTGATTGCGGTTGATGATGTTTGGCTTATGCACTGTGTTCTTCATTTGAAAATCACCGCTGTGGAGCTCCGTATGTAATGTGTTCGTATAGACCTCAATTCACTTATCCTGGTCGATGTTTTTCAGGAATGTCTGATGAGATTGTCGCACTACTCTTCGAGCATCCTCTGGTCACGTCTCCATGTACGCTGCTGGACGGTGGTGGTACCGTCACCCTCTACTTGATGATAATATTACCAACGGTCAGTGTAGGATGGATGGTGTAGGCTGCCAGAAACTGGAACAATCGACAACCAGCAATGTGATATCCTATAATGTGACGTCCAAAAGACGTCTGATTGAAGTGATTCAGCATCAAGAAATTCAATCCACGCATAGCTGGAGATTAAACAACTGACCATTGATTCAACAACATTTGGTGTCAGTTGTAAGTTTATTCAGGTGGACTTCGAGATTTTCGAGGGATTAGATCGCTGATCATCCCATCCAATAATGCTCATTGACTTCTTTCTTGTGAATACAACACTTCTGTCTGTAACAATAAAATATTATTGTCGTAATGATGGTAGTTTTTTCTTTATTTCCGCAATCTAAGTGCTCAAAAATGAGGTTTTTTTTTATATACCACCGTTCAGAAGCTCGCCTATGACTATTTCTAAATGAAGTAATTGTTTCCTGGTCGTTAAGGTTATGACTTACGTCATAACCTTAATATAAACGCACTGATGGGGAGAACCAATGAGGCACTAACTCAGGCTGGAAAAATTGTACGTCAACAAGTGTGAAAATAAATTGTAGGGTTTTAAGAGCATCAGCGACTAAGGCCATATTGCTCCGTATATACTACCTGTAAATTACGTGTGTTCTGTGGTCGATTTTCTGTTTGCTGGACTAAAAACCCGAGTTTCCGGGAGAAAAAACCATGCCACCCTCATCTGAGACCGACTAACTGAGCCACGTTGTGAAAGAGGTCCATAAAAATTCCTCCCGTCATCGACAAGACTCGAACTGAGGGCTTTTCCACCTCAGGTGGAGAGGCCGGCGATTCTCTCAACTGTGCTACCCACGAGGGCTGAAAATAAATTAAAATATATGAAAATATTCCTCAGACTTCTTAGCATTTTACACTTATGTCTCTCCCTATCAATTATGTTAAATAAGGATTTTTTTTTGGAGATGTATAGGCAAAAAACTATATGGATGAATTCTTAAATAATAGGAAAAATTCAGATGTAAATCGGGTGAAAAAATATCCTGGAGCTCATGCTGTTGATAAACACAACTTTTTGAAATTTTCCCATTCTTATAATCACTTTACAAAAATAACTTTCAAATTAGTTGAGTAGCACACGCAATTTCTCTAAACTGTTCGGTGAACATCACAAAACTCCTCTAGCTGATTATATTAGAGAATCCTAGAATGAACAGTTGAAAAGGCAAATGTCACCTGAATCGAGAGAAGGTTATTCTTTTTACTAGTCCACTCTAACAGCCTATATTCAGATTAAAAAATTACATTAAATATATAGTAAAAAGGGACAAAGTTGAATGAGTATTAAGAACGTCAAGAACTCGTCAATCCTCTAAGGCATAATAGTGTCAGTGGCCCCTTCAATTCTGATGAAGCCTGTAATGTCGATGCCCGGATACTTGATTAATGGACACAGTTAATAAGGATGTGTTTGAGTGTAGGAAAACAAGTGTCATATGTGTACGGCCAGTAAGTGTTCGACCAACTACTACTTCCTCCCTCAATTTTGTCGAAAGAAACTGTTCTCAGTTGTGGTTCGTGTTAGATTTATATCGTGCTGTTGTTTATATGTGCCAGACAACATTGTTTTTTACCGTATTTTCCGGACCATAAGACGAACTCACTTTTACGCATGTCTCACAAGAACTCGTCCTTTATTCTCAAGGAAATATCAATAAAACCCTACTTATTCTATAAACCCGAAGTCATTCATGAAATGTAGAATCAGCAGCACACTTAAATGCAGTACTGTTCCTCAAATACCATTGCTGTCACAATGAAATCACCTTCTGCCACATCTCTAAAAATTCTCACTGCTTACCATCAAATATGGAGTGATATATTCTTAGAGCTCTGCTGCTATAATTATCTTTATAAACCAGTACTGAGGAGTACGTGAAGGTGCAAATTACAGTTAAATTATGACGCAAGGAACAACACTTCTTTTACCCTTTAGCTAATATTTCTTGGCAATCCACACCAAGAATGAATATGAGAGATATGAAAGCAGCCACGTGTGATACTTGTGGCAAGTCAACGGGAACAGTAAAGAATAAAAGCACGTCAAAGTGAAAGATGAACTCATTCGGAGTTCCCTGCGTACAGAATAATATTATTCTCCTGGATAAGCTCATGTTACGCACTTCCTGTAATTTTAAAAGCCCCAAAAGAAAGGATGCGTTTCAGTAGGCAAGGCACGTAGTGGTTTTAGGTCTTACAGGTCTATTTTTGAGAATTATATTAGAATTCCGCATGCAAATATCTATCAAATCTATCGTGCAAATATCTCTCAAACCCAGGCCTCTTCAAAGGAGTGGCAGATGGTGTAATGCCGACTAAGGAACAGATATTTGAACACTGGCTGGGTATATTCAGCAAACGAACTACACACAAAGTCTTATAATGGCTAATAATAAAAATAGAAGTTGAAAGAAGGAAAAGACTTCGTAAATGTCATTACCTTTACGCATGTGCGTGCCTTCCTGAGAACAGAAAACGTTTGCCCAGCTGCATCTACAAAGGAACAATTTCCAGTCAGCTCCTTCTGTCAACAAATCTGTGAGGTGCATTCAGTCACCGTCATATTAATCAGTTTATCACATCCTGGTTCGTTTATAAGTCGCATGGCTGATAGCTTCTTTCCAGGAATATTTTTCTGATTGCGATGGTCCAAGGTGAAGATGTCTTTTATATCGATGTTAGTTTATCAACTGCACGATTTCATTGTATTTCGTGGCTTCTGCTCTCCAGCACTGCTATCTATTCACGAATTCTATTTCATTAACGAAAAAGAAAGGAAATGGGTTTCCTAATATTATTGTTGGAGTACTAAGTCTATCGAATATCACTCATTTCGAAAGTTGTACTGGAAGATTATTGCACAGAAGGAACTGTGTATTTTTCGTGTAGATTTATAAATAAAGTGTATGATAGTAAACGAATAGGACTGATCAGCTGGGGGTAAGGAAGTTATCCCTGACACGGGGGTAACTTAGCCAAGTTCTGAAAAAGACCCATAAAAATTCGAGGATTCGAACTCAGGTCATTTCCACCCGGTGTGGGAAAGACAATGATTATACCAACTGCGCTGCCCGCAAGGGCTATTGGCTACTGGAATAAAGATGCAGTCGTGTAAAATATTAAGGGATTTCTCTTTTATACTTCAATCCACTCGTGACATTCTCCTTAATTCAGAGCTTAATATCTTTCATGAAGGACAATCTTGCAACGTGATTTTGTAGTGAATATCTTGCAAGAGTGTTTCTCGGTCCACTCTTCAATTAGTCCAAGGGCATAGTTTGATCTGTTTCCCAACTCCATTCGAGAGTTGGCTTGAGCAATTACCATCAACTTGTAAGCATACGTAATTTCCGTAAAGTCACTCAAAATAACATACAGCTCATATAATAGCAGAAGCTAGGCCCTTCATTATGGAGATATGCGGCTGCCCTCGTATTATTTTATTCTTCGTGACCTGATGATATTGAACTGGTTGTATTCCAACAATAACAGCTGTGATAACTATTCTTGGAAGACTTTATAATCAGTATTGGAAAGATGCACGGAAACAGAATTTTTAAATTTCCCTCCATCATTAGAAAAGAATTCTACATCTGGCAAAAGACACGTTATTCTGATAATCAACAACACACTGCCCAGAGGCAAGGAAAACTAGCTTTCTGTTGTTCCCTAAGATACTCCCTTTCTGTTACTCCTAACAATGAAAATCGACCTCCCTCCTTCATTACACTCATCCACCATTTTACAGACCTTATATACCTCAATTACAAATTACCCCACTCTCACAAGATATCACGCTTTTCAGACAGCAAAGCTTCGCAGCTTGACATCGATTAGCGACCCCACCAATATGGTTATCCATCTCTGACCACTCTATAGAGCTCTGTCTTTTTTAGGTTCTGCTTTGCCATCGTCTTATAAAGAGGAACAATGATACCTACAATTTACAAAACCTTCTCATCCATACTCTCAGGCTTCCTTGCTAATAATAATAAAACACCGAGTGCTGTCCTTAACTTTTAATATCCAACAATATCATCATCCTTAAATCTTTTCTTTCTGAGCCACTTTTAGCTCTTCTACCCCTACATTATAAATAACTACTGGATTTCAGTTCCTCAGGTGCAAAATTTTACATTTATAAGAATTAAAGTTTGGTTTCCATTTTCCAGACTTGCAACTGATCCAAATCATTTCGAAGCAACACAGCCCTGATTCTGATCATCAATCACTCTTCCTACCTTCGAACCATCAGATAATTAACAGCTTCCCTTGTAAGCCCTCGTTAAAGTTAATAAGGCAGATTAGAGAGAGGAAAGACCCAAGAAATATTTATTGACAGATTCCACTTGCTATCCTCATCCATCCTGAATAATGTCCATTTATGAGTACCCCATGTATTTTATCTTTTATCCCTGATATAACCAAGGATCTTATCAGTAATCACAAAGTGCTCCAGTTTTTATAATAATCCTCTCATGAGGAACTACAGAGGAACTACATTGTCTGATTACAGTCATTTTGTTTGTCGCAAAGCAAAGGTATTGCGTCAGGTAACGCTTCTATTGCATCAGACAGTAATTGCAAGGTATTGCATCAGCCGTTTCTATAAATACAGCGATGGAAGGGTACACATGCTCATTAGTATCCTCTTTTGCAGAGATGTAAGCAGGGCTCCATATGTTCAGTTGACACTAAGAAAAAAAAGTGTAACTGTTGCACTGTTCCAAGAAGGGCTTTCTACGAGTGCTATCGCTGATAAAATAGGCTGCCACCAGTATCCCGGGTGCTGAAATTAAAGCGTGAAACCGGTGATGTGAGGAGAAGACCTGAATGAAGCCGTAAGAGAGCGACTACGCCTTCACAAGATCGATATTTGCCTAAATAATCGCCATGCTAGTGCTCCTGTTCTAAAGCTGGACTTTGAGATGGGCTCTGGTGTTGAAACAAGTGCACGAACTATCCAAAGACGACTTTCGAAATGTGGCCCAAGAAGAAGCGTTTGTTGACTCAACAAATGAGGAAGAAGCGACTTGCTTGGGCTAAAACGCATGTTTCATGGACAAAAGAGCAATGGGACACCGTCATCTTTTCTGACGAATCGATATTCAACCTGCATGGCTCGGGTGGGAAGCGAAATGTCAGAAGGCGAAAATCGGAGACACCTGATTGCATAACACCGACTGTAAAGTTCCCCGCCGGTCAGATGGTCAGGGGATGCATGACAAGCAAAGGGGTGGGGCGAATTAAGTTTATTAACGGAACGGTGAATGCAGAAACCTACCTTGGAGGAGTGCCTGAAACCCATTATTAGGGATCACCACACAGATGTCCAAAACTGCATTTTTCAACAGGACTCAGCACACAGCAAAATTGGTAAGTTTTATGCTATTTAGAATTAATGATGAGTTTGCCTTCTTCTCTCACGAGACTTAAAACATACACCAATATTGTCCCGCGTTTTTCTCCCTTAAGGTGCAGTCATACCTCAGAAATGCTGCATTACTTGTTGGACTGGTCTCGCAACGGTCCACCTTTGAACCCTACTGAAAATTATTGTTACATAATGTCGTCTAAAATTGCTCAGAAGAAGCCAACAAGTAAGATTCAGCTGCAGGAGAGATTTTTATGGGTGTGGTACCATCAATTTGGACAACCGTATATCCAGAAGTTGATTAACTCTATGCCAGATCGTTGCAAGGCTGTAATTGCAGCTCGAGGAGGAACAACAGAATACTGTGGACTTATTTTGCTGATTTACAGTACATAATACTATGACGTTAACTTGTCATTTCAGTTTGTACACGTAAATGCAATAAAATATATGTTTGGTTGTCTTTATTGATTGCCATTTGCATGATTTCTCATATTTCCATTAATTACGCATTTTACTCTTTGGGAAGATATTTATGGCAATTAGTTACATCAGGTGGAGTCTTTTTATTGGATTTCATTCACAAAGGTGCAAATCACATCTAACAAATGCATTTTGAACATTTCTGCAACCCACAATGCAGCGCAAAACACATTATTTGCAAAATTCACAAGTGATGCAGTTGCTTTGTTCGCCACTGTATATCATGTCAAAGTAATTTCTTGCATCCATTTGTTTTATGACTTCATAATAATTAACTAGATCGGTCAGCTTATAGACACCATTCCTGCTGAGATGGTCCTGTATTACATCCTTAATCACAGACCCAACGATCTAACTACTTGTCACTTTTTTCTGGTTGTTCAGAGGATTCTTTCAATTGTAAATATCTTTACAAAGAATCTATTCTGCTGGGCTTTCGATGATTCTTCTTTTTCGATCAAGTGAGGAGTCCGTCTGATGTATTCTTTCCTTTCTAAGCGCGTTAGCATATATGCGAAATGCGCCTATTATCTTCACAATGACCGTCCGTCCGCGTGTAATAACTCGACTTGTAATGCAAGGATTTTTTTACAAGATTTTATATTTGGCTGTTTTAGAAAAAATTGCCGAGCTATCCCATCCCAAATTTCATTAACATTGGGCTAATAGAAATCTGGAAATTATTATTTCTTTGTCCTTCTGTCCGCGTGAAATAACTCATCTCCCATTAAAAGAATTTCCAGGAAATTTTTATATCTGGTTCGTATGAAATGGAGAAAAATGACGTGAGGCGCAGCTCTCTCTCTCTCTCTCTCTCTCTCTCTCTCTCTCTCTCTTTCTCACACACACACGGGAGTATATACGGTGCGAATATAAGATTATACACTGCTCGATAAAATTAACAGAACACGTAGAAAACGTAGAAACTTTGGATAGGTATAAGGGACATTTATAGGGGTTGTACAAGTAATACCAAAAATATCACATTAAGAAGTCGATACAAGATGCTCGAAAATATTGACACATGCCATCAGTACGGCGTATGATCCCCTCCGAAGGCTAAACAGGCCTGACAGCGGTGAACTGTATTCGATAAAAGGGCGTATATAAGATCCTGTGGCAACAAATCCCATTCTTCCACCAGCTCAGACTTTACTTCACCATGTGGAGAAGTTGGCTGTCGGAGTGCAATGCGACGCCTAAGGGCGTCGCATTGCACTCCACTATGTGGAGTGGCGTTGTCGTTTGGTATTACTTGTACAACCCCTATAAATGTCCACACATGTTTGTTCTGATTTAAATCTGACTGACTGTGCTGGCCACGGCAATCGTTGAATATCTTCAGTTTCAAGATATTCCTCCACCACTTGAGCTCTATGTGGAGTGGCGTTGTCGTGCATTAAAAGAAAATCTGGGCCAACCGCATCCCTAAAGAGTCGCACATAGGGCTCGAGGATCTGTTATCAGTACCTCTGCGCAGTTAAGGAACCCCTATCAAAAACATGGAGGGGTGAGGCCGTTGATCATTATTCAGCCCCACACAAGAACACCGCCTCCACCGTAAGTGTCCCTTTCTCTAATGTTGGAGGGATGGTAACGCATTCCTCGTTGTCGCCAGATGAAATAAAATCTAGAATCTGTTCGTAGGTTAAAACGTGACTCATCAGAGAACAGAAACCTATTTGTCAGAGCTCCAAGGCACATGTTCATGGCACCAGTTTCGACGAGCTCTGCAGTGGTTTGGGGTTAATGGAATACAAACCGCTAGTAGAGTCCACTTGAATGGAGCCTTCTTAACACAGAAGGTGTTAAGAAGGCTCGATTAACACATTTAACAGTAAGGTTGGAAATGTTTTCACCTGTGACCTCAGCAATCTCAAGAGACAGTTGATGACAGGACCTCGTAGGGTTCCGTCTTGTTGTTAGAACCAGATAGTGGTTTGTTCTGGTTAAAGTAGCCATAGGGCGACCTTTACCAGCTCTTCTTGTAATGGTTCCTGTCTCCTGAAACTGTTTCCATAGTGCAGAGACGACACTGCGTGACACATAAACTAACCTGCAACCTCTGCCTGCGACTGTCCGGCTTCAAGTCGTCCAACGGCACGCCATCTCAACGAATCATTTAAACGACGATGACTTGCCATCCTGAGTACTGGAGATGTGGCTATCCCACTGAGCAAGCCAAAAAACGGGAATGAAGTGATGTGCTCTCAACCCGTGTTGTTATAAGCATAAATAATTTGCATAGCGCGAGACTCTGTAAAGCGTTAGATCGATTTCTATTGGATACTCGGAATTTGCATGCTAGGATGTCTATTATATCAAATATGCCTTCGGCGACTGTTCACAATAAAATATTCATGAAAAACATTTTGTTCTGTTAATTTTGTTGAGCAGTGTGTTATGCGAATCAACAACGAAATTTTTAGCACATAAAATAAATGAAGAAGCAGGAAATAAATATGCGTAGCCATGTTGCAGTATAACAGTGAGGTAAAGACGACAATAGGAATGCACACCAATCAAAATAGAATGTTTTATCCCATTTATGCAGAGGATGATATTTGTTTCCACAGTGCCAGAGTATGGGACAGCTCTGAGGTGACCAAGAGGAATCTCCCAACCACATTTATCCCACATATTCGGCGCGAAGATCATCCCATCATTGTGGTAATAAGTCTAAGGTCCTGCATCTTGTCTAGAAGCCTCGCTATGAGAAGTGTGAATGATATTATGCCACCCAGCAAAGAAGCCAATGTTCTCCAACATACTGACGCTTTAAGTTAGTGGGAGCTGCCGATCTCCAGATTTCGATGCCTTACAGAATTGCTGGAAATGTGAATCGTGAAATGCAATTCCTAGTGTTTGCAAGATCCCCAGCCTATAGTAGATTTTGCTTCACCTGCCACTTCAAACCATATAGCTTGAGGTACAAGCCTTCCATATAGTTATCAATAAGACCTTACATCCAAGTAAATCTATTTGGACGTTTGAGAAGAAGTTAAGGTTATTTAACAGAACCTTCACTCTTTTGCTGCTAGAACGGCAATTTTTCCTTCTTGGAAAGTAACGCATCTTTTCTCCTCACTAAAACTTGGACCTTACATTCCACAGACTATAAGAAACCACAGATCTGTGTGCGTAATTTACAGGCATAAAATACATCTATTCATGACGATTACAATGGTTCTAAATAAGGGGGAGGGGATAATTGAAAGAGTCAAGGCAGACCATGCCAGTCAAGCAAATGACAGGGGTAATCTTGTAACCGCCAACAGATAGAATCGTTCAAAGTCACCAATTTGTAGCCACAGTATAACTTTACGCCTGAGCATCCTATTTACATTAAGGAAGAGGTGGGCAGTTTCGAACAAACCACAGTATCACCCCCCACCGGATGGGAATACGCAGTCAAGGTCAGGAATTAAAAAAAAAGCCAAATAAAATAAGGGGAAAAGGGAACTGAAGTTGACTGTATGCAACTATTACAATCGACGTTTGCACACTCACTTCCTTCAAGTTCCAAGTGAATGAGCAGCTCTGTCACAGTTTTCATAGCAACTAAAACAAAGATGTAGATATGTAGTACACCGGCAGAGGGCGATTAAAAAAATCCTAGCCCATTAGGCCAGGATTTCTTCCCCCGTTAGTTTAAAAACTATTGATCTAATTTACAGATAGTGCGAATATACCCAGGGGACTCTGGCAGCGCTTATTCCAGGCAAAAAGACATTTTTTTCAAGATGCATATTTTTTTTACTTTGATCTTATGCATGTCTTTCGTAATAACATTCTATTGAAACGAACTGCTGTGGAAAGAAACCATAAAAAGATGTTAATAATAATACTGTGATTATTGTCATAATAAAAGATTGACGGTTTTTAAGTAGGGATACGAGATTTTCAAATCTACAAACTGGGACACATAGTGGTTCTGTGGAAAATGTGTCAGAATGCGCAAGCAATTATGTACCAGTGTGACACGAATTAAACGATTTATGAATCATATCACCGGCGTATCTAAAAATTCAAGCGGGTGAAAAATTTGTGTATTAAATAAATGTGTTAATTTATACCAGCGCAGCTATTCTTTCAACAAGTTAATGTACGCAGTGCATTATATTTCCGGTGCGTTAACAAATAGTAATAATACATGTTTTATTTAAAAAAAAAAAAAAAAAAACAATGACAAAAAAACAAAATTTATGCGCAAAATGACTTTTATTCCTCCAACAATGACTTTTATTCCTCCAAAAAATGACTTTTATTCCTCCAACTAGACAAATCTTTTTAAAAGGCCCTAAATATAAAATTTCATGAAAATCCATCCACTAAGAGCCGAGTTATTACATGCAGACGGACGGACAGAGATTTGAAAGGGAACTGAAAGTAGACCGTTGACTAAATTACATTCATTGAGTATATGCTTTACAGTTAGAGATTTCAAGCGGTGAGTACACCGCGGAGGATCATTTCCTGTCAGCAGAAAGAGATGAGGGAGGTGAGTACGGCCTATTCGGATTTTTGGCTAAGATTACTTCTGATTTTTACTGAGTCTAGAAGTCCATAATTGTGGTTCAGGTTTCAGTTGAAACAGCTTGTTATGTGCTCGATTTTTCCACAGAAATGTCCGTCGTTCCATAAATATTCTCTGTACGTTTCATCTATAATCAGGATATGGGACCGGATCATTTGTTGAGACTATGCTGGGGGGGGAGATGTTTTGTAGCATCATTGCACATGGGAGAGAGCACTGATCGGGTCCACGTGGCCAGAGATATATTCGGGGAAACAGACTTGTTTGAATGGCAAATGTTTTGCAGCCTTTAATAATGGCTACACAAGAGCGTGCAGGTATACTGGATATGATTTGTTTCCTTGATACTGTTTTCGACCTTGTATTTTTGAATTTTTCCCTTGTTTTCATAATTCAAGTCTTAGAGAAGGCCGAATGATTTCCTTTGCAGTTTAGATACAGAGGAGGAGGCAGTGCACTCTGATTGGCGTGTTCTTTTGACCCACAAAGAGAATTGCCTGAGAATGACCGTACTTTTGGTATTTGTGGCATCTGATAGTATATATATACGGATGAATCCTACATAACAAATATCCTGCTTTAATTGTTTGTGGAAAGAAAGGATTACTGAAGATTAGTGTGATGCTGCGTATGGGTATTAAATGCCATCCTTTTTAGTCATAAATCGTTTGGCACGGATGCTTTTCTGATCTTTACGGTCCTCAATACTTTCTTCCTCTAAGACGGGTCAGCAAGTCCCACTCCGTTATCACTCCCCTCGAGGTAATCAGGGTAGCATGAGGAGTGACTGAAACAGGGAGCCCACCAAAGTATTTTGTTTGAACAATTGCTCTGAATGTATTGGTTGAGATGTTTCTATTAAAAGGTTGCCAGACTGAAGTCTCTTAGCCATTTTTGGAGATCCAGCTAATGCCTCAATACTTCCTGTACAAGAAAAAGGAGACAATTTGTTTAATGGTTGTGCACTGAATGCATAATGAGGAAAGATGGTGGAAAGGAAAATGGGAAGATAAGTCTTTAATTCGTTTAGCCTGTGAAGACTCATGATCCTTTTCATTTAGGCTTCATTGATTACAGCGTGTTGGCATTATTGGCTGATAATTTGTGAATCCATGTTGTGCTCCTTGGATGTTGTTTTTTCACTCACATGAAGGCATCAGCAGTGCCAGAAATGGCTATTGAAGTCAGTTTATTAGTAAAAAAAAGTTGAATAAATATAATAAGAAAAGAAAGGTGTATACTCGGAACCTTTTAAACGTAGAACCATAATAAACTGAGGAGAGAAAAGCACTAGAAGCAAAATCACTTCGAAAGAGAACGCCATATATGGCATTAAATAAAAAGCTTGGACAGTATCGCTTGGTACTCGGGGCTGAACCATCAGTATAGATTTTAGTAAAGATATTCGGATTACCATCACAAGAAGTGAAAGTAATCCATGGGTTATCCGGATCACTTAAATCTCTGATGATATTGTGAAAGTGAACATTCCAGCATTCTGTTAGGTTCTGTAATCTGATACTGGTAGGTCGGATTGTTGTGGGTTTATTTCCATAGTAGTGGTCAAATAGGAATAGTGAGGAAGGAGGCTTTTAATTTTCGATGAGTACTTCATCAATAACATCTTTCTTCTAATACTGAGTAGAGGTTCATGATCTTCAAACATACAGACTTTGAATTGGGGTTGTTCTGTGTATCCTAAGAGCAGAGTGTTGTATGGGGCAAGACGTGCTAAGGTGTTTGCACCTGTTTGCTAAGGACCTTAGCAAACAGGTGCTCCATAGACTAGCCGAGATCTAGTTAGGGACCTGTATAAGTGAATCACGGACGGACGAATAGACAGACAGGCATGATGAAAACAGTATATGCATTACTCATATATGCTAACGCATCTAAAAAATTTTCAGACCAGAAAAATTGTTTTAGGAACAAATTTCTGTAGAAATAGTAGTCACAGACGTTATTAAAGTGACCAATACCTAATTATTTTACATTAAAATATAAATACACACTAGAGAAATTGTGTGAAAATAAACATGGATAAAAAAAAGGGAAAAAACTAAAACCATTAAATTATATTTAAGTTGAAATGTGAGAAGTAATAGTGAAAGATTTTTCTATTTTATTTTATTATTTTTTAATATCTACATTAGCGCAAAATTACTTTAAAATCATCTAAATGTCAACAAATTAAATTAAAGGGTTTCGGCAACGTCTTTTTTTGAACATTAAAACCTCTTCAACCCGGACGGTGCAACACCACTTTTGTTGAAAGCAATGCAGATTCCAGACTCTAACACAAAAAAACTCCACCTGGACATTTCCAAGAGAAAGGCTAACAGGATATCACGTAGTCAGCCGCGAAAATAAATATTTCCGAGCAACTCCCAACATTTTTTTACGTTGTTTCTCCTCTCACTTCGCCGCATTCTCAGGGGGCGTCTACAATATGGAAGTCATTATAGCGATGTGTATTTTACGCCAGCAGCCGAGGGTGTTACGCACACAAGACAACGTCGTGCTGGAAGTAGAAAGACACAATAAGAGACAGATGGCTTCTGAGAAGCCACAAGCGTGAATGAACAAGCAGATGCTCGAGAGTGGTACTGATTGCTTCGAGTAGGGGAGTGGAACCGCAAACCCAATTACTGCATGAATGGAATTTTAATGAAAGGGCAGTTAAGAGGTTCATGGTTATCTCAATGACGTCACCTCCAACAAGGAGAAACGTTGGTCACATTCAGATTAATTGAAGTCTTAAGAAGCTGTAAGCTTTTAGGGCCGTACGCTACAAAATTTTTGTGTACAGGGTGTTTAGTGTTTTTGTTTTCTTTATTGTGATGAGTGTGCGCGAGATTTTTCTAAAACAATTTAAAAAAAAAAAACTTCAAATTTACTACTGGGGAGGAGTAAAGTGGCTGATATAGCAAAATACCATAAAGCTAAATTCCTCGCGAATCTTTATTGAAGATCAAATCACCTACACGTATCTACCATTATTTGAAAAACAAGGTGCGAGGATTTCAAAGACTACTAGTAGTCATCGTCGCAATACATGGGCTTGTTTTACATGGGTTTGTTTGTCAAGACAGCAAAGGTGGATATTGTTGGGATATCAAAGACATGGTGTCACTCAGACATAAGGGATGCAGACTTTGATTATGGGTAGTACAATGTGTACACAAAGAACTGGACAAGGCGGAATGAGGGGTTATGTTCTTAGTCAAGAAGCACATCAAATCTAAGCTGATGCATCCAGTTGACATCGGTGGCCAGTACGATGTTGAGTCAGTTTGGTGGGACATAAACACTGGGAAAGTAAAACTAAAAGAGGAGTGTGTTATAGGCCTAATGACTCTGATAAGTACAATGAACAGTTGTGCAGAGAAATAAAATGGGCCAGTAAATCAGAATGTTTTATAATGGGAGGATTTTAACGTTCTTTTGTTGTGGGATTTTCTTAAAGATGTAACTACCATCAAGGGAACGGTTTTTGCTTTCGTAAAGGTGACTACAGTGGTCTCAGACAGTTTTTAAAAATTCTATACAGTAGGACTAACCGATGATATTACCATCAGAAAATTGTAAATGGGAAGCATTCAAGGAAGTAATCTTGGAAGCTACTAGGCTTTTTGTCCCAAGGCTTAGTACTAAATGGATGTCAGAAGAACTAATGAGACTCTTTGCAAAGAAGAAACATGCATGGGACACATAAAATAGCAGATTATACAGAATCCGATAGTAGATATAAACTAATCTGCAATCAAGTCGCAAAGGACGTTAGGCAAGCTAAGACAGATCATGAGAACTCTTTGGCAGAGGATGTAAAGAAAAACAGCAAAGACTTATTTTCTTATGTAAACACTAAAGTGGATGTGGATGAATCATATTGGTCCACTTGATATCGACGGTTCAACCGTTGATGATCCTCCCCAGGTTGCTAACAAACTGAATATGTATTTTGTATCTATATTCACACATGAGGAACTCTTTAGGGGCGTGGATACCAGAAGTTTATCAAACTCTGGCAGGGAGTTAAATGATTTTGTAATAACTGAGAGGAAAGTGTAACAGAAATGTCTGAAGTTAAATGTAAGAAAGGCAGCTGGGGTGAATGGGATCTATCCAGTTATATTAACAAAGGCAGCAAATAAGGTAGGCAAACCTTTAGTCATAATTATGAGATCATCCTTGGATTCCGGAGAAGTCCCTGTGGACTGTAGATGTGTGAATGTATCTCCCAATTCACAAAGGGGGAATCAAAGACATGAGTAATTAAAAACCTGTTAGATTTACTTCTATTCCGGGGAAAATAATGGAGTTACTGGTTAAAGAAGTAATGCAGGCCATTTAGATAGGAGTGCAATTATGCTTCAGACAAGCATGGGTTTTTCAAGGGGCGATCTTGTCTGACCAATTTGATTGTATACTATGATGCAGTAACAAGGGAACTGAATGCAAAAAACAATTTCGATGTTATATATTTCGATTTCAGGAAATCTTTTGATACTGTACACATAACAGACTGCCGTAAAAATTTGGAGCAGCGTAGCATTAAAGGCAAGATAATGCTATGGGTAAAGGGATGGTTAAGTGGGAGAAGACAGAGTCGTTATCAATGGACTGTTTTTCGTTGAATAATGCTATCAGTGGATTCCCCCATGTTTCAGTGCGTGTCCCATTTTGTTTTCTGTATTTATTAATGATACTGATGAAGGCGTAGCAGGCTTAATGTATAAGTTTGCAGATGATGCGAAGGTTGGCAAGATGGTTGATGACAGTAATGATGTGGTTTGTTGTACTACTGCAACAGGATCTAGAAAAGTTAGGCAGATTAGCTGATAAATGGCAATTGAAGTTTAACATTGACAAATGGAAGTACTGCATATGGGTTGCAGTAATCCGAGATTAACGTACCAACTGTGTGATACTACACTCATGTCAGTGGAAAATGAAAAAGATCTAGGGGTAATTGTGCAGTCACATATGAAATTTTCTGAGCAGTGCAGACAGGCCTCCAGGACAGCACGTGGGGTTTTGTAAATGATATACAGAAAGTTGCTAGCAAGGATAAAGAAGTGATTGTTCCATTGTATAAGGCAATGGTCAGGCCACACCTTGAGTACTTCATATAAGTCTGAAGGCCTCATTTTAGAAAGGATGCAGAGCTTCTGGAGCGAGTACAGAGAAGGGCAACGGAAATGATGAGGGGAAAAAAGGGGTTGCTCACCAAGAAGGCTTCAGTCCGGAAAACTACAGCGTCTGGAGACTAGGAACCTGCGAGACGATCTGATTGAGGTATTAAAGGATTTGAATGGATGGAGAAAGCTCAGTGCTGATGGGATTATTTCTCTTGCTCACGGGGGGACATAAATTCAAATTAAGGAAGGATGGTTGCAGAATAGATGTGCGGAATTCTTCCTTTAGCCAATATCAAACTAATGTCTAATATTGTGGAAGTGGATAGTTTGAATGCCTTCAAGTAAGAACTAGGCAAACTGTTGGAGGGGATGGATAGGTAAAATGGGAAGTTTTTTTTTTTTCTTGCATCACTTGCCGCTACTAATAGTAATACTACTATTTTCTAATAAGTAAATAAGATGGGACATTGTTTTCCATAGCTACCTTCAAAATTTCAATGTTCACTACCTCCAGACGAATTACATCTTCAAATCTGAAAGACTGAAGGAAAGTCTCTGTAAAAACGATGCTTCATATATTTTTACAATCAAAATTCTGCTGGAGTTAGGTTAAGTTAGGCCAACCTGCATGCAGGGGTGTAGAATAATCGTTCCAAGCCTGCAAGTTTATTATGAGCGATTTAAATTTGCGTCTAATTGGTTGGAACAAGTGAGAGGAAACTCAACATGGAGAACAAAATTTTTATATAAACTAGATGATTATTATTTGTACCAGTATGTTAGAGAAAATACAAGGGACAAGAATATTCTAGACTACATCATTACCCACTAATCAGATGACATTCTTGGGCTTACGGTACAGGTACAAATAGCTGATAGTGATCACGCAATCGTCAATAGGAGGATCAAGAAAGTGGGTCTGTTCAAGCTGTTGCGAAGCAGTAGTTAAATGTAAAGGCACAAATATTAATTGTAGAAAAGTGGACTATAACAGTTTAAGATGCTACATGGCATTTATTTTGTATTCGAATGGTATTTAGTATTTGAACTGAGCGCTTTGAATCGCTACATGGCATCTAGTATTTGAATTGGGTAAATTGCAGAGGAAGGGCGAATAACATCAGAATTATGGAATACTTTTAAACAAAGATCAGAAGCCATGAACGCATGTATACCATTAAGAAAATATAGCACGAAGAGGATGTCGATGGATGAAGGAGCTGGCTGGTCTAATAGAGCAGAAAAAGATGGCATGGGGAAAGTTACAGAGCAATGTAAATACTGAAGTCTACCACAGCTACAGAGATTATCTGTAATGGTACCACAGTTAAGGTTAAGAGGCCAGGTGTGAGTACAAGAAAACACTGGCTAAGAGAGCAAGAATGGAAGATTTTCTATGTGAACACAAAGAAGAATAAAACTTTGTGTACTGTGGGTGTGGGAAAGTCTTAGATACCCAGCTGAAGTTGTTGATGAATTGGCATCGGTCTTTACTGAAGAAACACCCTTCATGATGAGGAGAGGTTGTTCGAGTGGAGCTATAAAGCATGAAATTAGGATTTTGAAATTTCAGATTATTTATTAGAAAACTTTCGAGCCTAAAGCAAGTAAGGCTCCCGGAGTTGACGGCATATAGCCGATTATTTTAAGGGAGACGGTCAGAGAGTGTATTCAACCATTGAGGTTAATTATGAGAAAATTTATGGACTCGGGAGAGGTTCCTTTAGATTGGAGAACTGCCAGTATGTCGCCAGTACATAAAATGGTTCTAAGACGGAAGTCGGTAACTACAGACTAGTTAGTCTGGCTTCAGTAATAGGGGAAATCTTGGAGGCAATGATTAAGAATGCAATCCAGACTGAATGACATTTAGATAGAAATGGCATTCTTCAATACACGAGGGTTTTTTTTTTGTTCATAGCCCACATTTGACAATTTGTGCAAGTCATACATCCATGTGAAAAGCACTTCATTCTCCCATAGGACGTTAAATAACCATTCTGGAAATCGCCACTCTTCCATCATCCACTGGATGAAATCACGATGATTGAGTAGTTTGATTATACAAGGAAACAGGTGAGGGCCCATCTTAAAAGGCTTCACCTACCACGTTCTTGGGAATATCAGACGAGTACTAGATAATCGCAACGAATTTGATCGAACGTCTGTACTTCATCGATCCTTTGAACGACTTCTTGTGATACTGATGGGCGGTGACCAACTAGCGATGACGCAAAACAGATACATTAGGTACCTCATAAATCGTGGACCAATGTCCTACGTCAATACTAAAATAAGTCAATACTTAAAAAGATCTTAGCACTTCTGAGAGCTTATGGTCCTCTTACTCAACGATAGCTTTGCATCACACAGCATTGATCCCCTTAAAACACCACGTACGAGGTTCAACAGCATGTTTTCACAGGAACGCGATGCAGTGAAGTGACATTTACCCTTCAAAATGTGCTGGGTGGAAAACGATGTAGTGTCGACCAAAATTCTTCCAATGTTAGATCATAACTAAAATTCTAGTTTCATTATTAATTGCATTCTGGTACTTCTGTTAATGTCGTTGGTACCACTTACAACCTGACAAAAGAAACAAAAGCCGCTATTTCCATCATATCTTATGCTCAATAAGGTGGACCAGATGTGATAAATAAATAAAAGTAATTTAAAAGGCATCACTAGCTGCCAATTAGAAGTTTATATTAACTTGACGTTGTTCAAACTGCGAAATTGCCCTCCCCCCAGGAGGGCAATTTCGAGATATCAGCTTAACTTAGAATTCCCCGTCTTGTTCTCAGACCCAGACATCAGTTATTAGAGTTATTTTCTAAGAGAGTGTGGGTATTATCATTTAAGACGCTTCTCTAGACGCAGAAAGAGGAAAACTTACAATTCCCACTGACGTCACAGTAAATTCTGAGTAACAAGTCTGCCACTGTTTAAGAGGCAGTTATTGTGCGGAAGTAGATAGGCAGCATGTGAACCTCCGGTGTTCCTGCCCGCATGTCGACCCCATGTAAACAGAAGCTACTTCAGCCACTGTTGATCAGGTAATTAGGTCAGCAATTTATTCGAGTTATACCCTCTTAACCCGATTTAATTGGCAAATTTCGATGCGATAATTGAACATTAGGTTTGCAGTACACGACTTGTAGCTGAGCCTCGTTGTAGGTCAGAGAGGGTGGGGGAAGACAGGTGAGGGAAAACACGCAGTGAGATAACACAAAAGAGCAGTTAACTCTGGACTTTCAAAATGCTGCTTGTTAATATATAAAAAAAGGAGTAATACTTGTAAATAGAAGAACTCAATATAATTCAACAACACGTTGCAAGATCAATATATACATTTGAGAATGATACCAGGGTGATGGTGACGCCCTTAATCATGCAAAATTACAAAGAGATGTACACAGAAATTGAAAGAAATGTTAATAATGAGAGTTCGAAGGCAGATGGCACAGGCCACCTGCTTCTTGTATAGATACTTCTGGTAGAGAACTGTGGACCAATTTGAAGTTAATCAATAATTGCAATAATGCACTTGCGCTGGCCTCATTTATACATAGCTAAAAGCAAACTAAGTTTATTACAAAACACATCAGTCTCATATTGTGAAATAAGTACTCACGAATTGCCGCAGCCTTGTACATAATACAAACAGTACTACTATGCGAAGTATATCTAAAGCCTGGTTAAATCGCATGGACCTGTTTGGCACTTTCACGTAGACAAATGTCTATCTTTCCGGTTCACATGAACAAGGTACGGCTAAAGTCTACAACCTCTTTTTAGTTAAATTATTTTGAATTAATTTTCGTTTAATTAATAATATTATTATCATATTTTGGTCTCCATCAACATCTAAATGAAAGAGGATTATATGTCGAGCCATATAACTCCGCGTGTACTGTCTGTAAATTGCGTGTGAGGTCGATTTTTTGTTTGGTGAATGAAAAACCCGAGTTTCCGGGAGTAAAAACCATGCTACGACCGACTAACTCAGTCACGTTGTGAAAAAGGCCCATAAAAATTCCTCACGTCATCAAGCGCTCGAATTCAGATCTTTTTCATCCGGTGGGGGAGGATGGCGATCCTACCAACTGTGCTACAAATTTTGAAAACACATTCCTGAATCTGGTGAAGACGGATGTGTAGAGTTTTCTGTTTATCTGCGAATGCAAACCAACGTAGGACACAATGTCTTACAGACACTATGGGTTTGCTTTTCAACAATCCAATCACATCACAATTGGCCAGGTTTAATAAACATTCACCCGAACAGAGAAATAGATATATGAGGAAAAAGTAGCACACATAAAAGAAGAAAAAGTCTCTGTAAATTTATTTTGGCATTCAGAAAGCATCCGAACTTTATAATATAGAATCGTTCTCAAAGATGGCTTACTCTAGTCGAGCTTTCAAAGTTCGTTTCGTGCCCAACCACACTTTTTCCTCAGTGCAATAAACTTTATCCTTTTTAGCGCCGCACGCACATGATAAAGCAAGGTTTTTCGTGCGCGTTTTATTGACCATCCATAACGAAGATATCATTTAGTAGAGAGCACATTTGCTGGTACAGTGGTTTGGTGTTCTAGATCAAAATCTCCTTGCAGTGAAAAGTGCGACCATGTAAAAGTAATTGGGCTATGTTCTTTTCAGCACATCCAACTGGCCTTATTCCATTCACTGTCCACACAAATTTCTCATTTCAAAACTTTATTTCATTTCAAATTACATTGGCAGATTCTTTTTTTTTTTTCCTTCTTTTCGGGTGTGCAGTATGTATTAGTTTCAGCACATCTGGTTTTTTCCAATTGAACTTTCATTAAGCTGATTTTTGTGAAATTTTACATTTCGGTCTTTTAGAAACATCTGTTCAGCCGTTCTGAATTTCAAATATAAACACCAAACCACTGTACCAGCAAATGTGCTCTCTACTAAATGATATATTCGTTATGGATCGTCAAGGATAAAGTTTATTTTTCACACATATCTCCAATTATCCATAAGCTTATACACTGTCCAGTCAAAACATTATGGACTATCCCCGTGTTTTAGCAACCGGCCGTTTCCTCCCCCCACTTCCTCCTGGTGGCACAGGTGTTGCGACGAGAACAGCTAAAATACCGGCAGGTTCATGGCATGTGGTCCAACGAAGTACTTGTTAGACATGGGCAAGAGACGTGACTTCGAAAACGGGATCATTGTTGGCCAGCGGTTGAAGGGTGACAGTATGACAGTCGCCGGTCCATTGGTAGGCTCCCACGCCTCATCGAGGGTCGTGGCGAACGTAGGCTGTCCCGCTTTTTGTGAGGCAATAGATAGAAAAAGTGGAACGGCTGACCATGGAATTTGAAGATGGTATGACCAGCGGTGTTTCCAAGAAACGAAACTCTCACATGCCAACGACGCCTGAAGTTTGCATCTCAACGGCGTCATTGAACCACTGGGGGTAAAAAAAAAGTTTCCCTTTCTGATGAATCACGTTTCCTGCTATGCTGTGTGGACGGTAGATGGAAGGTATACGGCAAAAAACTGCGTAGAAGAATCACTCCGATGTTCTGGTCCAGAAACAGGCAAGTGGCAGCAGTGTTTTGGTATGGAGGATGTTTTCCTGGGAATTTCCCTTGGAGAAATTCCCAGGGGAAACATCTTTCTTCCGGAGCCATCGTATCCCTAGACCGCGCTCTGTATGCTAAATACTACCTATCCATTGTGGTTGATCACGCACTTCCGTTCGTGGAGACTGTCTTCCCTGGATGGCACAGGTGTGTTCCAACAGGATAATGAGTCTTGCTACGTTTGCCGGTATTGTTCAAGAGTCGTTCATCAACAAGAAAGTGATTTCCACGCGCAACTTTGGCTGCCGAATATGAATCACATAGAATATTCTCTGGAATTACGTGGATCGACAGATCCGGCGTTTGGATACTCTACCACGAACTGTCCCAAATCTATGGGACGGAATCCGGGCGACACGGTACAATATACCTCCTGCAATCTTCAAAGGCTTTATAGAATCCATGCCTCACCGTCTGGTGGTGGTGGTGGTAGTACTGGCGGTATGAGGAGGACATGCCCGCTATTAAATAGGTAGTCATAATTTTTGACTGGACAGTCAATTTCTCACAGACATATTCGCTAAAACCTGCCACGCACTTCGGTGAATTCCAGACCTGTCAAAGTACTACTAGTTTCTTGAATACCAAACTTAAATCATAAAGCAAACCACATCAGGAGTTTAACTTTCATTTTCAATTCATTCAGTCTGCTACCTCTGAGTTGGTTGATTAACACAATATATCTGCGGGACTAATTGGAAAGGTGAATTGTACATATGAAAAAAATGAAACTTCTCAATGTAATGTTCTACAAGTACAAGGTAGGTCATCAAATTTAGTTACTCCTGAGTCTTCAGGTTGCATTTATCCACATTCAAAAGGTAAATTTTGTATTTGCCGATGTCAATGTCACTATTTTTTATTTTGAAGTTAATCCGAGCGGGTAGAACACGCGTTTGAGTTGACCTTGCATCTAGTCCACATGACTGCTAAATTCGGCGATGTTCTTGTATTCGCTCTATCTTGTATACTCCTCTTACCCTATATAGCCGTCAAGGAGTGAACAGAAAATTTATTTTATCCAAGAGTTTGCGTTTTTCTGAACCAGGACTGCAACAGATAGAAGAAGCATCAGCAGTCAAAATTTGGCCATGCTGCTGGTGCAACTGGTTATTTATCCATTGATCGCGCAAACCGCTGGTGTGTATGTACCGAGGTAACTATGGTAACAGAGCACACGATTCCACCGGATATGGAATGAGATATTTATAGGTAGGTGGCAGAAGAACTTTCATTATGACAGCAGTAACATTTGAGGCGCAGTACGGTATTTATTAGTGCGGCGCGTAATATGGGTTTGTCCGGAGAACATATATTTATTTGGAACATTAACATTGCGTTTAAGTCGTTTTTGTATATTCAAACAAATCTGTCCCAAATAAGAAGCAAGGTTTTGAGAACGACATTCGAGCCTTTACAGTTGCATGTTTACACGAGGAAGACCACTACTTCTGGCACATTCTGTAAGAGTTTAAATTTCGTGTTTGCAATAATTGAAATGTATTGATGAGTTTGTTACCCATGAGGAAAATAATTACAATTAAGTAGGCGTGCTAAGTTTTAGAGGATGAATCTTTATTACTATTCTTTATTCTTTTGGAAGGACAGGCCTAAATTTTTAGGCGCGTTAGCGTGTATGCGTAAAGCACCTTCACTATGTCCGTTTGTCTGTCTGCATGTAATAACTCGACTGACCATGTAACTGATGGTTACATTTTCATAAAATTTTTCGCTTGGCTCTCTTAGAAAGATTCCAGCCATCCCAAATTTCAATAAAAAGTCTCATCCTTCCTTTTAACACATTCCTACCTCTAAACTCTCTCTCTCTGCCATCCTTCCAAACTAAAATTTTTGACAAAATTTTAAAAAAAGAAAAAGAACGCAACAAAACATTTTTTGGTTGATATCATTTATTCTTGGTTTTTAACATAACAAAATATTGACACATTCGGGAATCAGAACCAGAATGAATTTGCAGGTTTTATTGAGCGCGCCATGACTTCCGTTCAGCGATTTCATTTCGTTTCAGGTGTGCGATGTGGGTATTTCGGTTACGGTAGTCGATGTTATGTGTGACCTTCCACAGCCACAGCTTCCGGCGTTAAGTTTTATCGCAGATTTTCAACTGTTTCCGTTATTGGTCGTTGTCACGTATCGGTGTGTGGCGAAATTGCACTCGAACAAAAATTACTGAAATGTCAGAAAGGAAGTGTGCCTATCGAGATGAATTTGCCACACAATTTCGATAAAATTGAGAAAAAGTCGATCATTAATGATTTCACATTTTGTGAGCGTTGCACTGCCAATTAATATTTAATTCAGTGCTCTTTCCTCCATGTCGTATTAAAGAGAAAAGTCCCATAATTGCCCTGCCACATCCAATTTCTCATAATCCGGCTTCCAGAGCGCTCTCTGTTTTAATCTTTCTAATTCTCCTGATCTTACTACAATCCAGAAGAGGGTACTCAGCAATCAATTACTGCTTCATTCAACACAGGAAAGATGGCTTCCGAGTACAATTCTAATTTTTGGGCAGCTTTATAATACGGGTGATAAACTTGATCCGGTTTCTTACTGGCCAATCTGCTTAGTTAATTTTCTAAGATATTGGAGTCGATAGTCTTTGCTCGACCAGCTACTTTTTCTCTTGGGGGATATTCTTTCTAAAGATCAACTTGGCCTTACTTATTTTTGACAGTGGGCTCTGGACAATCTCACGAAGTCTGCCTTTATACATCTGTGATATTGAAATTTTAACACTCTGAAGGAACACGAATACAGGGAGGATACTTAGCGTAATGACAGCTAAGGAGTTAAGGAACAAGTGATAAAAGCTGCAGACGCTATAATGCGAACAAATTTAATGGCACAAAATGAGGCTTACAATGGACAGATCAATATGATGTAAATACTCCACGGTTACGGATATATTGAACTAAGCCTCTTGGAATTGAGTCGTATAGGTGTCGAACAGCCTATTGCAGTATTTCCCACCGAGCATCTTGTATCTACTCCAGCAGAACATCTCTGATGTGTGCAGGCTGCGAGTGGCTCTGTAGATGGCGTCCAATCATGGCCTGCACGTGTACCATGGGGAAAAATCCATGAACCTGGCTGATCAAGACAGCGTCCACATCAGAGGCACCCAGAGGTAACTCCAGCAAGACAACGCCCTAACACAACCCGGAGGTTGCGTTAGGACGTTGTCTGTGGTAGGAATGTACCTCAACGATCTATCATTATTTTCTACCTTCTTAAATGGCATCTTTAAAGTGAATACAGATCCTAACATGCAACTATTAAGTTAGGATGGTCTGTTTTTGTGCTATAAAAAAACTAAACAAACGCTGATAGCCTGAAAATGTATAGTTCGGTTGACTTCTTTGCAGATTATTCATCGCTTGGAAAGTCACGAGCAAATATATCCATTGATTTAATAACATTGACTTAGCCTAATTCGGAGCTTAACCAAGACAAATGAAACTTCCGTTTTCCAGAATTTTCCTCTTCAACAGCAAAACAGATTAAGCTTATCAACAAATAAACCTAACCTGTTTGCACCGAAGATTCGGTGGTGACTTTTCTTAGGTCGATCTCATTGTTAAATGGCTGTTCTGCCTATTTTCTAGAGAGTCACTCAAATGAAAAAAGGAGCCAATCTTCTGGAGAAAATACAAATTAACGAGATTTCTGCGGACTGAAATTTCAATTACTTTTAAGTATTGGAAAATTAAGGTTGGAAAACGTGCAAACCATCCATATTATCAACTAGATGTAACACCTCGGCTCTCGGATTTCTGTTCAAAATTCTGCACTCCTAATTTGGCTGTCCTGATCTGCTTGCTGCTGTCAGTTTTTACTGTCCAGTAAGGTCACTCCGAAATGTTATGCTCATCGAAGGCACATACGTTGCAATAACTATCTTTATCACCACTTCTTCAACAAGATCATGATGGCTTGCTAATGATCTCGGTTTAAATATCTTTGGTTCCTTTCTGAACTTAAGAAGCTCTTCTGAGCTTAAGAAGACTGCAAAAGATAGAGAAATATCTTGGAGTATTTCTCTGTCTTTGGCAATCTTCAACGTGTTTATAGCAGCATGTAACCTACCATGGAAGCGCAGAAATTTTTCTATTACTTCCGTATTACTAGTGAAAATTTATCTCAGAACCCTTTCACCTGGGACACATTTACCCATCGAATCGAAACATTTACACATCGAATCTTGTTTTCCGTCCCACTAGCAGGTGATTTTAATGGGATAAATGTTCTGTCATAAATTTCAGGTTCAAGGTCGAATATAATTGCTTAACATTTTTTCTAAGAATACTTTTTCTTTTAATTTAGACACTGTATAGGATTAGCGATTATAACTCACTGTTGACCGGTCTGTTGTTAAATAGAACAGTGAAGAATGAGTATAATCTCTGATCAATTAATGAAGAAGTTTCTTCACAGCGTCTTTAGCTACACATTTATAATTTATGTTTGTTTGAAAAAGGGGTTTGAGTGTCTGTATTGTAGGAACGACCTGGCTTGAAATTGGGAATCGGATTGTTCTTCAGCTAGTACATTACTACAAGTGATTTAGCTGGTTGGAATTGGTCGAAGTTGTCTTTGGTTGAGCTGGTAGTTTATTCTTTCCGTGACATGTTGGGAACTGTTTGTTGTTTTAGGCGCATCAGAGACTTAGATCATATTGCGCAGAATATTATGAATTGAGTGTGTTCTGTGGTAGATTTGTTGTTGTTTGTTGGAAAAACCCGAGTTTCCGGGAGGGAAAACCATGCTACCTTCGCCTGAAATCGAATAACTCAGCAACATTGTGAAAAGGCTCATGAAAATTCCTTACGTCATCGACGGGGTTCGAACTGAGGTCTTTCCCACCCGGTGTTGGGGGGGGGATGACAGTGATTATGCCAACTGCTCTATCCACTAAGGCTGTTGGGAACTATCTTGCCGGTGTCATTTATGAGTCAGTTGCTTATTTTCGACTTAATGTTGTATTGCTGTTTGAATGGCGTCGGCAGAGAGCAGAATGTTGATCAATTCCAAAATATGGCCCGATAAGCACTACTTGTGACCAAGAGGAACGTTGGCTGTCAATTTTAAAAGAAGTATATGATGGCCATTTTGTAGTTAATTTAGTGGATATTACGCTGATGGCCTTTTTCTACAGTGGCTTCAATTTGTTCAGCAGTTGTCCCGTAACAAAGAGGCTTTTGATCCCGAAAATATGGGTTAGCCACTCTTGTGAGATAAAACAGGTTCAAATTGCGTGCTTGCTCTAGAAGTGGTAGTTTTGAGTGATTTGTCCTGGAAGGTTAGTCTCATCTCTCCATGCAAATTTGCAGATTTGCATGGAGAGATGAGCGGCTGTGTTTGCCACAAGTTCTGTTCTGGTTGGGCATTTGGCAAACCAATGGCTCAGTTGGTCTTTAGTCCTTACAGTGCTCCTAATGCGCCGCGGTGGGAAGGAGCTATCGTGGGGGCTTTAACTTCCTTCTGTGTCGGCTCACTATGCTTTGGCTGGGCCTCATTTGGTACATTTGTGGGTGTTTTCCCACGACCTCTCTTGTGAGAATGTCACACTCGCTTTCCTGGAGATAAACGACCCTCTCCTACGACAGAATAACTCAGCTACGTTGTGAAAAAAGGCATAAAAATTGTTCGCGTTATTGACGGGATTCGAACCCCCCATGTCTTTTCCACCTGGTGTGGGAGAACGGCAATTATAGCTATTCAAATAAGGGAAATTGCGACAAAAAGAAAATTAAAAGTTACGCATTCAATGGGAATGAAATTATAAAACTATTGATAATTTCATTCCCATTGAATTTGGATGCGTAATAAGTCTAAGTATTAACATGTGATTGCAATGAGTGTGTTCGGTACAGGAGCTAATTATAAAGCAAACGAATCGTTAATAATTACCTGATCGAGTTTATAAACTCGATAAACAGGTAATTATCAGCGTGTGTCCCAAACGTAGTCTTCTCGCCCATGAGGGATTGCCGGTTTTCTGTTGCACTGCCAACAGGTAATTTAGCGCGAGATTAGGGTTCTGTAATTATCCAAGTGGTAATTGTGCACGAGCTAAAAATATATGTTATCAGCAACCTTGATCATGATGGAAAATGGATTTAAAAGTCAACAGGAAGAATATAACAAGTGCTTTCTGACCGCGATGTTTATAGGGAGCTTGCTGAAGGTTCGTCATTACCTACTGCTGTTAAAAAAAAAAGGGAAAAAAAGTTGGCTGTATTTTGTGAAACAACCAAGCGGAAAGTAAACCCGGATTAGTTTAATTACCATGCAAGGACAATATTGGTATTCATGACGCGGTACCAACAGCACAAATGATGAGCCACCAAGTACTTCAAACCAATTTCCAGCAAACAAGCTGAGCATGGGGCTGCTGTTCCTAAAGTTGGGGTACTGCCTGGAAAGGACAATACTGGAACTGGCAATTCTGCTCGGCGGAGTGTGAGATGTGAGCAAAGAATACGGTAGCTGACATTTTATCAACCTTTTTTTATTTTTTAGTTTAGCAGACTTGTACAGGGTAATAATCATAACATAATCGGAGTCTTTCCTCATATGGTCATCCTGGTGATCTCACCATTCTAGCTGCCTGTCTTTGGACCCTTTCAAGAAACTCAATGTCTGTTTTCAGATGAGATCTCCATATCTGGACAAGGTTTTCAGAATGTGGCCTTACAATTGCCTTATACAGTGGGACTATGACCTCCACATCTCTACAGGATAATGTTCAACAAATCATCGATAGGACACCATGAGTTTTCTGCCTCTTTACCTTGCTCGAAAAACTTAAAACATTCAGATTTGAAGTTTTCCGTATTATAACTTCCAGATCCCATCCCTTTCTCTTTCCCTTTCTCTACTGTTTTTAATCCAACCCTACCAACTGTATAATTTATTTTTGGGATTAGAGCTGAGACCTCTATAATTCACTTTATGGAGATCTCAGCCTGCTTTGTAATATTAGAGACTTTTCGAAATGACGTATGATTTATCTTTGTAGGTGCCAAATTGGAGGCCAATAATATTAAGAAATGGGATTGATAACGTATAATACATTATAATCATGCAATTGTGAATGAGCAGTAGGCACATCAGATGTATTTTTTATGCATATTGCTCAGTAAGTTTATTTTATTAATAATAACAATGAATCGAAACAGTCAGATCTAGTAGTTGGTATGGGGTACCTCACTGCGTGCTTTTTTAATTATTATTATAAAAACACCAAAGGTATTAGAACCTATAATAGTTAATACCGAGTATGGGGGTGAAGGCTGAGAGAGAAGATACCGGTTGACATTAGACTTGAATTTCTTAGACCGTAATTTTGGAGGAATACATATGAAGAAAGGTTGTCCCAGAATTCAGAAATAGAAGGGTTAAATAAGGAAGAGAGAAAGTTGGTTCTATAAATTTGGAGTTGGATAGTAAACACGTACACGTACTTGCGGCACGTGTTCGGACTGGTTTGGAAGAAAGTGTGGGGGGAGATTATAGATGCCAATTCAGAAGAATGGAAGTATCTATCGGAAAGGCATGCGAAGACCATGGAAGTGACCATGGAAGTATCTATAGGAAAGGCTTGCAGCAGAAAGAGAACGTCTATGAGAGACTTTATAAGAAAGGGGCCATTAATTAACCTGACTGCCATCTTTTGAATGGAGTCTAAAAACCCGAGAGAGGTTCTGGGGCACCACCGCAGATGTGGGAACAAATTTCCATGGTAAGACGTATTACGTGGAATTTGTACAGAATGAGTAATTGTTTAGAAGAACAGTAACACCGAGATTCAAAAAGGAAATCTAGCTTTTTTGATGTACAAGAAGCAATATTTGTTTTGTTTTGTTTTTCTTTTGCAATGAGAAATTAGAAGTCAGGTTAATCCTTAACAAAGATATCTAGAAATCTGGGTGTCATCGAAGATGAAATAGGAGTAAAAACCTACTTTTACGAGAAATAAGACTGAGTTTTAGAGGGGTCGAAGTTAACTAAGTTTTTTTTCGCTCCATTGAAGTATTACCTGGCGATGGATATTTAAGAAACTGGTTTTGAATATTGGAGAAGTTGATGTTATTTATGCAGGGTAAGATTTCTTAAACTGAGAGGTGGAATGTAATGTAATATAATTATCAGCAAAACTAGGATAGAATTTCCATCCAGTCAGGGAAGGAGGTCATTTTATAGGTACATTTCATTTTCATTTCATTTGAGTGAGCTTCCATCTCAGTTGCCACCCGGATTTTCATCCATATGCAACCAATTCTCATTTAGTATATCAGTCTCAACCTTAGTTGTAAAACCAATATATAAAGACCAAAATGGTCAACTCAAATCAAACAAACAAATTAACATTAATCGACCATTCAGCCTTGTGGTGGGGATGGGCAATCACACCTCTCACCACAAGTTACCGTCCCCACCACGAGGAGGTAGGTCTCTACTACCACCCGGGCATCGCCCGGCAGCGACTATAAGCCAACTTAGCAAATCTTAAAAAAGAACAAAAGAATTCATAATTATCAAAAATATACATCAAATTAACTTCAGTGAGAGCCAGTGTCCCAAAGTCCAACCTCGCTCTTAAATCCTCATATAGAGGACAATATAGCAAGATATGAGGGCCAGTCTCAGTCTCTCCACACTCACAAAACTCTGTAAGGGTCAACCCCAAACGAAACAGCCTTGACCTCAAGCCATGCCCAGTAACGACGGCAGCAGCTGCAAACCCAAATTGGAGCCAGGAGCATCGCTCCCTACTCACCATATGGACCAAGGGCATAAAGGTATACAAATGACGACCTTTCTCAGAGTTTGTCCATTGGAATTGCCATATGGTACTCAACTCATCATTGATTCGCCCCCGTTCCGCTGTTATATCAGGGAAACCAGCCAACCGCCCCACCGGGCACGACCGGACACCAAAAATCACTCTGGTAATCCCCCGCTTAAGGGCATACCGTAAAGCAAACTGTGCTACAACCAACTCCGCAGGCATCTTCCCTGCAAGGACACACAAGGCATCTGTGGAAACAGTTCTGCAAGCCCTGGTTATACCTAAGAGAGCAAACCTCTGTGCCGAAGACAAGATTCTACGAACATGAGAATGTTCTATATACCCTCCCCAAGCCCCAGCAGCGTAAGTCAGAATCGGGATAAAGATGTTATCATAAAGTAAGTGGAGGGCACCACCCTTTATACCCCATTCAACACGCGTAACTCGCTGGAGCTTGGCATATAATCGTTTCACCTTATCTCGGACAAAGGCAGCATGAGCTACCATAGAAAGTCGCTCTCCCAGGACAACACCCAGGTACCTGGTCTTATTAACCACTCTAAGCGAGAGATCACCAGAACAACACAAAGGAGGGCGAGTTCCACTGAGGCGTCCCCTCAGAAGCACTGCTACAGATTTCTCTGCTGAGACCTCCAGCTTATGCTGAGCAGACCAATTCAACAATTGGCCTAGAGAAGCAGCTGTACGCTCCTCAAGCATCCGGCGGGACTCTCCACACACCAAGATGACTAAATCATCAGCATAAGCTATTCTGGTCGTACCTTCCACAGCTTGCATTTGTAGGAACTCATCGAGAACCCAATTCCAGAGAGTCGGCCCCAGAACCGAACCCTGTGGGCATCCTCTATAAACTCTTCTCTCACACTTCATGAAAGGAGTACAAATGAGCACATATCTCTCTCGGAGATAGTCCTCAAGAAGACGGTATAAATTTCCTGGACAGAGGGACGCCCTAGCCCTGCGTAGGACGCTGCCCCACCACAGAGCATCAAACGCCCCCCTAAAGTCCATGAACAAGCCCAGGACATATCGACCAGGCAGCTCATTGACGCCTTTAATCAAATTGTAAATGGCATCCTCAGCAGAGGAACCAGCCTTAAAACCGTACTGATTGTTAGCCACCAGCCCCTGACCAGCGTAATGAACCATCAGCCGACCAAGAACAAGCCGCTCCAACAACTTTCCGATAACTGACAAAAGAGCTATCGGGCGATATGAACGAGGCTCATCCACAGGCTTCTCAGGACTCTTGAGAATAACCCTCAAGTTAGCCGTCTTCCATACTGCCGGAAACACTCCTTCACGAAGACACGTGTTGAAAAGGTCTAGGTACACATCAGGACTCGCCTGACACGTTTTCCTCACCACAGCGGTATCAATATTGTCCAATCCCGGAGCACGACCTTCTCTGGTCTGCTGTAAAGCTAACTCGAGCTCAGCGGGAACAAAAGGAGACTCGCTCCCACTAGTAACATAATCTAAATTCTCCCGAACAATCTGACTCTGCAGCAAATTATCAGGAGAATCTTCAACTAAAATTGAATTGATCAAGCAGGAGACAGAGTCAGCCCATCCCAAAGTCACTCTGTCCGTCGCCACAAACGTGGACATAATTTCACCACCACAGATTTTATCGGTGACTATTTTATACACAGAAGACCAAGGATCAGCCGACCCCCTCTCCTGCACATAATTTCTCCAAGAAGCCCGTTTTAATAACATAATCTTATTCTTATATTCATTCCTTTTAATCTGATACTGCAACCGCAACTCAAATGATTCTTGAGAGTAACACCTCCTCTCATATTGATACTGCTTACGCGCATGTTGAAGATCTTTCCGCATACGCGTAAGTTCTGGTGTCCACCAAGGTACCGATCTTTGCGGCCTTCTCTTCTTCCGCAAACACTGTTTACATAGGTCCTGCAATACACTAGTTAATTTCCAGGCTTTCTCTGACGCAGTCAGATCATGCCACATCTCTAATTGATCAATTTTGGAATTCCATAGAGTGAGAAACCTGATCCAGTTCACACCACGCATAGAATATCTACCGACATCACTCCAGTGCCTCATTGGCTCCCCTGTAGTAATATCAAATGTGATCACTCTGTGATCACTAGTTGTGAGACAATCCCGCACCCTCCAATTTTTAACCATCCTCAAAATGGATCTAGAACAAACAGTGATATCAATAAAGGACTCACCAATTACAGAGGAGAAAGTTGGCAGTTGTTCTGAATCATTAATCACCTCCATGTCTGTAGTAGCCAAAAACTCTTCCAGCTCTATACCTCTGTCATCAGAGCTCTGGCCACCCCATAGAGTAGATCCAGCATTTGAATCCATACCAACAATTAAATGAACTGATCCAAGTGTACTTACAACCTGCTCAAGATATCTTATAAACACCGCCATAAATTCCGATGGTCTACAATACAAGGACACAAAATACACTCGACCAAATCCCCCTATAACCTCCGCACATACACCATATGATGTAATCAGAGTAGACACAACAGTTACTGTCAACTGTGGGTCAGCTATTATTATTGCAGCACAGGGAGATCTGGAAGCAGCCACAATTCTGTATCCTGATGGATAACAAACCACCTTATCTCGAAGCACATAAGGTTCTTGAAGTAACACTAAATCAGCTCGTTCCTCCTCTATAACTCGTGTCAACTGCGAGGCCACACTAATCGCTCTCTGACCATTTATCTGAATTATGGAGTAACTATTCTTACTCTCCATAATCTATTCTGCGTTTCAAAATATCTATAGCCCTTGCATATTCTGGGCATATCTTATCAACAGCAGAATGGTCAGAGGGAAGTTTCCTCCTCCAGCAGTTAACACATTTCGGAGAGAGTCCCCCCGCTTGTCACAACTTCTAAAGGAGTGCCCCCTCTCAGAACAGTGACCACAGAACGACTCACCTTTACAATGTTTAGCAACATGGCCAAAAGCCATGCACTTATAACACTGCGTAGGAACAATAAGATCCCTCACCCTATGGACACTCCAATCCACAAAAATTCTTTCCCGGGCGATCAGAACTCGCCTGATCAAGCCCGAAGTTTCAATAATAAAATTATAGCCAGTTTTACCTCTGGCTTTATTTTTAGTCACTACAGCTGTCTCACTACGAAACTGCTCCTCCGAAACCTCAGATCCACTAAGATTACGGGTCCAAATCTCCTGCAGGAGATGTTCTTGACTGACCTCCTGATCTAAGTCAAAAATAACAAGTTTCGGTCTGATCTACAAAGATTTTTCCACTACCAAGCCTAGTTCACCAAGCCGGGAGCACTCTTTGATCTTACGAATGTCTTGTTCTGTGGCCGCCTCCAAGGCAACTCGACGATCCCGAATAGGCCTCACGCCTATCACTTTCGTGTCACTCAAAGCCGGACGGATAGTCTTCAGGAGCTCCAACTTCACGTCTTCACTGGTCCTGAATTTCTCCGTCGTAGCCTTAATGATCACAGTCTTTGTTGCTACTCTTTGTTCGGTAAAAGCCTTTACCGCATCAGAATATGTTCTTTCAGCTGATAGTCCACCAGCAGTCTTCTCTTTCAATAAAGCCTTCAACACAGCATTATCTACTAGAGTTCTTTGAACCACCTCTTCGAGGTGGTCCCAAAGCGTTAACATCTCATCTAACGCCGTTATTGGCACCTTATGCCGCAAAACTAAAGTTCGTAAGCTTTGCCTCGCTTGCTTGAGGTCCTCAAACCCATCACGGGAAGTACACTCTTGACTTTCTTCCTGAGTACCCACTTCCTCAGCTGTTTCTTTTCCTTTAGCCCGAGAGCGCAAGGATCTTGTGACACGAGATTCACTCACGTCTTCTTCATCCTGCACCTTTTTCTTAACCTTATGTTTTCGCTTTTTCTTAGGGACAACTCCCGCACTATTTTATATTTTATAGGTACAAGAGGAAAAGAGTGGAAGAAAGAACTGAACCTTGGGAACACCAGCATTAGTGGAGAAGTTAGACTACATAGACTATCATCATCTGCCATCACTCGTAGGGAACATTTAGAGAAACAAACTGATACCCAATTGCTAAATACAGCCGGAAAATAAGCCACAAGTTAGAACTCATTTAGAAGGCCTTTACGATCAAAAGCCCTGGAAGAAGTAATAGTGTGTAGCAATAGCCAATATATGCCACCAACAGCCAATATGTCAACACATTGAGTGGATCTACAGTAGAGGAATCTGTACTGATGATCACTGATCAGATGAAAGATTTCCAGACAGTTTAAGAGCTGGCAGTTGATGGATTTCTTCATTACTTTGGAAAGAGTAGAGGGACAGCAGTGGTGCGATAATTGGATGGGAAGGATTTGTCACCCGCTTTTACGATATGAGCAAATTTCCAAGAATAAAACAACAACAACAAAAAAAACACCAGTGGAATAAGAAAGCGTAGAAAGGCGACACAGAACATAAGCAAGCTCAGGATTACAGATTTTGAAAACGTGAAGCAATGCCATCAGGACCTGGTGCTTTCATGGCATCAAGATTATTAAGAATTCTTCTATCTTTCCGTCGGAAAGGAGGCATCAAGTAGGGTATGACAGAGGGGGGGGGAGGTGGCTTGCCAAGACTGGAACTCAGAGCATGTATATGTGCCAAATGAATGACGAAGAGTTTGGGAAGTTTCGATCTTTTCGCAGTTTTCGGATATGGCGTAAACACACACTTAACTCCTCGACTTAACGCGGCCTCGACAATGCTACTCTCCCACCTTGCATACGTACTATTCAAATTCTCCCCTAGTCTCTAGCTGAAGAATAGAAGCAGAGAGATCAGCACTGGCTGATCCGGATGCCACCTGGAGAGTTGGATTCGACTGGACTATCCAGCGACCTGCCTGTGAACGCCGTTTTAGAGCTTCCCCCCCACTCCGGAAATGTAATGAATATTGGACATCTTTTGAGGCTATGACACCTATCATAAGCTCAGAAGGTATTAGTCATACGCACTACATGATGGAAAAGATGGAAAAAAAATTACACAGTATATTATTATAATGACGTTCTCCCACTTAATACGTTTTTTAAATATACAAATTCATGATTTCTATATTTATTTCTTCACGCGTCAACCACACGAAGCACAGTAAAGCTCACTGAAGAACAGTGAGAACTGGCCGTTAACTGTTCTGAATTACTTAATGGTTGTTGCTGTGTCTTATCGTAATTGTCTTTCAACAAGCTTTCAACATACCTCCTTGGCAGTTTTATTTTAACGCTACAAATGTTAATTATACTATAATTTTCTAATTTGTAAGAGTAAACTCCAAAGGAATAAAAAGAAAGGCTTTGACATTAAAGGGAAAACGATGTCATGAAAATGGTGGAATAAAATCTCTCTTGTACACGAGTCGAGGTGGCAAAAAAACTTAATATGGTAGTTTCTACAGTAAATGGAATTATAACACAAAAAGAAATGTTGAAATCAAATGCCGTTAATGTTTCATACAAAGTTAAAAAGACGATCTGGAAAATATGGAGATGGAGAAGGCATTAGTGATTTTGTACAAGTAGATATCTGTTACAAATGTTACTGGAACATATGTAAAACAATGAGCACTTAAACAATGCCCATGTGGAGTTCTTCCCTGGGGATTCCACGTTAGTTGTGCAACCGATGGATCAGGGACTGACCAAAGTTTTAAAGATGCATTTTCGTAAGGTACCTTGTACATAAATTACTCACCCTTGTAAAACTGAATGGAAAAACTGAAAAGTTGTTCAAAATTTATTTGTTAGATGAAATGCGTTATTTAGAAGCATCATGGGATACACTGAACCCTACTGTTATAATTAATTCCTTTAAAAAGGCTGGATGATATAGAAGAAACTGTTGATCGTGATGAACAGGAAGGATTCCTTTTGACGAATGGGATTTCCTAGAGTAGTTTGGGATTTACAGTAAAGTTTTATGATTATGTTGATGTAGACAATGATGTTATCTCACATGAATTGCAAAGTATTGAAGATAAAAACATGACTGATAGTGAGTCTGAACAAGAAGATGAACCTGCTGTACCAATGTTCCGAGATGCAATGGTTGGCTTCTCTTCACTGCAGCAATTCATTCATAGTGTGCCCGATGCATTAAATGACAATTTTTATTCTTGATAGTTTTCCTACAATTCAGATGATCATTCACATGTATATGTATCTATTCAGTTTTATTTGTGTAGTTAATATTTCATATCCTTAGGTCATTTTCCCTTCTCAGAAGTTTCCCCTCGTAAGGAGCTCTAAACCTCTGGTCCCTTGGAAAACTTCTTATCTGGGTTCTACTGTATATAATACATTTATTATTTAAATTTAGGTTTTTATCATGACACCTGTAAAAGAGAAAATTCTTGCTAATGAAGAACAAGAAATACACATTGCAACAACAAGAAAACGAAGTAATATTTATAAAACATTATCATAAAAAAGGAAGGGAAAATCTCGTAGATATCTATGAATGGACTCAACATTTGTTCCTACAAAAAAGTATTGGATTAATAGCGTGTATAGGCGCGTCCAAGAAGGGAAGAAGTTATGGGGCCAATTCCCCCAAGAACGTTTTTTGTTTCTTATTATATACTGTCATAGTGTTGACGTGTCACTGCTATAATGACTAAAGCCATCTGGAATATTTGGAAGAAAGAAAGAATTACACTTCAGAATGGTTTTTGCAAAAAAAGACCTGCTCTTTGATTGCAAATGCTAGACTAATAAATTACCTTCAGGAAATGAAACTGATGAAATAAGAAAACCAGCAAGAAAGCATAAAAACCAGCATAAAAATTCTAGTATCGTTAATGGATCCCAAATTTGGTCATTTTCTTTTATTTAAGAATATTTAACAGCAGTATGTGTTTTAAAGAACCACTAAGCATATTTATTAATTTTTATATTAATAAACGCAAAATAAAAGACAAGATAATTTCTTTTTTAAAATTAATGAATGCTTTTGGTGTAGGGTTTAATGGCTTTGAATTAATTTTTTTATTTCCCTTCAATGCTTTAAGCCCCAGTCTTCTGCTTTTCTTATCTAATGTCAAGAAATTAAAGGAAACATAAAGTTCTGTTTGAATTAGCGTTTGGTCCACACTTCAATCCCGGTTACTACTCGAAAAGAGCAAGTTTTTATCTGTTACACACACACACAAATCCCTCAAGAAGGACTGCACTAGAGGGATTCCATTTCCCAAAAATAGACTGCTCTTTCACACATTTTTATTAAAAGTCTTGGAAGAAATAATGCTCAAACGTTACATACAAGATTTTCGAATACATATAGTTTGTGACAGTTTTCCGTTCATCTGTTTATTTTATATATATTACATAAACATTAGCCAAAAAACAAGGATTTTTATTCATATCGAGTCGGGCAACGTTTGTTTCTAATAACAGCAAGGGCGTGGCATGGATTCTGTAAGGTGCTTTACCGCTTTTTGGTCTAAATGTAACCCTTCTTCCACAAAATATCGTCGCGTAGCTGTGACAAAGTTCAAGAAAGAGGACTTCATTGCTGAAGCTCTCTCCAGCAAATCCCACACCTTCTCAATAGGGTTAAGATCAGATAGTGGAAAGCGAAGATGGTGGATATCTGGGTCATGTTCTCCGAACCATTCTGGCACGATGCCCTATTGCATTATCATCCGTAAAGTGGCTATCACCTTCAGGATAAAAGTAACATTGCAGGGTGCAGTAGATCTGATCCAATGATCAGGTACTCTCTGGATGACATTCGACCTTCCACCAGTATCACCAGTTCCATTGTTCCACAACGTTATCGGCACCACTGCAAGCGGATTTTTCTGTTTTTCTATGAAAGAAGTGGCTTCCAAATAGATAGGAGCTTCCAGTACCCGATTTGTTCATTCTCTGCGCATGGGTTTAAATAGGGCAGTTCTGGGTTTGGTTAGATTCAAATGTTATTTGCTGTTACACGTCGTACTTAGAGTACGACAGCTTTGCTCTTGAAGTATTGTTTTTCTGCCACATTTATGCCTTTTTGCTGTAGAAAAACCGCTGGCTTTCCAGTCATTAAAAACTTTTGAGAAACGACAGCAGTCGAAAAGCCTGTGAAGTCTGTATATTCAAAGAGGCAATACGTCCGCACTCCATCTCACAGTTTTCTTTGCATCTGTCTATTTGCATTTCTTCCTTCTGTCATGACTGTTTTAATACAAAGGTTGTTTATTTATATATATATATAAATTATTTGGCCAATCTGTGTTTATATGGAATGTTTCAAGCCTAGAGATCGAGATTAATATTTATTTATTTGTAGGGTTTCTCTTCAACGTTCCACGTAGTTCGGGAGCTATTCACACTCTTCAAAGAGTGCTTTTAAATATCTAGTCTACTCCTTTATTTCTTAGAATGTATTCTTACAACGTCTTCGAACATAAAAATATATACTTCCGCTGGAAACACATTTTTGTATTCAAACACAAGGTTTAGAATATATTTTTTGAGAATGTTTTATGATCAAAGACAAGGTTAGAATGTATCTGTAACTAATATCAAAAGCTTCAATGTAGGTGTGTACGCCTAACAAACTATGGAATTCATACAGCTCCTCGCGGTAGACGATTCCATCATTTTAGATTATTATAACCTGGCGAATCCATGGGTTAATCCGTAATTAGTCGAGGCCAATCACCATCAGAACCCGAAAAACTGGAAGTAAACATTTTTTAAATAATGGTGCAGACTGCAAAAAACAACTCTTGGACTGTGATTTACGATAAATAATGCTGCCTTTTATATGTAAGCAATTAGATAATGGAATTTTCTTCCTTTTGGCAATGAAGAATAATATATATACGTAAAAGGATGTTTGAAATAAAGCTGAGCATCTTCTCCTATAATGGGAAATATCCTTGGAATAATGCCAGTTACTTTGAGAAGGATCATTTTAAAGAAAAACACCAAAGTCGGGTAAGAATTGATTAAACACACATGTGGTTGCAACTTCGTTTGTAGTTGCTAACTCTCGCTTACTCAATATGCATACATAGGGGCGAAAAGTTGCCAGATTCCTCACGCTTTTTTTTTTTTTTTCTTCTACCCGCAGGGCGATTTTGTACACTTTCCTGTTGCGACCGGAATTGTTTCGCGTATTTCCGGTTACTCATCGAAAGTGACGTCACCACCTGTATATACAGGTTCGAGTTATCACTGCACAGATAAGCGCAAATTTCTTCCTTTAAAACTGTCAGCAGTCCACACGCGCATTCATTTGAAAGTGGAGAAGATGGAACATGGTGGTGTCAGCGGGACTGCGCAGCCAAGTTACCTAAGTAACGTGAGTACTCCACCTCTTAGACATGTCTAAAATTAAGAAGCCCTAATAAGCGTCCCTGATTCAGAAATAAAAACAAATTATACAGCGTTATAGTACCCAAGTTTGTTTTCTTATTTCCAGTTCAATAGCAGTAAATTAGCCGTTTGTAATATCATCTATGGTCAATTAAACGAGAGACGAATTAAACGATTTAAATTAAATAAAAATTAATTGGTTAATTATAAATTCTTAACTGCGAATTAATTAACAGTTCAGACTTTACAAAACAAATGTAGAACCCCTGAAAGAGAGACGACCAAATTGTAACCTTGACTCCCATCGAAACGATTTCACGTGTACTTTCATCCTGGAACGGTAATTGGCTCGTTCATCACTTCGAGCGTTGAATGAACTAACCGAGGTCTTTGTGGTCACAGCTGATTTAAATCAATGAGATCAGCAACGCAACTGAATGGTTAAAACTGTTTGCCAAACAAAAGAAAAGTGAATAATGAAAGTAATGGCGTATAATTCAAAGACGGTGGATGTCATAAGAAGGGAAGTAGTTAGTCACACTGTCTGAAGCTTGAAATTACCGAGGTATATAGTGTGTATCTGCGCGGGCGTATACAAGAGAAGACAGAGACCTACTTTGCGTTTATAGCACTTCCCCCCCCCCCTACGTTATTGAATGAATATTTTAAACTGAGACCACCGACTGCTGATCAGATGATTTTAAGTGTTGCGAAAGGAGAGGGCAAGTAGATTTTGCAGAGAAAGAAAGAGAGCATTTTTGCAAGCAAAAATTCCATTCATTCCTTAAAGGGAATATGAATATTTTACAGTGGATATTTTTCGCTGTTTGTAGTCAAAAGTATTACTTGATGAAAGAATTTACTCTGGTTAAAATGAATTCTATCTCTTCTTCGTGGCTGATCTGGCAACCGTTTTCTTTCATACTGCAGAAATTGTCCTCAATACCAAATCGAAATACTCCACTTCTGTGGCTGACTGAAGTGATTACGCTGAGAAAAGTTTACATGCAAGCTGTTAGGAGTGAAACTGGGTTACGAGAATAATGGAACGGCGAATAATCAGACAAGAGAAAAAAACCCAATATCGGTTTTATTTATTTTATTACTATTATCTGATATAAGACGGCGAAACCTTGGACTTTATGGTCATGGAATGAATTATTGGAGACGTACGTAATGAAAGATAATGTCCACACTTGTACCCACTGGACTGTGGAGCAATGCTAGTTCTTTGTGTTTCAAAAATAATGGAAGTCGAATTGTCAGTTGCTGTGTGGAATCCTACTTTTCTTTAAATTAACACGATTTGGTGAAGTAATCGAGTCCTCTTGTGAGCGAAATATTTTCTTCTACTGAATCTTATTTAAAAGAGACATTTTTTGTGGTAAGTAAATAAAAATTAAGTGAAAAGCGCTTTATCTGTGCATTGGGCGATCCTCTCATTTATCTTACTTTAACTTCTAGGAAATTAAGAAAATGCTCAGATTATTTCTTAAAGGTAATGGCAATTTCGGGTTTTAAATAAACTAGCAGCAAAGACGATTGAATTCAACGGAAAACTTAATATTACAAGTTCAGCCATATTTTATCGCATAAAATAAATAGTTTAGAAGTTTTATTCTATGTTAGCAATTTTTCTCTTAAGATATCTATTTATTCTTTTCTGATAACAGTTGTATGTTCCTTTCTGGCCCCTCTTGGCTGTAGCCGGGCAATGTACGAACGTGAAATACGAGTGGCATAAAAAACGAAGGTGTTAAAACGTCATTACAGTATTCATATGTTTCCTCCCTGTGATAGCAATTATTTTCCTTAATCTTGGATTTAAACTTGAATCATTAAAATATCATAAATCAAAGTATGATATTATCAGTAGTATCAAAAAAAGTATAACTCATAATATAATAAATCATTGTGTTTATTTATTTTTTTCTGAGTTTTGTCTTGCTATTCCTGGAAGATATTTTCTATGGAGTATTTGGTGTACTTTTTTAAACTCCTACCTTCCTCGTTTGCTATATACTCCATAAAGTTGTTTGAATACCTGAAATCAGGGCCACATCGAGACTTAAAAACGCCCGGATGAAAAATAAGAGCGTCTCATCTATCCCTACTACACAGAGTCCCAGTAATTCTTTATTCATTTTGCTGTCCCTTCCCCAAACTACATGAGGGGATTCCATTTATGTTATTCATTTAGTAGGACCGTTTGGAGATGGAAGCTGGATATGTTGTCATAACATCCAGCTTCCAACTTAACGCGGTACTGCTCAAATTAGAACCATTAGCCAGTCATTCCATTAATAGAAAGTTTACTGTTAATTCACCATACCCAATGGTTTATAAAACTGGGATAATTACCAGCTATTGCCAGAATATAGGTTTTCTGAATACGAGAAAATCACCAGCTAGGAAATACGAGAACTAAGTTGAATCCGAGAGCTATAAGGGGAGCGCAAGAAATTCTACTTATGTATAGAGAAACAGAGTAAATGGTCCGCTTACGTGATTGAAGTGGAAAGGGCATATTTGCTCTCTTTATTTAGTCTATTAGAAAAATTACTGAGGTTGTGGTAGGGCAAGGCAAGGCTCTACGGGTGTGCAGTGAGCGTCCTATTACGCTAAAAAAGGCTGCATGCGAGTGCATCAATGCGCTAGAAATATTTGAGTCATTATTACATTCTTGAACGAATCCCGTGGATTGGAAAAGTGATAATTTCCCCATTCCTCAAAATGGGTGAAGAAAAAGGTAATGAGCAACTACAAACGGAGAGTTAAACTTTTGCGTAAAATCATGAAACCTATGGTTATACAATATAGGACCATCACAATAAGAATTGTCCTTAATGGATCTCAACATGGACAAGGTCTTACCTGACCAAACTGTGCAAAACGACTTGGCTTAAAGAATCGAAAAGTATTTGAAATAAATACTATGAATGGGTCTGAAAGACCAATAGTTTTTTATTGATATAAAGTAAATTATTTATTATTGCGCCAATTTATTCGCGTCATATATATTTTACCAAAGTATGTATAAACTGTAGATAAGTTTGGCGAAATTAAAAGGAAATATAAATAGACATTTAAAATTATAATATATATAAATAAGTAAAGAAAGAAAAAAGTTACCCCTATTTTTACTGGTTCTGTACTTTTTTTTGCAACAGGTGCTGGTATGCTTCATACAAATACCTGTTGTTCGTTGGCCATGTGCATAAAACATTGATACTGCGTGCGTTTTTATATTTTTTCAAATATATTTTCAAATTTTTCACCAATAATTTTAAAATTTTCATTGAGTTGAACCTGCTTCTCTTGTTCGCGAAGGGAAAAAATCCTTCTGGAATCTCTCTCTCTCTCGTTTGATTAAGAGTTCTCCAAAGTAGACAGTTCATCCCTGACTTCCAGTGAAGAAAACCAGTTAGCCGTTATGTTGCAATTTAAAACTAACAAAGGTTTCAACAAATACTTGCATTAAGCTGTGGAAATGGTTTTTGGGAACCAGGTTGCTTTATTTAGAAAGACAGGCGCAACCAAATTTAGATGAACTACATCTCACAAGATGCATCCCTCTGTCTACACACAATTCTTTCAATGAAAACATATTTCAAGTTAAATCATACATTATAAAAATGCATCCATTCTGTAAACAGCTGACCACCCAGCTACAGTTAATTGAGAGGTGAACATTAAAATTCTTCGAGAATTAATCGTTCCTATCTCTTTTCTAAGAATACCTTTTTAGTCTTTTAATATAAAAATATTTGACTGCAACAATCACAAATAAAGCGCCTCTACCGACCGTTACAAATACAGACATCCTAGAAAGGATACTATTAGAATTACAGCCGAGTAGCTTCTAGTTATTGTAATATCAATATTAAAAAATAGAGTTGCTTTCTAAAGATAAGAGTAACTCACCAGGATAGTTATTGAAGAAATACTGCTTCATTACGTACAAAAGTATGCATTCATTCTCATATAAAGGAATTTCGATTCTCAGTCACGCTTGCACGTGACTGAGTTAATTTAGGGGAAAGCAAATAACCACTTTGGATTAAAAATATGTGTACATACTGTGGCACAACCACATAGGTCTACTGAACAAGAATATTACCAACCATATTTAGCGGTCACGTGGATCGAATCACAGTCAGCCAAACTTCGCATATCCCATAACTAAGTATCTTATTTGTGTATATCTGTAATATACTAGTTTGATTTTTTTCAATGCTACATAATGAATCTAATGTATTCATACATTGGTATTAATACTTAGTGTGTTTATGAGCATTTATTTTCAATGAGTATTTATTTTTGCCTAGAAATATTTGATTTAGGGATTTGAAACTTGGCTGACAATTTCATTCTTATCTAAGTAGCTACACATTTTCCCCAATTTGTGGATAAGCTCTTTCACGCCTTTTGATCAGAACTCCTCACTTTGAGCAGAAAACCAGGCTTCCACTTCATTAATTAACTTCTCATTGGTCTGTAATCTGCTGTCTTGTAATGGCTTTTTCATTTTAAGGAAGAGGAAGAAGTCTGAAGAACGAGAGGTCTGGAGTAAGAGGTGGGAGCTACAGATTTTCAAAGCCATACCTGATAGCATAGCCCACTGTGAGAGCACCTTTGTGAGCATTTGTACGCTATGAGGAGAAAACCATTAGATAGCTTCCCGCGTATCAACACTCTCTCTCTCCAAAGCTCCAACAACTGTGCGGAAAATGCTTTCCTATGCATCTTTTGATGATGTATCAAATCTCGGAACCATCGTGCTATCATCTGTGACATGTGCAGGAAGTCGTGCATTACGATGCAAACAAACCAATGGCTAATGTTCACTTCATTTGCTATAAAATTTATAGTCACACTTCTGTCTTTAAAGACCGGCTGTTCCATTCGCACAGTGGCAGGTCTATGGCTGAGATGGTTCTTCCTTCTCTTGGATCATTGTGCCTCGCCCATACCTGAGCTGTCATTTCCAATTTTTCACAATCTGATATGATGGGCAATCCTCCCCACATACAGCTTAAATCTCCTCATGGATCTGTTTTGCTTCGTTGCCTTGCAAATGAATAAATTTTATAACGGATCGGACCTCAACCTTCTCCAGCATACAACCTCTCGTTGTATTTATGGCTGCAGTTCAGTAACCGATGGACCTAGAAAAACAAATGTATATTGACTTATGACACTTAGGTATATAATATATACCTAATATATTATATACTGTATATAAATAATGTCAAATCACTAAATAAAATATTTGTAGGTGAGGATAAATACCTATTGAAATTACGTATTACTAAAATTTCCAAATTGCGTATTAATTACATAGCAGTTGGATGGTAGATTGTATTACTAAACGTAAATACCAAATCATTTTCCCAATGATGTTTTTTAAGGTTCTTTGCCAAGACCGCTCCTTTATCATGTACAATAATTTGATATACATCCCATGACTGTTTGGTAATCATTTGCACATAAGCTGACAGCACAAAGGTTCTTTTTTCAGGCATATTAGCATATATGCATTTGTCTTCACCATATCCGTCTGACAGCATGTAACAACTCGACTCCCAGCGGACAGAATTTCATAAAATTTTATATTTGGTTCACACAGAAAGATTTAATTGAATAAAACTACCTGAGAACCTGGCTCTCGGGGTAACTGATTCTGCCATAAACCTGACTGTAGTTTTATTATCTACTTCGGATCTTTCTAAAGTTAAATATTATATTGAACATCTGGGGTGTTTTAAGATGCTGTGTAAACCTGTTATTTATTTGCATGCAATAAATAGGTAAATAAATCTGCTTGCTCATTCTCTTCCCGGATATCAGAGTTGTAAAACTGATGGATTTCCTGTAATTTTTAAAGTAGTGCTAATAATTTAAATAACCTGTTTTGCCACCCATTAAAGTCTTTCAAAGTTAAACACGTTTTAGGTTATTTTATGACGATTCCGATTTATTACTTATTAGATGGTACGAATCTGAGTTTAATGTTATTGAAAATTCTGGATATATATACACAAATGCGCAATTTTAAATCCTGCTACAGAGAAGGTTGAGAACAAATATGGCAGACTGAAAGAAAACAATCAATTGGCTTAACCGAAGCGTGTCTAGAACTCCAGTAACTCATTTCCTTCGAGAAACTGGGCTCCACGTAATGTTACGTCAACACGACGCGCTTGGAGTTTTTTTTTTTTTGTGCATACCTAGAAAAATGGGTAGACGATATCACACACATCTCTCATTTCCGTTTAGTTCAAAAAAAATAAAATGTTTCGGTCTACCAGTTGTAGAATGAACTAGAAAGTTGCAGTTACCTGTTATATTAGGTCAACGTCTTCGGTTAACAGCACAGCGGTTTCACCATTCATTTGGAGGTGTGTGGGTTCAAATCTGGTCGGCGAAGAAGTTCCTATAATTATTGTAATAAGTTAGGAAAAAATTTGTTTGAAAAATTAGGGTAAAGGAGCTTCATCGTGTATATGTATATATATATATATATATATATATATATACACATATATATATATCTCAGTGACTGTTTTATCTCGGAAAAAGGAAGGAGGGAATGGATGGTGCCAAGTCTGGTGAAGAAGATGGTGCTCTAACGCTGTTATTGCGTGTTTAACTAAAGTGGGCCTGTGTGGATTGGATTTAAGGTAATTATCATTACCTTAAATCCAATCCAGTCTTAATACTGATTTCATTTTTAACGGTAAGACACTTCAATGTATAATTCTTTAGTCATGGTTTCGGCCTTCTGGTACGAATTCGCGTTTCTTTCGAGTTTTGAATTTTTCGAATTTGTATTTCGTATTTTCAATTTAGGATTTCGTTTTTTGAGTTTTGGAATTTAAAATTTGTGTTTGCGCATGTGAATTCGATTTCGAGTTGCGTATTTGCAAATTCTGATCACCCATCTAATCCCTTGTGGGTAGCACATTTGATAGAATCGCCGTTCTCCCCACACCGGGTGGAAAAGACCCGAGTTCGATGACGTGGGTAATTTTTATGAACCTTTTTCACAACATGGCTGAGTTAGTCGGTCTCAGCGAGGGTAGCATGGTTTTTTCCTCCGGGAAACTCGGGTGTTTCGTCAAGGAAACAGAAAATCGACCTCAAAACACGCACACAATTTATAGACATTATATATGGAGCAATACGGCCGTAGTCACTGATGTTCTTAAAACCCCACTACAACAACAACAACAACAACAACATTCATCTAAAAATGTCGAAACTTGTGTATTACTTCCACGTAAGCATATCAAACGCAACGTAACGCGTTATGCGTTGGCCTTCTTCGGGAGATTTCATTATTCCTGGGAACGTTTTCAATCTTGGTTTAGGGAAAATTGACAAAACTATATGACTCAAGTTTTGCATTTCTTTAACCTTTCCTTCTGCTATATTTGTATTTATCTGAAGTTAGTAATCATATAATTCTTTCTAGGTTTATGAAAAGCTTTTATTTAAGAAATTTTAAAAAACCGGGAAGGAATTATATTATTACTAACTATACTCGTTCAGCTGTTTCAGTTAAGAGTAGACAACGAAATTTTAATTTTTCCTACTGCCTTACCCCACTTCTCAGACCCTTGACGAGCGTGTGGGGAATAATTCCATCGTGCTATACTTCCGTACATCAAGTCACGTAACATTTATACTCCTCGCTGTCTTCTTATTAAAGCAAAATAAGGAAGTTACTTAAACTTACCCGTCCAGTTTTTGTTTTAGTATGAAACAAAAGCACTGAATGCGAGCAGCTGCTGCAGTAGGCCAGACCCTTCACTTTATCTCTGAGGAAAAGTAGCTCTCCATCCAGAGCAAGCGTGCCTTTGCCGGAAAGGGAGTGTGTGTTAGTTTCTTTGTGGATGTACGCCCTGAACTTTTTGAACTTAAAAAAAAAAACATAAAAAAAACCGAAAAGGTCTAACAATTATTGTTTACATAATGTATTGGGGGTTATGTGAGCCTACTTTTGATTAAAATTAATTGAAAGGTATGAATTCGATGCAAAATTTATACGAAGATCGTTAATTTGATCTTGAAGAATCTGGAATTTATAGTCGTTTTCTTTCTGTAAAAAAATCGAAAGATTCGACAAAAGCAATGCCGCCAATGCCAACAGCAGAGACTGTTTAATAGAGGAAAAAGAACACTTGGTAAGACGAGTCTCGATTTACACTTTTTCGCAGAAAATGGTAGAGTGGAAGTGTGGCGTGAACCTCATGAAGCCATACATCCAGACTATCTCGTGTCCACCACTTAAGCAGCTGATGGTACCATGCTATGGGGCATGTTCCATGGCCCGGACTAGGTCTGCTCATACCTCCAATAAATATCTTTCTGTCGTATGGGCCCAATTTCACCCAACAGTAGTCTCTTACTTGGATTTCGATGGATTTTGTCACGATAACGCAACTATCACCGTACAAAAGTTGTATTTGAATGGTTCGAGGAACATTCCCAAGATTTCCAACATCTATCCAGGCCGCCAAATTCTCCAGATCTGAATCCATTTGAGAATGTGGTAGGTATGTTGGAAAGGGTATTTCAGCTTCCCATTTCACTGCAACTTACAGCACAGCAGTTGACAAATGTCCTAATAGAAGAACGGTCAAATCTAGAGCTAGACTCTCACAAACATCTAGTGGAATCCACAACGTATACCGGCTGGAATTCTGGCAAAAGATGGTCCTAATAGATTTGTATAAAGGTTTATAATTTTTTAGAAACAGTTATTGAAAAGTTTCTAAAAAGTGAATGTAATTTTCAGCAAGTAATAACCAGCAAGGAAAAATTACTTTGTGTAACGCGGTACAATTGGAGTAATTTTTGAAAAGAATACCACCAAGATGTCATATTTTAGTCATTTTACGTCGTTTAGCAATATGGCCACAGCATTTATCTACAAGCAATCTTTCGCGATTCGTAAGAGACCTCATTGCCTTTCTATTTCTTTTAACATTTCTTCGTATAGAAGTAGCCACATCCATGGTTCGAAGCAAAAGTCCTTCCACTGACTGCGTTTTTTTTTTTTTTTTTTTTTTCTGATGCATATGTCCACTTGCTTTCCAAAAATATCAACTTTATTATTTTTAACGATATTTTTGAAAATAACTTTAAAAATTCCTCCAGTCATCGACGAGAATCGAACCCAAACCTTTCCAAACGAGTGGCAGACTTTGGTGCCGCTCAAGCTTTCACGGAGCACGTGCCCTTCTTAGTAAGAATCAAGTGAGTCCAGTGACCTTTGTTGCCGGTTTGTGGGCTGCCACGAGTGGCATGGAGTAGTATGCCAGAATGGTGAAGCCATATTCATAATCTTATGCGCAGAGGAACATCTTATAGCTGACGTGACAGTTTTCTCTCTTAAAAAAACTACAATTACTTCTAGTTTTTGAATTCTTTTTAGTGAGACCAACTAATGTTGTTCCCAACTGTAAATTCTAAAATGGGAGCATTCAGAGAAATAATCGTAGAAGAATTCAAGGAAATAATTGTAGAAGCTTCTAAATACTGTTCAAGGGTTAGACCTAGTGAAAAACCCTGTAAAACTGACGTGTTGATGGGAAAAAACTTCCAACTGGGACGGGAAGAACTATGAGCAATCAGTATATTGTCTCAAAAACACCTATATTCTTCGGTCGATTTACTATATTCGATGAAAATTCTGGAGTTTCCGAGGGGGAGAAAGGTGGAAAACTAAACTTTGCTACGTTGTGAAAGAAGTCTATAAAAATTCCATGCGTCATTAATGGGATTCAAACTGAGGTCTTTTCCTCCTAGTGTGGGAAGATGATGATTGTGGCCACTCGGCTACTCGCGAGGGCTATATACAGGATACCCTGACTGATATGAGCGAGAACTCGGGTGCCACAAGTAAAATAATTTGAATCATCTGGAAGGTGAGATTCTGAACAAATACCTCAAAGCACTTTTTAGCATTGCTTCTTCAGGACAGGATGAAATATGCCACATATATCCAATAAACGTCGCTGGACCTTGATTATTCACCGGAAAGTTCAAGAAACTTCCACCTAAAATTGTACATAATTAATTCACAAGAAACTCGAATTGACATTTAGGTTTATCAGGAGATATTTCGCAAAGGTTTTCATGAATTAACTAATTTAATTTGCAAAATATAATTAAAATATATTGCAAATAGTAGATGACTACCAGTCTTTGTTAACGAAACAAGGAATTTAATTTCCTTTTCTTTCATCAAATACAAGAAAACAGTTTTATTTTTGCCTTTTATTTTATCGTACATCAGTTTTGTCCGGATATTCTTAAAGTGAGGGGAAGAAAACTTAGACTTTACTGTGGACAGCTTGTATCACATAGAAAAGCATGCTGCCCTTTCAGAAACAATCAACCACTTTATCTTTCGTTCCTGTGGAATTGTATGCAATTTTTTGAAACTCGTTTAGTGATTCACTGTAAGCTATTAAATGGTGATTTTTATTTTACAGGTTCTCAGCATGATGCTGAACTCTATCGTGGCCAGTGTAATCCTGATGAGCACGTGGAAAATACAGCATATTACAGCACTAACTATTCCATTCAAGTATCACAATCACAACCAGATGACAACACTGTTGCAAAATATTAGCCAACATCATCCGGAGCTGACACGACTGTATTCCATCGGTACCTCACAAGAAGGTAAGTGATTATGCATGACCTCAGAATTTCGTTGTGGTAAGGTTTAATTACGAAGTATTGTCAGTTACCAATTTTCTTCAAAGGGGCAAAGAAAGATGTTCTTCGGCTATTCGATAAACGAATAGCCGAATTACCATTAAAGCGGATTGACTGGATCGCTTACCAATCTCCACTATTTCTTTTGTTTCTATTTGCTAGAAAACCCGAGTATCCGGGAGGAAAAACAATGCTACCCTCGCTTGAGACCGACTAAATCAGATCAGCCACGTTACAAAAAAAGCCCATAAAAATTCCTGGCGTCATTGAAGAGATTTAAACTCTGGTCTTTTTTACCCGGTGTGAGGAGGATGGTGATTATACCAACTACATAAGTATAGATGTCTTCCCTGTTCAATTTAAATTTTACAAATGAAATTAAAAATGCGATCTGACAATATTTTTAATCGCGTGTCTTCTGTGATAACAGTTGGAATCGGCATCCAGAATTTTTCAATGTCCTACAATATTTGTACTGACACGACAAAAAAAAAAAAAAAAATGATTAGAATCAGACACTCTCACAATATGGTCACGTGGCAACCTGATTTTACAATTCAGAACAGGTGACAACCACAGCCCGACGTCAATGGCAAAAAATGCGGAACTGGGACTTGTATCCACCGAAAGAGAGAATAGGTCAAAATATAAAATAAATAAATAAATTAATGAAATATTTTAATAAGTAATATATAATGATGTAAACATACACACTAAAAATTTAAAACTTTTTATTAATACTGACTGTTGATTGACTAGGTTAATAAACATTAATTTACAGTATGTATTTAGCAAAATAAGTGACGATAATTCCGCTATACTCTTTGGAAATCAAAGTCCTTTTAACACAGAAATAAGTATCCTACTTTCCTTAGTCGACAACAGATACAGTATTTGCTTGTTTGCACAATCAATGCTGATGTGATAAAAGAAATATCTCCCAAGTATGAAACTTTCCAATGAGTCTATAAGTAAGATAATTGTTTAGAATTCCTTAATTAGTTGTTTGCTTATCAGTATTAGAAAAAAAATTCTCCTTTTTTCTTTCTGTAGGGCCCGTTCATGAATGTTTTGCCTAGGGCCAGTACGTTACTGATAAAATAAACCATAAACTCATCCAGATGGCAATCGCCTAGTTCGGGCTGAAAATGCATCCATCCAAATCACCTGGTGATATACTCCCTCAAGAACAATCCTTCGCAAGCAATGCCCATTCTGCAAAGTATTCGGATTCCAGTCTTCGAAACCTATACCGATTTGATGTTAAGTTTTACCCAAAGTTCCATTTTCATATCTATGTGGAGGGCTTGCACCTCAATTTATATGGTTTGAAGCGGCAGATCGACTAACTACAGCAGTTCTTCGAAGCTGCTGTACATTCGCGATCTTGCAAATACCAGAATATTTAACGATTCGTGTATCCAGCATTTCTCTATGGCTCGAAATCTGGAGTTCGGTAGCTCCACTACCTTAAAGCATCTGTATTCTGGGGATATCAGCTTCTCAGGTGAATGACATAAAAATATCGATGTCACAGTCCCCATAACACTACGAAACTGGCATTCACACTTCAGATAGCCAGACTTCCAGAGAAGATGCAAGACATTAGGCTTATTACCGCAGTAAAGGGCTGATCTAGGCGCCGAATATGTAGAATAAATGCGGTTGAGAGATTCTCCGTGGTCCCCCTCAGACATGGTCCACATGCTATACTGTGGAAGCAAGGCTTCACTGAGTAGATTAGTTTCTGCCGAATCAGCAATTATACATTATGAAAAATTTGTTACCTATAAGGTTGTCGTTGTTGTAGTAGGGTTTTAGGAGCATCAGCGACTAAAGCAAGACTCATATTCAGTTGTTGTGAAAGCCCTGGCACTTACTTGCCGTAATGGGTTTATACTGAATAAAGTTTCAACCCCTTCAGGCAGTAAAGATTTCGAAGAAATCTACCCCATTCCCTACTATTTTTAGACTGTTTTCCAAAGGAAAAAAGTCAAATTTTATATACACAAGGATTAAAGAACGTGGACACAAAGATTATGCGTATATAAAAAAAAACGTGTTCCCTTAAGAGTCAAGCAAAAAAGGGTCGTGGCATGAATTAATAATACGAATACGACTATCCATCGAATTAGGTCTATTAGAGAAGCAAAAGAAGAAAGAGAAGATGAAAAGAAAGAAGGAAATATGAAGCAGAAACATTCAGTCATTCCCTCCTCCCAATTCTAGATTTGCACCACAATGAAAATCTATATGGAGAGCTTTAGAACTTTGTATACAAGCGTCTAGTCCGTTACTCTCATCACTTAAGGAAGTAGAGAAATTGCAGACGCAGTCATGGCTTAAAATTGCTCTAAATACCATTCGACCACTAGCTGACCTATGTCACATCGAATTTCAGCATGCGATGATTTTATTTCTAGTATTTTGGCACTTAGCGGTGCAACATCATTGAGCGACGAGATGAGAAAATCCTTGAAAAGGCGAACTTGAATTGATTCGTCCTTGGAAATCATTAATGTCAAAGAAGGCCATTCGCTTTTTTCCAGCTTTGAAAATGGTTAGATGCAGAATCAATCGAGTATAATACCACTCTCAAACTAGAGTAATCTTTTATCAGCAACTCATGCGTGGAATTAGTAGTAGCACAGTTCCATGCAGTGAATGGCCAAGCAGTCAACAGAAAACTTACAGTAAGGGATTAATTAATAAGTACCTAAATATCTGGTAGAGCTGAACTGAAATTATTATTTTTTAAAAATTTTTTTTATATAATAATGATAATTAACAATGCTTGCAAATGACGGATTTTCAAGCAATTTAATTCCAATGACACAGTACCCCACTTCAGATTGATTTCAGATTATTATTTGAAACTAGATCACTCACCTCTGAACAGCATTGTGCCATACTGCAAGAACAAAGCAGCATTCAAACTGTTTTCGGCGTAATAATAAAGATTGGCCATTGTATACGGTGACCAATACCTAGAGGCAAAATTATTCAGTAGCCGTTAATTTCTGGTATTGTCTAATTGAATTCATTACGAGCTCTTTCTGTCGGTCGAAATAAATATGCCGATTGTTTATCGAATCTATCTAATTACAGGGAAACTAAAATTTATTAATTTGGTCTTAGTAGCTTTCAGTTGTGTATAAACCTTACCATTAAATGTCTTTTCTAATGTTAAGCTTTAAGTGATATAAAAATCTTATTCCGAAAGTTGTAAGAACGAGTTCAAGAACATTTTCGCTTTCGGTAGTCCCAAACGGTCTCTATACGATTTAAATCTGGAGATTAGGCTGTCTGATTTAAATGCCTTGCCAGTTTAAAATAGCAGAAGCCCTGCGAAACGAACAGTTACTGTCCTAGAATATGGGAATATCGAAATCATGAGTGTCCTTCAAAAATTCAGCAAACGGAGCAACCTGATCATCAAGTATATTTGTATAACCAGCCTGATTCATCCTGGTTGCGATTTTAAGAAGGGGATTCATTTTAATAGTTAAAATAAAGCGAAAACCATTTCTCAGCACATCTGCCTAATTTTACTAGACCTTGTTGCAGTTTCTTACCTTCATTACTGTCATTAACCACCCTGCTATCATCAGTAAACACAGATTTTAAGCCTGATATATATATATATACCTTCATCAAAATCATTAATAAGTATAGAAAACAACAATGGGCCCATCGCTGAACCCCGGGGCACCACATTAGACCTCGAAATGCAGTGTTCAATATAACCACTCTACCTTCTCTCACTTAGCCAGCCCTTTATCCATAGCAGTAACTTGTCCTCAATGTCACACTGCTCCAATTTATACAGCAGTCTTCCATATGCAACAGTATCAAAAGCTTCCTGAAATCCAAGTATATGATATCAAAATTGCTTTTTGCATCCAGTTCCTTTGTTATTTCATCATAGTGTCTAATTAGATTAATCAGATAGGACTAATTTGATGAGATACAATACATGCGATCTTGTCTGACTAATCAATCAGATTAGTCAAAGATCGCCCCTTAACAATCCATGCTTTCGATAGTCCTGAATCACTTCTTTAATCAGTGACTCCATTATTTTCACCGGAACAGAAGTTAAGCTAACAGGTCTGTAATTACCCATGTCACCTTTTGATTCTCTCCCTTTATGAATATTCGCACATCTCCAGCCCATAGAGACCACCCCTGAATCCGAAGATGCTCTAATAATTATGTCTAAAGGTTTGCTTGCCTCCTTTGCTGCCTCCCTTAATTGGTAGATCACATCCAAACCAGGTGTTTTTTTAATATTTAACTTGAACTATTTGTTTTCCACTTTCCTCTCAGTTATCACAAAATCATTTGGCTGCCTGTTAGAGTTTGATTAACTGCTGGCTTCCTCTTCTCTAAAAAAACTCTTCATATGTGAGTGTAGATGCAAAATACCTATCCAGTTTGCCAGCAACCTGAGCAGAATCATCACCAATCAACCATCGACATCAAATGGACCAATGTGATTCAATCTCTTCCTTCTACTCTTAATATACAGTGAGTAAAGAAGTCTGCTGTTTCCTTGACATTCTTTGCCAGAGATTTCATGTAATCTGCCTTAGCGTGCCTAAACCTCCTTTGTGACTTGATCACAGACTAGTTTATATCTACCATAGGTAATGGTATCACTTGAAACTTTATATGCAGATCCCATGAACTTTTCTTCTCTTCCACAAGTTTTTTCAGTCAATCTGACATTTATTCAGATCTAAAACCTTATTTCTTTGTTAGTATGAAAAGCCTAGTAGCTTCTACGATTACTTCTTGGAATGCTTCCCATTTACAATTCGATGTTGGTAACATTTATCAGTTCGTCTCACTTCACAGAATTCAAAAACTGTCTGACACCACTCTTCAACTTTGCAGTCTTCAATTGGATTCGAACCCAGACCTCCTTAAGCTGTTAGTAAGTGTTGAAACCATTTATACTATAACGAAGACAAAATACTACTCACAGCCTATAAAACATATTCGATTAAGGGGAAATACTTTGCTCGAAGTTTCTATATTATTATTTTTGTGTTAAAAATAGTATTTTGTAAGTAGGAATATTTCTTAACAGAATTCATCCTTTGTGTTTTCACAGGTCGAGAGTTATGGGTCATGTTGCTGTCACGCGATCCACAAGAAGACGCACTTCTGGTCCCAAATGTTAAATACGTTGCCAATATGCACGGAAATGAGGTAAGAAACCGAGCTTTGAAAGAATCCATTCTGAAAATTAATATATTAAAAACAGCTTCACCTTATTAATGACTTTGGACAATTCGCTTTATTCGTCAGCATTTTCCATAAAGATCGAGCCTACGTGACCATCAAATACAATTAACTATAAAAGAAATTAATACGTTAATTATAATTATTAACTAATTACCCTCGTTAGATAAACAGATGTTTGGGGAGGAGGGCTTCCAGGAAACATCACTTTTAAGGTCGACTACACCCGAAATTTCGAAGGACATCACAAACTTTCTGACCTTAAAAATAGTCATTGTAGAAAATTCAAACAACATTTCCATAAGGAGAATTTTCCCCGAAGCAGCAACTCGTAAATTGCGTTGTGATTCTGTTAAAAAAAAATTTCTGTGCTAGTTGATCTGAAAATGGTGTCACTTCCTGTGCTCAAACCTCTGTTTCCGTTGTTCTCGTCGTATCTAATCTACGAAGTTTCCTCTTCAAGGTTACGGACAAATCGTGAGCATAATACTTATAATTTTATCGCAGTTGTGAGTTTTTCCACCCACTACTCAAATAGAGCATGCTGCCCTGACTAGACATCTGATTTTTTTAACACCTTGATGATACTATATTAACCGCAATCTCCAAATTATTCATACTTACTTAAAATTTCCCGGTATCACATGTTGCTATTTTTTTTTGTCTGAGAAATAGCTACTAAAACAACCATTGGTAAAGAACTATTTCGGGAGGGTTAAAAAAATAAAAGTAAAGGAAGGCGATTTACACGAGTGATGTGAAACCCAGGTTCGCATAACTATTATGAGTATAAAGTAAATACAGTATACTGTACTGTCTGTGCGTTCACTTATAAGAAGGATTGGTCCCTTCCGCCAGGATGGCCAAGTGGTTAAGGCCCCAGACCCTGCCAAGATGGTGGTCTTAAAACTTTAAGATGGTGGCCTTAGATGATATAATCATACTGATGTTAAACTGACTATAGATGTTTTTTGACAATGTTGTGCATATGGTATTCAAGTTGTGAAACGTTAGGCCCTCTTAAAATATGGCTATGAAATATGGGATCATATTAGGGGAAAAAAAGTTGCGCACCACTGACTTCGGTTATTATCAATGACGATCTGACCTTAAAATAGTCATTTTAAGCAATACATTCGCTCCAAGCAGCAACTGTTAAATGCGCTGTGATTTCACGAAAACATGCTGAAATCATGGATACACGATAATCACGAATGCATCCTGAAATCGTGGATACCCAATAATCATGAATACAGATTGAAATCATGAATGCAAACATTAATGCTGAGTTTAGAAATGTTCTGAGAATGTTTCCATCAACTACGGCTTTGAAAAAATTTCAAAGGGGAACTTTGAGTAAAAAAGGGATACTTAAACTCAATATTTTTTGTTATTATTATTTAATATCAGAGCATGTAATTCTTAGCTACAAAATGCATCACTCGATGGCGTCTCAAACCTTCTTAGGTCGTGTTTTTATGATTAAGTAAAATAAAAGTCTGAAACAAAATTCTTTTACAAATACATATCTTTAGTGTGAATAAATGTGTATGAATAACATGTTGAATAAGTGCGAAAAAGGAATAAAAATGGAATTATTTAAACGCGAGTAGTATTACCAAATTTATGATTTTAATTATTTAAGGACATATGGCAAGCGAATGAGCAGGAATCATTCATTGTACGAGAACAGTTATTATCGCACTATATTTATACACCTGTCATTAAACAAATACAACATCCAATTCAAAGTGCTTTTTTTATATTAACGCATTTTTAAGCTCAGCTGACATGTGCAACACACTTTCAAAAGGATTGAAGCTAGAGAGGACCTTGTTTCGATTAATGAAGATGGATTAGAAAACTCCTGCTGTGTTATAAATTTAGTAATCGTGGGGTAAGCAGAAATCATTATTTTTCACGCGCAGTTTCTCTGGATACTTCAAGATGACTGACATTTCTAACCGGATGTAAATCATGAATCTAGCACATCCGGGTATGTACGAATGAAATCATTACAGGAAACTTGACCGGAACTTTTAAAAACATTACATAACAAACTGCTGTCGGGTAACGTATGAAAACATCCGGAAACTCTTTAAACTGTTACAAATCGAATAACTATAAAAACTTTTAGGAAATTCCGTGCAAATTGCTAAAAAAAAAAAAAAAAAAGGGGGCCAAGAGACCAAAAAGGTCTAACGGGTAGGTGAAATATCCATCGCATCTGTTTTGACGGATTCTTCACGTGGTTTTTCCATCGAGAATTCAAAGAATATTGTAAAATGTTGGAAGAAGAATATGGAGAAGTGATAACTGCATCAATGGAACTATTTCACATAAAAATCCAAGGCTTAAAATAGAGTATCACATAAATTAAGCTTTTCTTAAAAACAATGGTATACAAAAACCATGGACAGCGCCATGGTAAAATACGAAAACCGTGGATAACACCATCGCCAATTGTAGTACAGTGGATTCATCATATTTCACGTATTCAAATAATAAAATAAACGGCCTTCCTGAGGGGCAGTTTTGCAATCTTTTTGCCAATTGAGTGTTTTTGAATTTTTATCAGCAAAAAATGAATTTATCAGAGAACAGATTCTTGTTACAAGACCAGGAGTGGCTTTCTCATCTTGCCTTTTTACTCGACGTAAATACTAATACAAACGCATCGAATGTTAAATGAGAAGGCAGCAACAAATTATTTACCAACTTAAGTGATATTTCATCATTTAAAATGAAATTAGGATTATTTTGTACTCAAATAAACGAAGGGAAATTGGATCATTTCGAACATACATCTGAAATTACGAATTGAAAATCGCACTAATTTTTCTAAATATATTAGCAAGATAAACATTAACAATAGTAAACAATTACTAAAAATAATACATTAGCAAAATAAGGTCAGGGGGTTTACAAGATAAAGAGAATACAAAACTGAAGTTTTGTATTCTCTTTATCTTGTAAACCCTCCGACCGTATTTGGTATTCACGCGGGTATAAACCACTGTTAGTCTGGTACGTGTACTTCTGTATCCTCACTCTTGACTACTTGCTACCTGATTGGGTAAACTGCAAACTGAGTATGTAAACTGCAAGTATTTATCTTCGTGAAACTAATCAAGACCAAACAGTGGTTCGACTAAGGCAGTGTAATCGTAAAAACCCGTGAAAAAAAATAATTACAACCTGACTGGGGTGAAATAACAACAAAAAGACCCAGAAACTCCTGTAATAAACCTTTTTTTTTCTCTCTATATATTTTTTTTACCAAATTTATTGATATTATTACCTACTCTCTGTTTTGTACAGCGAAGCCTCTGGAAATCTTATATGGACGTGATTTAGATATGGAAGCGGTATTAAATTGTTTTAATTAAATTACAAAAAAATTTAATTGTTGTAAACAGTAATTCTAGTAGTAAATTAATAAGAGGAGTTTACCTCAATATAGTACGTGGAACACTTCCGTATGATACCCTCCAGAAATTAAAACGGAAAAAACGAAAAAATCGACAACTTACCGGTACATTAAAGTAAAATATAAATAATTAAAGTAAAATATAAATAATTAAATAATCAATTTAACACAATTCAAAATCAATTCAAAACAATTAAAATTCAAATTAACGCAATAACAGCTCTGATTCATACTATCAAACAGTAATTTTGTACTTCACAATATAGATTCATTGAAATGAGAAAGCAAAGACTGAACGAAAAGACTGAACAAAAAATGCAGCCAATGAAAGAAAGGCATTGATACCATATTTCAAGCTATTCCTAACTGGTCACCTGGGCCGAAGCCCATCTACCAATATTTCATAACTGTTTATTTGTTACAATTCTTAGGTCGATCAACCTTAACAAAAACAACAATTACAAAGTCTAACTTGACTTATGGCAACAATTAAGAGAGCACAACCTTTAGCCTCGCGGGGGAGACGGCATCTCCGCCCCCCTCACGAGTTTCCGTCCCCACCGCGAGGAGGTAGGTTGCCCTATCTAGCAAAAACATTGTCTGACACCTCTCAGACTAAATAATAAAACAAATTTCATTCAATACAATTGATCTTACTAATTTACTCACAATCATTGCAAACACACACCTGTCCGGTTCCTGCAGACCCCAACACTGACGCCACTGTGACTGACGACCCCAGTCACTGCTGGGAGAAGTCTTTTCCAATTACTGGGAGAGGAGAAGCCCCCCGCATGACACCGCTAATCCTATTCTGTACGTCTCTTTAGGGTATCAACCGCTTTTAAGTATTCTGGACATATTCGGTTATTAGCTTCATGCTCAGAAGGCATCCTCCTCCTCCAACAATTTACACACTTTGGAGCTTCTGCTCTCTGCGTACAAGACTTGAATGTATGTCCACTCCCAGCACAGTGACTGCAGAACTCGCCTGCGTCACAGTGCCGGGCCACATGGCCATACGCCATACATTTGTAACATTGTGTTGGAGTCCACAATTCCCGGACACGGTGCGAACTCCAATTTAAAAATACTCTAGAACATTTCAACAAGTATCTTCGTATACGTGGGGAGACCTCCACCACTACGTTATATCCTGAAGAATTCCTTGCTTTATTCTTTGCTAGTATTTTTATTTCAGAGAGCACCTGATCCTTATTGTCAAATCCATCTACCAAATTCCTTTCCCATAGTTCGTTATTAAAGGACTCACGATCTACATCCGAACTAACGTCAAAAATAACCAATCTGGGAAGTCGGCGAAGGGGCCTTTCTACCTCCATTCCGAACTTCTGCACTTCAGTGCATTCTTCAATTTTCTTAACGTCCAGCTCAGATGCAGTTTCAATCATGACCCTCTTGTTTCGTATGGGACGGACTGACACCACCTTGACATTAGTTAGAACCGGTGCAACTCGTGCCATTAACTCGGTCTTTACTTGGTCACTGGTGTTATATCTCTCCGCATTAGCCTTCACTATAACTGATTTATTCTTGGATCTAATCTCACTTGCACTCGCCGCCTCAACATATGATCTTGGTTCAGGAACTTGTTCTGCTTTACCTTTTTCCATTAAAGTATTCAACTTGGTTTCTAAACTCGCACTAACCGCCTCTGCATATGATCTTAATTCAGGGACTTGTCCTGCTTTCCTTTTTTGTTCCTTTAAAGTATTCAGCTTCGTCTCTAACCGTACATTCCGTATAGTCAAAGACTCCACATACAGTACCATCTTGTCCCAATATCCCATTACTACATTCAAAGGCATTGATACCAGGAGGAAAATAATGGATGAAAATACTATAGTAATAGAGAAATTGGAGAATAAGAAATATCCATCTGCCTTTGCACGCAGAGAGCAGCCGGAGAAAGATGGCACAGATTCTTCTATATTTTAGCCAACCACTAAAAACTTCGATATAAAATAGGAAGAATGGTCCTGAACTGAATATCATCATTCTTCTCTTTCTTGGTGAGAGGGGGGGAAATCCCCCCCGGGTAACTCGGGAACTTTTTTTTCTTTCTGGTGCAGCATAAGCCTCGGGCTTCCTTGCACCATATGGCTAATAATAATAAATAGAAACTCTGGTACACAGGTTTTATGAACTGAAGAAAGGTCTCCTGGACGAGCTAACTTCAAATCATCAAGGTTTCTTAAGAATTCTTTCAATCTCGTTTTCCAAAAATTAAGCGATGTCTGAAACCGCAAGTGGTTATCCAATATGGCTCACGATTGCAGACGGGTTGTATAATCACTATCCTAGAGTGCTGCTATCAGGATCGAGGTGATCTCATCTGTTCTTCAGCTTCATTTCAGAGAAAGCTACCCTCTTAATAGGAAGGATGTTAGACCTTACCATAAATGCTCCCCCCCTCAGATCCTCAAAAGGTAGCACTGATAATTATAATTCTCTTGGGAGAAAGCTCAAGAATTTGTTAGTCCCGTCCTGCAGAGGGTTGTGTCGAGTTGGAAGATGAAAATGAAGTTTTTCTGAAAGAGATCGGGTCTTTCCTCGGTGAGACACCATATTTTGAACCCTACCTCAACTGGTTCACACCCATGTAGTGTCCTTCACTATGGTAGACACTGAGCGTAACGCCTTTCGTCCGAATGACACAATAGATAGTGTAAATGGAGACTCTTGCTGCCCGTAGACTAATCATACTTTTCTGAAATTCTCATTACACAACGTCCAAGTTCGTCCTGGCTGGAAAACTAGCTCCGTTAGCGTTTATTTTAAAGTTAATCAGCGAGCCTTTTTTTTATACTTAGGGAATCTGGTGAAATAATAAGTAGACTAGACTTTTTAATTCAGTTCTGGTCATAGTTTTAGCCATTTTTTCCTTTTCTCACTAAATTCGTTTCAGTTGAGAAATATTGCAAAATAAAGGTGCCAGAATGGATGACAAGAGAGCTGAAAGACTTAACTGAGCAAAAGAAAAAAGCATGGGGCAGTTAAAATCTATCGCGTGACACTAGTTCATACGATAACTGTAAGCAGATACGGGGGGGAGGGGAAGTTCAAAAAATATTTGTATTCATCCATAAGTAGTTGTGACAAGGTTGAAGCAAACACCATATATTACGCTTTTTAAAGACAGTCTCCAGACAATATGACACATTTTGCCACCTCTCAATGCACTTCCGCAGGCCAGTTTTGTAGAAGTTCTCTGACTGTCCTTCAAACCACGACACGGCAGCGGAAATCACCACATCATCAGCAGCAAAGTGTTTTCCACGAAGAAGGAACCTCAGGACAGGAAATAAGAAGAAATCCGAGAGTGCAAGATTAAGTAAATAAGCAGGATGCGGCAATATTTCAAACCTACTTTCGTGGGCACACCTCGCTGCAGCATGCGAGGAATGCGCAGGGGAATTATCGTAGAGCAGGCGTACACCTTTTGACAGCTTTTTTGTTTTATAAAGGGGTTGGAATAATACTTCGACGTCAGAGTACAGTCTTTTTGAGGCAATCTGTTGGTATTACACCAAGCTGATCCCAAAAAAGCTGACATCATCATCTTGCCAGCACCTTTGCCTCTTTGGGAATTCTCCTAATACCACTGAAACATGAAGGCTAAATGTTTTTTCTCCTGGAAATTCAGAAGAAAAAAACCAATAATCAGCCAAAGATGAAAAAAGAATCAAGTATAGAATATACACAATTTACAAATACAATATATACTGGGCAAGGATTGCAGAAGCTGGGTATGAATAATCGTTGGTGAAGAGAGCTAAGAACGGAAAAAGTGGATATTGTTTGTGGTAGGTCCTGCGTTATTGAATTCATTATTATGTTAAATAGGGTGGCACTTAACGCTGAACCTTGTGAGATCCCTTTTTCCGGGATAAAATTAGAAGATAAATGATTGTGAATTCTAACTTGAAACGAGCGTTGATGTACGAAGTTTCTAACTATGGCAGATGTCCGTGTAGTTTCTGATAAACCACGACAGATGTTCGCATTACACTCTATCTCCAATCTGTGTCAAAGGCTTTTTATATGTCAAAGAGAACCATGGCGTCACGGATGTTTATTTCTATCCTTATCAATAGGCAAAGAGTGGATCCACCTTCACGGAAGTGAAGGCGGATCCACTTGCCCTGAGTTTAGGAGGTCATTTTGAACTAGAAACCACGTTTTTTCATGGAATAGGTAATATTATAGATTTGTATGATCTTTTCCTAGTTTCGGATATACCAAGATGATGCTAATACCAAGCATGACTATTTCTCCAGAAAGGTATTTTCTTTGAATATTCTGTTGTTGAAGTAAGTTGTTAAGGGCTCATTCAGTAAGTTGTGTTCTTCTGGCCCTGCTGCACTGAGTTTAGTGGAGGTTAGAGCACGATGACATTGTGAAGTGTGACAATTATGACATTGTGAAGTGTGTCTGAAAATGGGGTGAGTATCATGTCGTAGCTGAAATTTCCATGTATGATTTGCCCAAAATATTTGCAATCTCTTCTGGTTTTGTAACATCACAATCGTGGACAGTGAGCATGGGAAAGCTGATGCATGGGTGTTTTTAGTACATTCGTTGTATTTTGAACCGCATCGTTAGTGTTTTTTATAATCGTGGAAACGAAACGCCTCCATGCTTCCCTTTTGCTAGTCTGCCCAATACGTTTTTCTTTTGCCCGAGCTTGTTTAAAGCGGATGAGACTCGCAGTTCCTTACAATGTTCCATGCTCTGTTCCTCTTTTTTTTTTTTTTAAATTGCACTACATTCACTATTCCACCACAACTTTGATTAGGCTGATATTTTTGGAATTGCTTGGTTCACTGTCTGTAGTACTTGGTTAGACATACATATTCTACTACCAGGTTTATGGATGTTTGTTGTTCCTGCTTTTTTTCCAAGTACAGCTAATACATCCCATTTAGTTTTTAAAAAAATTCATTTGGAAATTGATTGATTTCCTGTAGATAGAAAGCAATAGTGAGAGGAGATCTCGGATATCAGTCAAATTACTACGATAGCCTTTACAATTACACTGCTAGAAAGCAAGCATTATCTGGATTCAGTGAAATCGTCGATTTGTTTTCGAGTGGCTGAAGGTTTATATCGCTCATATTTAACTTTCTCCTTCTTTGGAAAGTATGGTTTCGCTGTGTCCATCTCTTTATTAGTGAATAATTCTAGAATCTGGTCATCTTGGTGTGACTTATCTTTCTAAGTCGATGTGGTCTTTTGGTTTGCACCAGGAATAGCAGATACTGTAGTATTATGCTGTAGAATGGCATCTGGTTGTATACAGAAGTCGGCGTATTTACAGCTTTACTCTGCTTGTTGTTTTGGTTTATTGGTACGACGGACAATACATTTAGCTAGTGATTCGCTTAGTAGTATGGTTACCTCCGTTTGGATAGCAATTGATATTTGTTTTGTGGTTACTTGGGCATAAGTTAGCTTGTTAGTATTCGGGAATGGTAAGGGTTTTTTGGCCTCTTTGGCGGGTTAAATTGTGTTCAGTTTTGTTACGCTGTATCTTCTTTCACGTTTCCAAGGGGGACACTCCTTGGAATAGGCAGGATGTGCTTCTTTGCAATTAGGTCAATTGGGTGTTGTTGCTTTGCACTCGGTATTGATGCGCAGTGAATCAACGTGTGGCACAGGCAGATGCTCCCCTGCAGAATGTCTGTGAGTGCCCAAATACCTGACTAATACCAAATAATTGACCTGAGCGTAAGGGGTTCGGAATGTTGGCTTTAACACGGCAGTTAGGTAACCTGCTTTGATCATCGTTGGTGGTTTGGGATTGTCAAAAGTAGGGATTATGTTCCGTGGAAACTAGTATACTGTCCTTTTTTTTCATAATTCGTTATACATCGATGATTCCTTGATATCGTAGTTCCTGTTTTAGTTCTTCATCTGACAGACTGATGAGGTTCCTCCTTCAGTGATAACACCCCTTGACGCGTTCAAAGAAACCTATGGTGAAACTGTAACAGAGGTTCCACCAAAAATTTTTAGTTATTGTTGTTGCTCAGACTGTCGAGGCAGTAACAACTTCAACCAGTAAATCTCCTGATCTTAAACGATCAATTAACTATCTTGGGGGAAGGGTACCTCTTCTGCTCTATAGGCATTTCTGCACTAGAAATAGAGTTTTCCAATCCAGTTTATTGAGTTCTTAAGTTGAATGGATAATGAGGAATGTTGGAGTTCGGATTCTGTATGTTTTGCTGAGACAGACCCAGGCTCCTCTTGTTTTAGTCCTGTCTGGATTTGATTAGTGGATTTCTGGGGTTTTGGAAACTGTTTTCTCCATTTCGGCCCGGAAGGGAGAGCCTTTCCCTTCAGATTACCACGATCGTCACTTGGAGGCAGGAGCAGCGCAACCCTATGACCAAGCGGTTGTGGGGTAGTAATAAAATAAAAACAAAAAGAAGAAAGAAAGGAAGAAGGTAAATTTTTCTCCTGATTTAGTAAAATGATTTCTTTACTGAGAATTGTTTAACTGAGTATTAGTGTAACACTGTAAACAAAGAAACGATTTAATTTCTTCAAGAGAGCGCAAATCCCTTGGCAAAGACACTTGATCACAAAATTGCTTAGCACGAGGGGCCGGATAGTTCAGCAAAATTGAAGGACGAATTTGACAGGCACTTTTGGACCAAAGGAATAATATGAGAGTTTTATTTTGTTTTCTCGGCAGATACAGAATAAGTTCGCTTCCTTGCAGCGTTATTCTATTTTAATGCTATTATTAAATTATTCTCAAAATTAATGTAATTATGTTGCTTTGATGAATATCCTTATGTTAGCAGTCGTAGTGTTAACTATTCTGCATATTCTGAAATAAAGTTCTCAGATAGTCACGTAATATTAGCAAAAGTATGGGGAAGGGGGAGATTGGTGTTTACCTCGCCAATTTAAGACTAAAGGATCTTCGGTATATTTGTCCAATAATTTTAGAAGATAAACATTATTTTAAATAACGTTTGTGACTTACCATTCACCACTGTATGGAATACGAATATAATGAAGAAACTAGCATTAATGTTATAAGTTAAACTTCGAATTATATGACTCTAAAAAATTAATGCAATGTTGTCTTTATGTAGGCAGTTGGTAGAGAACTCATGCTCCAGTTCATAGCTCATTTAGTCAATAACTATTACAATGATTCCACCGTTCAAATGCTATTGAACACCACTCGCATCCACATTATGCCATCAATGAATCCTGATGGGTTTGAACGTGCTCGAGAAGGGGAGTGTTCTGGAGTTAGAGGAAGGTGAGTATAAGACTTAAGGAAAAATGTACTTTTTCATCTTGTGATGCTTTTTAGGCACATTAAGTATCTGGCCTGTACCTTAATTGGCGAAATAAATTTCCCTCGAAAAAGAATGGCCACTTCAGTCACTGTCTTCTTCCCCAAAATGTGACTTCTGATAAGGATCGCGTTCATCTCAGAAATTCATTCATTACTGACACCAGAGAGTCAATACCAGTACAATCTATCTATAAATTAGTTGTTAGTGGGAAAAAAAACTTTGTTTTAACACATGAAATTTATGTGTGCTCCAAAACTGTAAAATAAATAATTGTGGATTAAAATATATAACACTGTTCATTTAAATTCATTAAGGAATCACTGAATTATGACCACCTACCTAATACTGTGTTGATACACCGTTCGCACGGGATAACAACTGCTATTCGCCTAATCATTTGACTCCACTAGATGTCTGAAGACGTCCATGCTACCTTCAATGTTTTCGGTTGCCATACGCTTTACTTCCAGTTCCAAAATTTTCCACCAGTATATAACTTTATTGAGGTCAGGCGAATTTGAAGCCAATAAACATGGGTGATATCTTCACTATATTCTTTGAACCACTCGTACACATTGCAGCCCGATGACACGGTGCATTATCGGCTTGGAAGGTTCCATTTCTGTCCGGAAAAAAAATGCAACATGGCAGGGTGCATATGATCTCCTAAGCGCTGCCGGAAGACCGCGCCAGTGGAACATTGGTCCATGTGCATCAGTGGTATTAGTTATTTCCACAAAAATGTGCTCCATATTAAGCAACCACCGCCGCCACCTGCTTGGAGAGTGGGTACCATGAACGATGGGGGCCATGGACTCGAGTGCTTGGGCCACACACGATGGCGTTCGTCGTCGTGTTGCACCAGGTATTTAGACTCATCCGACCAGCACACTCGTTTCCAGTCCTCCAGTGTCCAACGAACGTATTCTTGACACCACAGCATTCGCCGTCGATGATGATGAGCGGTGAGGAGACGGTGTCCCTTGGGTGATTTGCTGTGGAAGCCCATACGTCAGAGTGTGTGGGACATCGTCATTTGGGATGTTGTTTTTACATTCTCTATATTGTGTTGCGATGCCAACTGTCACACAGTGACCTGACGTTGAGCCTGTACAACGTGTTACACTCTTCGCTTACCACGAATATCTACCGTGCGAAATCCTTTACGATTATGTCGGTGGTTCAACCCGTTTGACATCATTCTTTGTATACCTTAACCATAGTGGCCGTGGGCAACCGAAAAGACATGCCGTTTCCGATATGGAAGAACCCGACGCACGAGCTTCCACAATCATGCCCTGTCAAAATTCCTTGATATCTTTAGTACGTCACATAGATGTTACACAGTACAGAGTATTTTTTGGGTCTAACGGCACCAGGGATTTACCCCATCTCCGCTACCACTTTGATTTGCACGATCAGATGCAAATTACCACTGCTCTAGCGTTCGAAGCTGTTCGACTTTTTATACTGCGAGCTACGCGGCACAGTCCATTGCAAATGGGGGGGTGGTCATAGTTCAGTGATCATTGAGTGTACATGAACAGTGTTATCTGAGAGATTAAGATATCAATCGCTTTCACCATTAATTTGGCTGCAGATTTTATCAGCGCCTCGCTAAGCACTTCAGCACTCTGCTACTGCGATACATTCACTATAAGAGGTTTGCAACACTTTCACTTTCCGCTCAAACTCTAAATTTTCTTCCGTCCTTAGATACCCTTGCGCTTATTTTGAAAGAATTCTTCTAGTTTGTCAAGGCATTATGTTTACTACCGATTTGGTTTTTCTTTTGTTTACTATCGAAGTGCTGGAAATTGAATAGTTTGTACTATAATTTGTGAGAGTCTCTTAACAAATCACGCACAGTGGAGTTTGTTCCCACTCAAACTCCACTACAGAAAATCTCAATTTTAGATAATCTTCATACATTCGACATCTCTTTTTTCCTTTGCCGACGATACTTTCAGTACACTCACAGAGGGAAAGGTGTTCCATCTTTGTGTTATAGAAATGCGTTGTTAATGCTTGATATTTAAAACGAAATTACTGCCGCATATATTTCAAACTTTATCGATTTACCGAATACTAAATAATAAATACTGACGTTTATCGAAAAAAAAAAAAAAATTGGTTGTAACAAAAATAAGTATTTTTAGTAAAACGTGTTGTGTTCGTTTTAATTAGTTCAACTTTTATTTGAAACATTTTTCAATTTCTCCAAACATGTAGAAAATATTCATAACAGTTGACTTTCACATAAAAGCATACTATAATAAATGCTAATTAAAATAATACAAGTAATCTATGGTTCTCTTTTAATCCAGTAAAAGACCTAGTATTGTGTATGTTAAGCGCCAAAGCAACTAAGAGTATGAGGCGTTGGTATATTGTGTTCTGTGGTCGATTTGCCTGTTTGCTGGACGATAAACCAAAGTTTCTGGCAGAAAACCGCCTGAAACCGACTAACTCAGCCAGATTGTAAAAAAGCTCATAAAAATTACGCGCATCACTCATGGGATTCGAGTCCAGGCCTTTTCAACCCGACGTGGAGAGAATCAACTGTGCTATACGCGAGGGCTAAACACCCAGAGCAAGCTTACATTGAATTACAAACACTTTCATAGATCGCATGACATAATAATACAAACAAAGACCGGTTTCTGGTCAAGCCAAAATTACAAGGAACAAACTCGTTCAAATTTATTTAGAATATTTCCATCCAGGAGTTGTAACAGAGTTCATCTGACAGCAGGTAATTCCTATCCTTTCGCGTACCATTCTTTGGAAACCACAGTAAATGTACGATGCTTTGGGAAACTCTCCTATTCAGCGATGAATATCGATCAGTTATATACCGTTTACATCAGATGGAAGAACTTGTGACGACACCACGAGTTTTTCCATCTGATTTAACTCTTTTCCAAAGTATTCACAACCCGCGAACAACTTGGGAATTTTCTGTCCTTGCTATGTGGACAGCACGGTGGCGACAGTTTATTGTTTTGTCTTGACCACTAAACTGTGTAATATTCATGATATAGTATCGAACAGGTAATTTTTCTGGACGGCATCTTGCAGAATGAACACTATTATGCATCTTTAATAATGCTATTTTTCCAAAATTGATACAATTTCATTGTGTGTTCACTGGCCGATTTCAATGTTATCCAGGCTGAAAATCCGGAGATAACCGAGTCGATTTCAGTCGTGGGAACTCTAATCCCCCAACTGAGATCGACTAATCATAACTCCCATTGCAGAAGTCTGGGATGAGGTTTGAACCCAGCCCTCTCCAAATGAATAAGTTATGAATCCAACTATACTGCCACAGAGAACTTCTGGAGAATTGGAGTAATATTTCCATCCAGGAGTGTCAAATTAGTGGAAAGTAATCGATGGATCGTGTGAATTACAGGCCAAAGGAGAGCTCACACCATATTAAGGTTTGATTTGGAAACCACTGTTTTCTCTTAGTATCTCAGTACGTTTGATAATATGATAAATGTGTTCATTTCCAATTTTTTTAAAATTGCCTAATTATTTTTGCATTCAAATACTGGTACTGTTTTATGTACCATCGCTGTTATAGAGACTTAAATTTTTTTTGGAGTGCATTTTGTCCGCTATTGTGATTTCATCTTTAAAGGCTTTCACGCAGTCAGTGTAGGACGCTAAGAAATCCTAATCACTTGCCCACGCGAATTTTTAATATTTTAATTTAGTATTATTCTGGAAAGAACATTACATCTCAATGAACAGAACAGTGTGCGTGTTTCTAAATTCATTGTCTATTAAAGTAATTTAGATGGTTCCCTGTTTACATTTCTTGTGTTTCTGTAATATTATAATTAGGAGAAATTATTTCTCGTTCTAGGAATAATGCGCGTGGATACGACTTGAACAGAAACTTCCCCGATTATTTCGTCAATGTTACAGTTGTACGCCAACCAGAAACAGAAGCTGTAATCAAGTGGATCGATGACATCCAGTTTGTCTTGTCCGGGAATCTGCACGGAGGCGCACTCGTTGCCAGTTATCCATATGATAATTACAATTCCCCAGGTAAGAAAACCAAGAGTTCCAAAATATATGTTATAGAGAAAAGTATTGAATGTCAAGATTTCCGCTGTCACGAATCATCAAGTTGTTATCGTCGGAACGCGAATCTAGATGAATCCTCTAAGGTGAATATTTAAAGAGACAAACCAATAATCTCTTGTAAGTGTCCAAAAGTTAAACCATATACTAAGAGAAAGAAAAAATACTTCATGGAAATTTATGAAATATGTTGTTAAGAGTATTATTGTAAGATCCAATTATGTTGGATTTGGAAAGAAATATGATTAGATTTTCACGAATCATAATTCGATCCTATATAACTCGGGCGCTTTTATGGTCTTGACAGAATCTAGGTGCGCGTTCTTTAAAGTTCTCTTAAAGAGCTTTCATGTTTTGCAGGCAATAAAAAAATTTAAAATTCCACTCCTCCACAAGAGCCCTGCTTATCTAACAGACAGTTTGTTAAAGGGTCGATGTACTCCAAAGTTTGTATCCTTAAAGCATTCCAGTATGTTCAATCAGATTCAGAGACCCAGCTGGTCTTTCTATCTGACCTCAATCTGAAGGAAATTAACTGGCTGAACCCTGTGCGAAAGACATTATCACCAAGAAAATAAATTTGTGACCTACGGAACTTCTGAAAGACTTCACATTGGACTCAAGGGTCTTGTCCCCATTTAAAATGTCTTAAATATCATCCTTATTTATTAATTGAAAGGCTTCTTGCTCAGATAAACCTCAAATTTAATAGATTATTTTCTGAAAAACGAGAACACATGTAAATCAGGATAACCTTGGGGATCTTTCAAATTTACGTAACTCAAAAGAAGGGGGTGAATCCAGAGAAAATATTGCGATACGCACTGTGAATGATAACGATCGCACGAATAACATAAGTTTCTTATTTTAATTACAGGTGGCAGCATTCCTCATTAAGTTAGCTAACCTGACACGAGAGCAGTAGAAATGGAGATTATGGACCATGTCCGTATTTGGAGCTCGCACAACTTTCATAAAACAAGGAGATTGAAGGCGATAGCTCTAAAGTTGACATGTGGTTCGCAATCAAATAATTCAACCACTCTGCATTGTTTCTGCAGAGTGGAGCACTTCCGCATTGGGCCAAGACTGTGAGTTACTTGTTCAATAAGAAATTTTCGGGCAGGTAGATTAGCAGAGATGATTCTGAGATGTCCTGAAATGTCTCGCTGGATTTTTTCTTGTAGGGTTATGTTAAGGACAGTGTACCACACTCCTGCCAATAATTTGTATAATTTTGTATAAAAATGGTATAATTTGTTATTCCCTCTTGCATAAAGGACTGTTGCCATCCCTTTTTTCTTTTGTGAAAGTTAACGTTTCCTTCTTCAGTGTGAGTCTGAGGTCACCGTAGGGTCCGTGTTTCTTTTCTTTTTATAGAGTGATACACTGTTCGTTGTAGTCTATGACATCAGGTGAAGGTGACTGATCCTCTCCATTGTGTCTGTGTCGGTCACTGAACCATGAGAAAGCATTGAAACAGTAGCTAATTTAATTCGTGTAGAAGTTATATTACAACACCAGCTTCTGAAATGCTGGTATGACACGATGTGGTGGTAAACCATTATATTTTAATGAGCTATTCTATGTAACAAAGGAACAGTATTTAATTTTTACTCGGGACATTGTGTATATAATCTGATAATATTAAAGATATTTTTGACAAACAAATTACTTAGCTTATTTACTGTGACGTATCTGTTGCTACCTTTATCAAAAGGGATGAAGCACCACCTATTTCACCACCCAAGAAACGTTTCCCCCCTTATGTTTTTACATCCCTTAAGAAGAAACAATTGTCTTGTTCTGCTAACTGCTTCTCAACCACAAGAAAACTACTTGACAAAAAACTTAAAAGAAAATAAGAACTATTTTTTTTAAAAAACTGTTATGAGAGCCCCCTGAAACAGTCAAAATAATATATCTGTGGAAAGAATTAATAGAAACAGCAAATAGTTATAAAAAAAAAATGAAGTCACGAGTTTATGGAGAAGTGCAAATTTTTTGGTACAATCATTAAAATTTAGAGCGTGTTTGCGAAAACGTGGCAGATCGAAAACGTTCCATTTCCTGAACTTTATTTTTCTCCGGTCTACGTAGTTTTTCAGATGATTTACTGGACGTTTCCTACTCTGATTGGGTGCTAGGACGGGTTACCAACCTTTCACTGACCAAAGTTTGAGGAATTTGACTACGATTCTTCAATTTTCATCGCATCAGTCTCCAAGTTGTTTTGTTGTTTGTTATTTGGTTTTTAGGAGTATTAGCAACTAATGCCATATTGCTCCATCAGTCTCCAAGAAAGATTGGGTGCTCATAGTTTGTAGATTCAGTTAAAACTGTTCTGTTAAAATAAAGCTTACTGCTTGTAGAAGCTTACAAATTAAGAAATCATTTTAATGAAAGCTGTAGAACAACATAAAGAAAAGAATTACGGAATTTACACATATGCAATACGTTGTAATCTGTCTTTAAGATCTTCTGCGGCGAAATGGTTAAATTCTGACCAAAGAACTTACAAACGCGTTGCCATGTGCTTCCAATCTGTGATAGGCCTGACAAAAGAAATGCTTCTGAGCATGTAACATCAGTGATCCTAGCATTTTCCAGAATAAAAGTTCTATTTCGTTTGTAAATTAATTTAATAAACTTTGTTATTAAAACAAAATTCAAGATTTCGGTGTTCTCATCAGTCCTTCGAAAAAATCTCTTTTCGACAGTCTCCCAGTGGGTAATTTCGCTTATCCATACCTACAGGGTGGTTATAATTTAATTACAATTAAATATTTTCTTGTCTTCCGTTAGTGATAGACAGATAAAATATGGATTGGGCACTGTCCAACGCACGTAGAAACATGCAACTGTGGTGTTTACACACTGGATGATTCTTTTCGCTCTTCCCCTTCTAGGCTTTCGAAGGACTAATCAAGCTTCGCCAACGCCGGACGATGATGTAATTCGTTACTTGGCTGCAACTTATTCCTTCAATCACAAGACCATGCATCTTGGAGATGTATGTCGAGATAATGTCGGTGGATTTCCCAATGGAACCACAAATGGAGCTCAGTGGTATCCGCTTACAGGTAATTTACACCATTGTATTTAACAATTTTTTTTTTTTTTTTTTTTTTTTTTGCTAGAGGCCATTGGGCCTCAACAACTGTTTTCTTTCGTAGTTTCAAACCCATCTGCAAAATCTACTATAGTGCTGCATATAGAGATACGAGAAATCTTTCATAGAGGTACTAGCTAGAGAAATATAAGGTTAATTAAATGATATCCGAGAATATATACTTTCTGCAGGAAGGTGTTAACTCCATTCAGCAAATGCGACTCCCGCTCATAAAGTTAAGGCATCGTAAACGGACTTTTACTAAGTTTACTAATATGAGGTTTAAAAATACATCTAAATGAGTTTTATGTTTTAAGCTGGGATGGATTTTTAAACCATTCCATGGATGGAATAAATTAATCAAGCAATGTATTTTTAAGTGCTCTGATAGAAAAGCAGCCTGTCCAAGAGAAAATATTCTGGCCTTAAAATAAATGCACTTTGCAGCAATGTCGGGAATTTCATCACGAGGCTTCCAGAACTATTCTGAAGAAATCGGAACGGTCTTCTAGGAGTTTGAACTGAATTCGTTGGACTTCAGGTTACGAATATGATGATATCTCTCGTGGCATGCCACGAAAGATATCCTCATATTGGCGTCTGAGGTGATCACTGGTCATGATGAATTGCGGACAGCCCGCTAGCTCACCTGAACGTTGGCGCAGGTTAAAGTGCGTGGTTCCCGAGATCACTATATGGTAAAATAAGGTAGAGGGAACATGTTTGATAAATTTGAATTTCGAATGGCTGCGTCGTAAAGTTTTCGGAACCTTGAAGAGTTTAAATATTATATTAATCACAGTGCCGATTTATCTAATTTCTTTTTTCTTTTCGATTCTCTATATTTTAAATAATTGCATCCTTCTTCTTTGCGAATTTTTTTATTATACTTCTAGGAGGTATGCAAGACTACAACTATGTATGGGGAGGTTGTATGGAGATAACCTTTGAGATTTCGTGCTGTAAATATCCCTATGCCCACGATTTGCCAACTTACTGGAGTCAAAACAAAAATGCTTTGGCCAATTATCTGTGGCAAGTTCACCAAGGTACGTAACTTTTTTTTTTTTTAGCAGGGTCTTTTGAATCGACGTTTCGTAATAATCCATCCTCAACTGCATTTGTTTTTCATAGGTATATTTCTTAAAAATAATTTAAATTATTAAGGCACGTTTATTTCTGCGCATTCAGAGAATTCCTAATCTGTCTACCAGGTGTCAGAGGAATCGTTACGAACCATGAGAACAATCCGATTGCAAAAGCCACGATGAAGATCAAAGGACGATCGATTGGATTTAAAACTAGCAAGAGAGGAGAATATTGGCGAATACTTCTTCCTGGGACTTACGTAATTGAGGTAAAAATAAGTTTATTTCTAGCTCTTAAAATAAGCGTGAATAAAGTCTATAGTAGTGAACCTTATGTAGTGCCTATTGTTCTGCATGACTGAATGTGCAAAATAAGTTTTATTCGAATAAATGAATAAAATTTATGTGGCGCCTGCGAAAAGATGCGATCTTTAATTTTTATTGAGAGAGAGAGAGAGAGAGAGAGAATCTTCCTGAATGGAAAGATTCGATTTAGATAAAAATTCCCTAATGCAAACAGACTCCAATGTGATTGAATTTTTTTTTTCCATAAAGTTTCATGGGTTAAACGTTTATAATGTTTATTAAGTTCAGTTCAGCGACTATGATGATTAAAAAATTCTACAATCAACAAAGGAAAACTGCTAAAAAAAGATTTAGAAAATTATGAACTCATGAGAATTATCGAATTTGTTCATGTTCTGGTTGAATTGGTTATCACATAAGTTTACTGTCTTTCTTTCTCGTAGGTGTCTGCCAAAGGATATGAACCAATGAAGGTGGAAGTTAAAGTGGAGTCCAGACGCATTACGTATCAAGATATCAGTCTTTTTCCTGTTGGCTTTACTAGCAGTAGCGGCACCAGTCGACTACTTTTTACCACAGATGTCTACAGAACGCCAAGTAAAAGCAGCGGTTCATCTGGTATATGGCCTGGACAGACGGTAAATCCCCTCCCTTCTGAGTCTAATAGCATCGTAGATAATACCACCTCTGCTACAGATTACCCAAATACCGAAAAAGAACTCTTAGTAACTATAAAAATAGACGGAATCCCCAATACTCTTTTTACTGATACCCCAACAGATCATGCAATAGCAGAACCGGCGACATCTAGTGCACCAAATACAAACTTTATAGTGCTATTTTTTCTTATTACCACAACGACATGTGAGGTAGTGTTATTATTAAGTTAAAGAATCTAAGGCGTATACCGAAGAGGGGATGATATGAGACATTTCTTAAAGCGTTATTAGCTAACCCTTCTTCAGGAACTCTACCATCTATTCCAAGTACAAAACTGGTTGAGAGTTTAAAAACTCTTCCTCTCTAGATTTAAAAGGAAAAAAAAATACAGGTTATTTAAGTAAGATCACCTGCGCTGGTTCATATTCTGAGATCAGTTCGTTTTAGTATTCAAAAAGAAAAAAACAAATGCAGTCGATAAAGTAGAATTCAATAGTGGATAGTATTTATAAAAAGCTTTTGCATTGAAAAGATAAATGTTGCTGAAGCATGGCTGTTACACTGGCATAATTAGGTTACCTGTGCTCGAATCCCGTGCTGTAAACATAATTTTACCAGTAATAAGACTGCTACGATCGTTTCTTTGCTTGGAATGTTACGTAGAGTAACAGAAAAAATTCCGGAAGTTTTAACTAATATATCTTATCAGACATGATTAAAACCAAGAGTTGACTAATAAGTTAATGTAACGTGTGAATATTGTTCAAATACCAAACCTGAGATTTCCATGACAGGTGATATCAACTCATATTAGATCCAACCATTTATTGTACAGTCTCTTTCAGTTTAACCTTGCACCGTTTCAAGGGCAGAGAGCTCAAACGGATGAAGATTTCCACAAGTAAAGAAATAAAGGAACTAGGTTTAATTCTAAATTTTTTTCGTTATTGGTCTTATAGAGAAATTCCGCTACAATGAACTTCTCTGGAAGCAAAATAATTTTGATGTACCTCATTTTTCGTCAAAACGAATAAGTCAGAAATTTTCATTTTTCGCAAGTCTCATTACTAATAATAAGAAAAGTCGTATGGAAATATATTCCTAATAGTGAAATTTTTCTTAAAAAGATATTAGATTTAACTGAATTTTACTTTTACACCAAATGGTAGAGTGGAAGTGTGGCGTGTACCTCTTGAAGCCATACATCCAGACTCTTTCGTGTGCACCACTCTAGCGGCTGCAGATGGTATTATGGTATGGGGTATGTTCTGTTGGTACGGACTGGGTCCGTTCATACCGTTTAGAAGGTCATGTTACCTCGGATGAATATGTTTACGTCGTATTGGACAGACTGCAACGTGCAGTGATTCATTTTTACCAGGATTGCAATGGATTTTTTCAAGACGACCACGACTATCCACCGTGAAAAATTGTATCTGAATGGTTTGAAGAACGTTCTCAAAGTCTCCATGACAGGTGATATCAACTCATATTAGACCCAACCATTTATTGTACAGTCTCTTTCAGTTTAACCTTGCACCGTTTCAAGGGTGCAAGATTAAGCTGAAATTCATATTTGGTATTCTCCAGATATGAATCCATTTGAGAATATGATATAATATGTGGAAAGGATATAATGTACATCTGCTTTGGAATTCTCCACCGACCACAATACAGCAGCTGAAAAATATCCCAATGGAAGAATCTGGAGTTAGACTCCCTCAGATACCTGGTGGAATCTACGTCACAACGAGTAGGGACTGTAATTCAGCCAAAAGGTGATCGTACTAACTAAATAAAGGTTTATTTTTTTTGGCCAGTAAGTGAAAAACCATGTTAAATCACTTTCCCCTCAGGACTGAGTAGAAATAAAGAGGACAGAATGTCCTTCTCTTCTACATGCTTGCAGATGGATTGCGAGTCTAAATCTTACGTTGAAGGCATAAGAGACGAGGTGTACCAATCCTATCCTAATAATTTTTCTAGTGTTTTTTCCTTGAAAGAAAGAAAAAGATTTAGCCTTGAAAGAAAGAAAGGATAAAGAAATTAATCATTGTCTTATACTACTTATGACGACAGCAGGCTTACAGATTTTAAATAGATATGATAACGATTTCCAAAATAATAAGGGCCTCGATTATCTGGTTAGATTGTAATCTTTTACAGAATATATATGTTTTTAAGAAACCAATAAACTATTTAGTTTTTCCCAAAATTCTAGAATTGTATTAAATCGCTGAAAATAATAGCGCGGGATCTATAGGTCTTTAAATGGCGTTTAATTAAAGAGCAACCTTTCATAATAATTATGAATAACTGTTATAAGTAATTTTGCTCCTATCATTTGTAGTGCTAATCAGCAATTTTGATAGACAACTCTGTATAATTAAAAATGGTGCCAGGTTAAACTGAAATGGAGTTATTAAATTTCTGTGATATTCGCTGTTTTTTTTAAAAAAAATTGCCAATATTGTAATGTTGATTGCGAAATCACAGCATATTTTCGAGAATGTGTTTGTGATAAGGATTAATTATTAAGGATTAATGATTAAGGATTAATATATCTGTAATCTGATGAAACGACAAATAGAAGATATCTGTGCCAAATATGCTACGTCATAACGAATACCTCGCTCATTTTATTTGAATCATTATCATTATTATAGTTTCGTGTATGAGGGGATTCAAGGTCATATTACATCGTATCACACGGATGTGAAGGTAGAGAAGAACGGACACTAATACGTTCCTTAGCTACTAGCCAAGTCGAGGTCTAAAATAATTTAATCGCGATTGCCCTCTGTGTGGGTCAATATTTTTTAGACACGAATTCCTGTGGAGACAAGCAACTGGCATATGATCATACGACCTGTTTTCCTAATAAGTGTTAAATCTAGTCATTTACTAGGGACGGATTTACCAATAGGACGAAGTAGGCAAGTGCCTATGGGCGACTGCCCATATTTTCAAATATCTTATTGGGTCATATGAAGTTGGTGAAGGAAAGGACAGTCAGCCGGCTGTCATACGTCCAAGGACGATAAGTTCGCCCATGCCATTTTGATATTAGATGTTAATAATACATTTGCGCGAGAACAAATCAGTTAACAACTATGTTTTCTCGTTTCATCTCCAACACAATGTATGTTTTCTATTTGTCGAAAAGAATTAATTATTAAATAGCTTAATGAATTTTTTCTGATGATTTAGTCTAAGCAGACTTTGAAACTTGGAAATAAAACTAATGGAAGTTTCATTGGTTAAAAAATTCTTTAGATTATTTTTCAAGCTAAAGGTAGACAAAATCTGCACTTATCTGAACAAATATTTCAGTCCTTCAGCTGACTCTCTCATACCACTCAAATGCTTGATATTGTACATCATCAGAACGGCTGTAGTGACGGCTGGTTCTTTGATTCTGCGTTTATTCCTATTTGGTGGGTTAATTCTCGGTACCATGAAATTATGATTTCCATTGTCCCTAAGGCTTTCCTGCAAATATAGAACAGAAGTAGTGCGTAAACGCTAGTTCAGTCGATATTAGATATAGGAGGAAGAATCTGAACTACATGAAATTCTATAACATTTGTAAATGAAAGTAGCCTACTTGGTGGAGCATTTATAGTTGCCACATTTCCCTAGTTGCTGATCTCGAGTTAAGACAATTTAGCCTTTGTTAACTCTTAAAACAAGGGTTCAGAATGGACTAAACTGTACCTGAACGCGGCCTGGTTGTTCTTTTATATCAGGAAAAACAAATAGAATTCCTAGGAATTGTTATAAGAATAGACCAAGACATCAAGGTGGAGAAAAAGCGCATCTGGGTGGAACTACGCACGATTTGGCAAAACAGATGGACCCAGGAATCCAAAGGAATGATTACCAGGAAATTCTTTCCAGACATCGAAGAAAGACAATTTAGCCTTTGTTAACTCTTAAAACCAGGGTTCGGAATGGACCGGACCATACCTGAACGGAGTTTGGTTGTTCGTCATATGCATAGAATATGACATAACACATGTAATGTCATGTCATTCTATTAAGGGTAAGTTATGATAATTAACAAACGTTTCGTTTGGTAAATTTTTCCATTTAGATTCCCTGCGTAAGAAGCATTTAAGGGAATGAGTTTAAATCTTGCCTTAAATATGGCTATGCTTTTGTCTTTGGAATATTTATTTTTATTATTTATTTATATTATTATTGAATCTCAGAATGGTGGAATAATCGTGCAGTAAATGTAGGGAACCCTTTTGAAATTTTCAATTGTTACTTGATCCAGAGAATCTTGGTCATTTGGAAACTTATTATTCGTGTGACGACTGATTTTTTTCAAATGAAATAACTAGAAATTACAATCTCTAAATAAGAAATAATTTGAGCAATTATTAACAAATAATTTCAGCATCAGTCGCACTGATTGTTTTACTGATTCGCTCTTCCTCTAATCACTTTACTTTAGCTTTTTCATGATAGCATATCCTTTCTAGTCTAAGGGACACTCCTCTCTCCTGTGTCTTATGAATAGAAACTACAAAGGGAAAGGGTAGAGAACTCTTACACATTTGTCCGCCTACTCCACACAAAAACCATTACTTCATATAACAAATCCTTTTCGAATCGATTCAGGATGTTTAATTGTAATCACTACGTGAATTTATTTTCCCAACCAGCTGGTTTATTACATTTTATTTGCTTGCTCACATAGATTTGCTAGAATTATTTATGAAATGCCTTTTGAGCCTGTAAATCAAATGCACTTATGGTTTTGGTTGTAGTTTTACAGTCTGTGGGTTCTTTACCCCTTGAAGTAAGTAGACGATTAGACCGCTTCTAGTCGGATAAATATACAAGGTCTTTTATGTAGTATTAATGTCCTATCAATGTAGTATTAATGTCCATAAATTAAATTTTTGTCCACGTGTATGTGAATTATTTTATCCATACTTAGTTTGGATTTTTATTTATTTTGTTTAAAAAAAAAATTACATTAAAATCAGACACCCCACCGTCTCTTTTTTTTCTTAACCGTACACTACATTTTTCCTACACTTTAGTCGACTTCCCTGGATAACAATTCTTTTTAGCTATATTTGTAATACGAGGGATGATCTCTACATGTAAATTTTACTTCCTGATGTGGTAAAGGAATCTTACCTTGAAAGAATACAAGAAATTATGTGAAGACCTCGATTAGTTTTCGTAAAAGCAAATTATGTTTATATATGTAGACTTATCGTACTGTATATACGAATTCTCTTAATGTAAATGTCATCGAATAAATATATAATTTAGCCATCAAACATTTATTTATACGTTCCTATTTATAGCAATAATGTTATAATTGCAAAATAATTTCAGCTTCATATTCGTAAATCATTTCACTTTTGTATTCACACCAAAAGAATCAAGAATATTAAGATTAAGAATTATCAAAACAATGTTTAACTATTAAATAAAATCGAAGGTGTCAAAAATATTCCTCAATCAAAGCATATAAATTAACATTAACATTTCTGACTCTAATCAAAATAATAATATATATTTAATAAAGAGGATTTATGTGGAAAATTATATCGAGAAAGAAAATGGGAAAAGAAAAAAAATTGATGAGAGACGACAAAAGAACACACGCTGAATCAGGGCACATAAAATGGAGTTTCGATCCTCTCGTTCCCATTTATTCTATTCTAAATGGAATCTAGGGTTTTAGGTGAATCAGCGACTTAGGCCATACAGCGCTGTTGTATATTGTAAATTGCGTGCGTTCTTTGGTGGTAGTCTGTTTTCTGGATGAAAAACCCGAGTTTTCGATGAGAAAAAAAACCATACTGGTTGTATGGTTTTTTCTCACCTGAAACTCGGGTGATTAATACAATCAGGGTGTCAACTTGCTCGATGGCAGGGTGGGCCCCCCTTGCAATAACATTAGACAATATGTTAAAAATGTTAATGACCTTTTAGTAGCTTGAAAATATAATAGAAATTCCAATATTATTACTGTATGCAACTAAATTTACGTTGTATTACTATTTTAATAAAATTGTTTAATAAAATCATTTTTATTAAAAGGTGGGCTCCCTTTGTCTCCTGGCAACCAATATTTTTAGACCCAGTCCGCCACTGCATACAACCCTCCCCTGAGACCGATTAACTCAGCCACTACGTTGTGGAAAAAGTAAAAATTCCTCGCGTTATTGATTAGATTCGAACCCCGGATTTTCCCACTAAGTGTGGGGAGGACGGTGCTTATATGCAATGAGATATAGATGTTATACCTAATTTGAATGCGAAAATTCAGTTAGGTATTTTTGATGACCTTTAATTCAAGTAGTACTTCAATTTACACCTGAGACAAAAAAAAAAAAAAAAAAAAAAACATTCCGAAAATATAAGTGATCGTAGAAAACTAGCTTCTAAATTGATTTGGGGTATGCTATTAGTGTACACAAAGTTTTGTATTAGTACGTTTTCATTTCTGATTATCATTTCATATACAGTACTTCTTTGTACCAATTTAATACTGCACACATAGAAGTGTGCCTTCTTCATGCTTACTAGAAGAAATCAATAAATCCTTTAGTCATAAAATGAGCATGTTTTCTTTTTATATATATTTCATATTAGTAAAAATAATAAGAGGAGTATACCTCAATATAGTGCGTAGAACACTTCCGTATGATACCCTCCAGAAATTAAAAAGGAAAAATCGACAACTTACCGGTACATTAGAGTAGCTATATGTGTATTTGAACATTAGAGTAAATTATAAATAATTAAATAAACATTTTAACACAATTCAAATCAATTTAAAAACAATTAAAAATCAAATTAACGCAATGATTTTTAATTGTTTAAATTGATTTGAATTGTGTTAAAATGTTTATTTAATTAATTATAATTTACTCTAATGTACCGGTAAGTTGTCGATTTTTTCGTTTTTTTCTGTTTTAATTTCTGGAGGGTATCATACGGAAGTGTTCTACGCACTATATTGAGGTATACTCCTCTTATTATTTTTACTAATATTATTATCAACGTAGAACATTGAGTAGTACAGCTCTGATTCATACTATATATTTCATATATATGCAAGGCAAATATCAAAGCAATGGCGAGTTGGGGGCCTACTTGAAGAGGAGTGCATCTTGATAATTTTTTTATTAACTCGATTATAGAATTAGTGCGTATATTTATAACATTGCCATGTTTTTACAGAGCAGCATAAGTTTAAAAATCACTCAAGCTTATAAAATATGGCATTGTTAAATTCGATTTAGATTTTCCATTCATGTAAATGGAAAATCTAAATGGTAAAATATAGGTTTCATTTAGCGTTTCTATGCACCGAAAATCACAGTCAAGCTTTAACATTTGAAAGCCACTTATGGCCTACGCAGCAACCAGTTTCCAGTGGTACCTGGAAACCGTTGCTGTGTAGACCATAAAAAAGTGCGATTTACTCTATTAAAGAAAACAATTATTTTTGCGAAAATGATACTCAAATTAGGAAATGTTGGGAACCATATCCTAGAGTTTCCACGTGTCGATCGGTTGATTTTCAACAATTCTTTCTTTCAGACATGTCATGGACATTTTTTTTACAACAGCCCTAACTGGAAAGCCCTCTGTTGTGTCGAATGTCTCCTCGTTATCTAGTATTTTCTTAGTACAAAGTTTAAAAGTTTGCCCTTTCGTCTTCAAAGTTTCATTTCATACCTGTTCATTAATTTTTTTCGTTTTAATGTTAATTATAAAATATATAACGAAAAAGTGATTCTTAATATAAAACTGAAAATATATTTACCATATATGATTAAATACAGGAGACCAATAGCAATATTTTCTCATTAGATCTTCCTACTCCTGTGACTTTTTCACAATTCAGTTAACTAGTTATGCATTGTTAATCTTATTGCATTCACATTTGTTTGTGCAGATTTATGTGCAGGCTGCCCAACATTAGATGATGGAAGTGTCAAGATTTAAGCTGGACGCTTCAATCTCAAGCGTATGATACAAATTCTGAAGAACATTCGGTGGACGAGTCTACGAAGAACATTCAGTGAACGAGTCATTACAAGCGCCATTTTTATGTACGAGAACAAGATAAAGAAACAGATGTTTGATGCAGCAATATGCTCTCAGTTAAAGTACGTTAAGACACGAAATCTGTAGAAGAGTGTTCTTTAAATCCCTTTACAGCATATCTGCATATCGAATTCTATTTTTATGGATGACGCAGATACATTTATCTATTTCGATCACAGCCGAAGAGCAACAGAGTTCGTTTTCTGCCATTCCAGGACATAATATCACCATATAAACAGCACAACATTTATTTCATATTCTGACCTTTCAGGTCACTAGTAAGACTAACTACAGTAGACAAAAGCGACATGGGCATTGAATAACAGCGGCACCACAACTCAGGAACGTAATGCGATATGAAAGAAAATTCACTATCAGGAAGATTAAAAAAATACATTTACCAATTCTACCATGTAGGAACTGTTAATGCTATTGAAAACTCTAAGGATTGCATTGACAAGAGGATGAACTGTACTACAAAATGATATCGAAAGGATTTTCTATAAAATTAAGACATTCTATATTTGCTCCGGGACTCCCATGTGGTGCCAGAGAAACTGATCCACATTCAGTACTCCTGACTACAAAAGAAAATCACAAGAATTCCTTCAAAACGCTAGAAAAAGTTAAAAGGTATTTCCCCATTCGTTGTCCTTTCTATACCCAATTTTGAAAACATGCGCTTTCAAACTGGTTCTTCTTGATGGGCCCACTCATTTGGAACCCCCCCCCCCCTTAGAATATAAGCTGTTGACATATATGCCAACCTCTGGACAGTATCCCGAGGATAAGGAAGTGACTCTTCGAAAGCTTGAATTGCATTAAACCTCAGCAAGGGTTATAGCCACTCCAGCATCTGTTCCTCTCCAATTTACTTTGATGCTAATGCTGTATTTAGATCAACTGCCAAGAGGCGTATTTCCACCGCGTTAAAAGCATACGAGATTTTAAGTAATCTTTTGGGTTTTGCTCACCTAGTAAGACAAAAGTGGGCTTCCCACCTTCGGCTACCATATGGTCATGTGGCTCTTTACACTCTTTAGCCACTTATTACAAGTCTCTGACAAAATCTGCACCAATGTTACTCCCATTGTTGCCTTTGGGGATATTACTACTGCAGGAGAACCGATATAAGGGAAGTCACTCTCGTGAACTCTCAAATATCGGTTCTGCTTTCGAAATCGGCACATTTTTACACATTACTACGAATATATTTGACAAGGGATGAACGATAAGCAGACATTTGATTTTCTAAAATTTTGGTATGGCAGCTTATTTAAAAGGCCACTTTAAGATATCTTTTTATATATTTATTTGTCATTACAATGGCTGGGGAAACAGCACATCCCCCCCCCCCCCCAGTAAATGGGCATTTACAGTTCGAACTATTTTATGTCGGAACATTTTTTAATTAATGCATTAAATTTGGAGAAAATGACCGAACTGTAAATGGAAGTTATTACTGGTATTGCATTTTTCTTTTCTTGACATATCTTCCTAATTCTAACTAATATAAGAAATATAAGCGTGGGATCCATCTAAATATAATCGTGTCTCCCTATTATAACAAGAACTAACATTGGCACTCATCTCTTTGCACTCTAACGCTGCACCCAATTAATGGTTTTGGAATCTATCATAACAGCTAACCCTATTGTTCTTTGGTAGGCGAGCAGCAGACTGATGGTGATGGTGTTTGTTTTGTTGCTTCTAGACAGCTTTCACCCTCTAATCATAAAGAGTTAAAAGAGAGGTAATTTTCCTGTATTCTGACAGCTATCACTGCCATTTTGTCAGGTAAGTACACATCACCTTGTGGATGACGTAATTCCAATGAGCACTTTAGTTCCAGGAATATCCTCTGTATGTCTGTCTGTTTATTTTACAGGCGTTGTGTTAAAAATGTACAAAAAAAAAAAAAAATGTGTTTAAAAATGTTAACATTCTTCAAGGGGCAAAGGGAATCGGTTTTAAACTAAGAATGAAAGAACACTGTTCTACCACTTATTAATACTTAAACATGCTGTTTATATTTTTCAAATGAATTGCGTGGAAAAGGACGAAGTTCGATATATATTTAAGCAGACCACTGTTTCTCCAGACTGTGTTTCACAAGTTACATACACACATTAATGAATATTCATTGAGCCATATAATTATTTATAATTACAACTGCCATGTCTGTCTGTGGTGGTCATAGTGATTACCTTAAATACTAAATAATATCTTTAAGTTGTATTAGTTTTAGATTCTTTAAAACTAATACAACGTAAAGGTTGAAATAAATTATAATTCTATCAAATAACTTCCCTGCCTACTCACTTACCTTCTCGATTAAACCGTTGCTTGTGAACTGAACACTAAACACTTATTAAATTATTAGAAAACTACTGTTAAAAAGGGCACTATTGAAAACAATACAATGGCTAAAACTATTGTCAACAATCTCTAGAAACAAAAGCCACTGGCCTAAAAAATGATTATACAGTATTTCTATTATTAAGTATACAAACTTCAAAAATCTAGGTGATACTACACAGGGTAAGACATATATCCTTTTAGAGAGAAATAACTTTTATTATTTAATTCTTAAATATTTTCCTTGTGGGTGGGCCTCCAAAATTCTTCGTTTTCAAAAGTGACTCACTGGGCAACTTGCGTTGTTGAATCGAAAAGAACGTAATGCTCCTGAACTATAAAAAATAATGCCAAACCCAATGTTGCAAGAAGTGCAATCAAAAGAAGTGGAAATTTTCCCAGCAGGTAATCAAATTGACTTTTTAAACAGGATTATGTCGAAAACTATATTCTTGATGAAGAATATAGTTTTATGATTCTACTTATACCGAAAATATAATTGGCAAAATCCCCTCTCTGCCCTCCTTTGAAAGGGAGAGGGGGGGCGTTGGGGAGTTTTCACTTTCAACACAAAGAGCCCCACTTTCAAGTAGCGCCCTTTTGTAGTACTGGGATTTGGCTTAAAGGTAATGTTCCTTAAAATTGCGGCACTATCATAAGAAGTTGCCTCAGTATTGCACTGCAAATAAACGAGACATAATATACCATTTCGCCCTTTCGAGACGTATAATATAGCACGAAATCTTTAATGTCAATTAAAGAGAAGGTATGTAGAATTATTTTTCATCACAATATAATTACTGTTGAACTAAAGTCCTTCAAGAAAACATCATTTTTACTCTTCATGAAAGAGTTTCAACCCCATATTTTTACGGATAGCAAGGGGAAAATTTATGGGCAGCTATATTTAAGGACGCTTTCTTTTCGTAATATCAAGGTGATCCAAGAAGTAATATTAAGTCCATATATAATTTAATAGCCAATTCGTTATTCGAGTAAAGTAAAAACAAAATTACTAAAGTAGAAACGAACAAATAGGTATCGAAAAAAAAAGTAATGGGACTGGGACTAAGTCATGCAAATAGCGCATTCCAACTTGTTAAGCTGTACACAAAGAAGCCTACCGTGTTCGCGTATTTCTCATGTCTCCTTTATATCCACTAAAAGATCTTCTAATCCATATTCTTTTTAACCCTAGAAATTTTCGGCGTTATTCGAGTATCAAAAACATTGACATCGAATGGTGGTGTCACTGATCCATTTGAATACTGGAAAAAAAAAATTCCAAATTTCATTTCTAATTAGAGTTTTAAAATGTAATTTCTTTCATATAATTCAGCACACTTTGGTTATCCTTCGCAATATCAGGACTCGCACAAAATCACCATAACAATAAAAACGAGTAAATCGTCTAATTATTAAAGCAATGAAAATACTTTACACTTACATTGCTTTACCCACGAATACGATAAAAATTAGCTGAGATATACAAAGACAAACAGAGGTGGAATTAAACGGCGTGCCAATCATTATGGCAATGGACGTTGGAGATCCATGACATCACTGCCCATTACCCTTCCTGATATTCGAATATCGCCGTATTTTTATATCATTCAAATAAGATTTTGTATTGTGGTAAAGTATCGGAAATGAATGGCTGAGCAAAGGTAACTCCTCTTCCCTCCCCCACTGATTTAGATTGATCAGTAATTTTTTAAGTATACTTGAATGTATTTATAATTTTTATTTTCAAGATTTTTAAAAAAATTGTCCAAATTTTTTTAGGACAAAAAAATTGCCTGTTAATAAGAAATTTCACGCATTTTTCGTGCACAGCAATAGTATTTTGCATTCATAATTCAGCTGGAGCCGTGAATAGATGGTGTCTTCTTCTGATATTCGCGAAACTTCAGGATCTGTACAATAGAAATGTCACATAAGAAGGAAGAGTAGTGCCTGGTCTAATTACCGTAACATTCGACTTAATAACTGCCAAAATTGAGTCGAATGTTGTTTACGTTTTTTTCAAAACTTAAAAGAAATCATTCAGTACAGTATACCGTTGAACTGGTCCACAAGGAAAAACTGGCCTTGTGGACCAGTTCAATGGCGTAACTGCTGGGTGGGTGGGGAGGATGGTCTGGGGCTGCGAACGTATAATGATTTGATATGGTGCTAATAAAGAATGAGAGGAGCCAAGTCCTAAAAGAAATGTTTAATATTTAAGTAGGTGTGCCCATACTAAGATTGAAGTACAAATATGGCATTCACAAACTTCAATAATGTCTTGGTACGCTATATATATATCACAACTGTTTCAGGTGGGGCTATTCCCTCCTCCAAAATTCAATCAGCTAATTACCTAAACTTCCAGTTTTCTCGAAATGAACGAGAGGTAGTGAACTCTCTATATCGTCATGGAGGTCCTGGCGCACATTTGACAAATTTTTGGTGAGTTTTCATTCGGTGGATTCAGACCATCTACAACTACTTTCACTGACGTCTCATAGCCTTTGTTGCTTTGGCACTTAACATACACATAACTATCAATGCAGCGGTCGTGATGCTCACAGCCGAACAAATAAGTTTTCCTCCACAAAGAGATGCCTCGGTATTGCGATATCATGGCAACTCGTTTTGAAAGCAAAGTTTCTTCTGCTGTGAGCATTATCTCATTTCATTAACTAAGCAGTTTAAATCCTGCTAGCTACAAAACACAGAACAGTCCTCTAACTGCACATAATTTCAAAGTGGCTAAAGCGCGTCAGCATTTTATAATTTTGACGATCAAAGACTCTTTTGGTTTCGAGTCAGAGAAGGTGAAAAGTTTGATTTTGACTGCCTCAATATCTGCAATCATCAAAATTGTTGCAGATTTTTTTCTATCAAAGTGATGTGTGTGAACTCAAAACCTCGAAATAACTCGTAGCGGAAAATCCTATTCCCTCTGCCTGGGGTCGGTTACCAGAGCGGTGCCGAAGGTGAGGCGAACGAGGCTTTTGCCTCAGGTCAAAACCTGAAAGGGGCGCCAAAAGAAAGATTAAATAACTGCCAACGTTTTCGATTTTATGTTTTGATTATTCCAATCCGTTTATCATCTTGCTTTTGCAAGACGAAAATCTTTGTCGTGTACAGATACCGAGCTCTGTTCGCTAGCGCTATCTGGGGCGCCACCATGGTTGTTGCCTCACTGGTTGTCATTTTTATAACCTCAACTTTAATTTTTTATTAAAACGTATACCAGAAATGTATTTTAAATTTAATTTTTTAATAATTTTTTTAAAAATATATTTTAGGGGAGGGCCCAATTTTTCATTCTTGCCTCAGGTACTAAATTAGCTTGGCACGGCCCTGTCGGTTACCTACAGCCGAATACATTTGGTCGCCATAGTACTCGCACAGTTTTTTCCAGTGGTCACACCATAGCAGTGACATGCCAAGAAAACTTCAATATGGAGGGGAAGTTGATAGAAAATTGGTTTACCATTATGATAACCAGACGCCCTAATTTCAAAGTCTCAGTTCAACAACAACAAATATATATATATTTAGAGAGGTTGACCCTCAAAATAAATTTAGAGAACTCTTACTTCAAAAAGACACATTACACAACATTTTATTATTCATTTGAAACAGCACATATTTTTATGTATGACGCATGCGACATAAAGGACAAACCCTTTGCTCCAAATATAAGATATACGCACCTAAAATATTCCAGTAGTCAGATAAGGAGCGCAATCCACAAAATTAACCATGCACGTTATCTGGAGAGAGAGAGAAAGGCAAAGCATTCTCGATGCTCATTGGCTGTTTTTAGTATTAGTCGGCAAATTATGCTAGAAAGCAAGCTTATAAAGCAACAGAAAAAAAAAAAATTCCCACATCACCTGTCCATCTACTCCGATAATTTTTTTGTTTACTTATTAAATGGAAAAAAAAGAAACACCTTTTTAAATACCGCTTTCATTTTAGTCTATAAAGGAAAAAAAATTCCATGGTTATTTCAATTACATGATAGGGTTAAGGGTTACGAATAAACAGACTCATACTTAATATTGGATTACTTTATGACATCCAACATAATAATCCTTTCGTTATGCTGGTCATCATTCAGATTTTGCGATTAACAACTCACGTTTAGAAAATGAAAAGAGTTAACATAAAATCATTCTTTCTTTCATTCCATGCATGTTTTTAGAAATGCGTTTTGCAGAAATGTGGTAGTTTCTGTTAACATTCGCTTTGTTCGTTCGTTCGTGTGTCCATTCGTATGCATACACAACAGCGCCACTGTACCGACAGAATTTTGATAAAATCTAATCTTGGAGGTCCTTAATGAAATTCAGTTTTGGTCTACAGTGGACAATGTGGACTTTATAAAATGCACCAATTTTTGACATAACAGGAAGCCGATTTCAAGGACATGGACCTGAAGGTTGTTAGAAGTGACGATGCCATCCATATGTAAAGAATGCGTAAAGGAAATACAATCGTCATTTTGGATAAACAACTGAGCAATCATCAGTACCTACTTTAGGAATACACATTGAATGCCATCCTGACTAAAAAGATGGGACTAAATCATTCTAAAAGAAAAAAAAATCAGGGTTTAATATTTCGCTAAAATCTCTCATTAGTTAAATTTTACCGTTGGAAGGGTACAACAAAATAACTGATCAACATCTAGAAATTCCCAGAACCTCTGAAATCGTAACCAAGTGGTCAAACGATAGTACAAACATTTGAATTGACCGTGGTTCGAACTACGGAACTGCTAAATACGGTGCTGATCTTTTTTTAAAATCTAAGTTCTAAAATTCTCTTGTAAACAAATAAAAAAATTATCTCACGACCCTCGCCTCCACCTTACTGGCTGCAGCAGTCTGAAATAGAAGGACCTGATTTTTCACTGATCTTACCACTGTAAGATCAGTGACATAACTCCCAGTAATACTGAATTGGAGTCCAAAGCACTCAAAATCCCCCTCTCCCAAAAGTTCTCATCTGGGAAGATGGCAAAGCATGCCTAGTACTCTTCAATGAATAAAATCAGGGACACCTTTGCTTGACAAGCTAGAAGCAAAATCATGCACATTTTCACCGGATTCCACAAATTTAAACATGTGGAAAGCATCCCCAGGAACCCACGACATGATGAAAGGCCCCCATTTTACTGACAAGTTTTTTTTTTTTTTTTTTGATTTGGTAGTTGTTGGCGCATCGGCTTCTGTGGCCATATTGCACCTCCCAAGGTTTTTGCAGTATTTTGATCCAAGCCCGAGGCGGGAATCGAACCCGCGACCTTTGGGTTGCCGGGCAGGTACTTTACCCACTCGGCTAGCCCGGTCGGCTTTACTGACAAGTATACGAAAATATACGTTGGCTAATCTTTCGGTGCAATCACACGATGAAAGAACAAAGTAGAAACTTTCTGAAAAATGAACACGCTTGATTCGGTGGCTAGAGTCATCATTGTCGACGAAGCTTTAATTTGATCTCAATTATGCCATAGTTCTTTTCTCCGACCATAATCGGAAAAAGAGGAAATTCATTGAAGTCCAGTTTTTCGTATGAATTCATCTACAAGCCACAAATAAGAACAGATCCTTAACATCAACCTTTCCATGAATCAATAAGTTCAAAGATTAGATCATCAAACCTATTCACACACAGTACGGAACTCCCAGGAACATTCCATATTCTACCCCGACGTTGCAAACAGTGTTCTTCCAACGCGCGTTCTGACAGCCTTCGAATAACTTCGTAACTCAACGCGACTCATGAGGATCGTCAGCAAACCACTTCCAGTGCCTCTTAAACTACTTCGCGGCATGCATTCATTCCCTCTTTCACGCACGTTCTGGTACTGGTGTCGTAGAACAGTCGCTTTTTGTTATCATCATTCCTTGCGTCTCATATTTGAACTCGAATGACACCTAAGAATAGGAATAGAATAATCCTTATTTTGTAATGTCCGTGGCTATTCGTTATATATTTCGAAATTAAATACCACGTTTTTCTCAATACAACGAACGGTGATGTAATTTTCCTGTTCACATTATTTTTAACACCATTGATAATTGGCAGAAAAATATTTGATAAGTGATTAACATTACAAAAATTGAATTCACTAATCACTAATCTTTAATTTGTGTTTCAAAGGCAAATATCTAATGGGTGCATTTGTTCTTTTTTTCCAGCAGGGCGAAAGGAACTACGGAAATGCGATCTTTTTCCCTAAAGATCCCAGTCGATCCGAATGGACTGTTCTCCCACTGTTTTATTATCGGCCCAAGTCCACATTTACCTATAGTCACGTTATTTATGGTTAACGTAATTAACCTATGTAAATTGTAAAGAATGCAGCTATTTATATTGAGACAACTATTCGTAATTGTCTTTACTGTGCCACAACAAACCTTTTGTGCCAGGAGGAACCTTTTTCCCTTTGAGAATTGTATTAAAGTATTTTGGTTTTGTTGTGGTAGTTTTTACTGTGGCTTATTGAAGTGTAGATGGAAATTATTTCCGATGGAGTACTCCGAATATTTAAGAAGGTTCTAAGGGATTTAAGTTATGATGCCAATTAAAATTAAGTACAATGAAATGAATAAAAATCAATGTGTTAATAGATGTAATAAACGCTTTGTATATTTATTGCTTTTATAAGCTGAGCTGTGCAGTCGAAGTTAATCCCCCTTTCTGTAAACTAGAATGGAACGACCTTAAATCTCTTTTTTTTATGTTAATCACTTTTCTGTACACTAGATGTAGAATGGAACGATCTTAAACCACTCTTAGTGCGTTAATAGACGAGAATTGGTTGCTGAGAAAGCGAATGATGCAGAAGGAAACCGAGACTCACTAACTGGTGTCTAGTGATATGCCGGGGGGAGGTAAGATGTATTACTTATTCAGTCATCACGAACAGATTGTTTTGGTTCAACAGGAGATGGTATTATTAAGGAATTTTACGGATGCGAATCTTGTTGATTAATTCTACACTTGAGAGGCGATGTGAAGCTTTAAGGGGAAGATTTTATCAATATGGTCCACCCTAGTCAGAAAAAGGATTTTATTTTGCAAGGATAGAATACATTGAACAGAGTAAGTGAAGGACGTAATATGTTCAAGGCAGCTGCTAGAGGCGATGTGAAGCTTTAAGGGGAAGATTTTATCAGTATGGTCCACTCTAGTCAGAAAAAGGATTTTATTTTGCAAGGATAGAATACATTGAACAGAGTAAGTGAAGGACGTAATATGTTCAAGGAAGCTGCTAATGGCGACGGGGAGACAGATATGAAATTGGTAACTGACATAAATCAAGCTCTGATTTGCATTTACTTAAAGACTCGAGCGAAAGTTTTTAGAGTCCAAGGTGAACCATAGCTCGGGGATGATAAGTTATCGGTTAATTATGTAAAAGGATGGGACGAAATCAATATACAACAGGATAGCAATGGCATAACATGTTTCAGTAATTACAAGGAATTCTGTAGGACATCGAACAACAAGAAACTTCAATTTAAAATGCTTATATAAGAATATTAGTTGTACTGTAATTGAAATGGATAAATAGATGTGTGAATGTTCGTGTGAGAAGAATAACTGGGGTTTGATGTCTTATGTAAGGGATAACGAGTTTCATTTTGTAAGGAGAGGCAGCAACGGATGGGGAAAGGCATGGCTTTTAAATAAAATATCACTGCGATAAGCATTGAGTCTGCGTGGTTTAAGAATGTTTGACAAAGGAAACTTAAGAGGGACATAATACAACTCGGGTAAATAACACAGTGCCTTAATGGGAGATTTTAAAAGTACATTGATTGCAAAATGGTGAACTGGTACCTCGATCTACGGATAAATTTTTTGAATCAATTTGATGACCTATCTGCATCCACATTCGGGAAGAGTACTGGAGTGTGAATATTTTTTGTCTGATCATTGCTAGCGATCCAATATGATGTCTCAAGAACCATTATTAAGGGGAAACAGTTATAATTTCACTAAAGTAGACTGTTGCAGACTATTAGAATGGAGACTATTGCAGACTATTAGAATGGACCTCTGGTCCATTCTAATAGGGGGTGCCTCAAAGTTTGGCTCTGTAGCCACTTTTGTTTATCATTTTCTCTGGATGATAGCGACGAGGGAATAAAGAGTATGATATTGAAATCTGTAGACGATATAAAAGTTGAGAGGGCAGGTAACGTACAAGTTAAGCTCATCTCCTGAATGATTGGGATGTGCTGCATGGGTGGTCTGAAAAGGAGACAGTTATGTTTTAATGCTGCTGAATGTAAGGTTCTACAAGTTGCAGCGGGGGTGGGAGGGGTGGAGAAAAGCTGAAGGGTTTAAATGAGAAAACAGAATTCGGTATTATGATACCATAAGACTTGAAGTTTACGATGAATTGCAAGCAAATGGCCAGAAAAGCACGGTGTTTTATCAGTGACTTACTGTACTTTTGCATCCAGAAAGTATAGTGAAGTTACAAATAAATGCCGAGACCGCATTCGGAATATTCTGTTTTTTTGGAGCCTGCATTCACATTATTTAAGACCTTTTCAAGAAGGGTCCAAGGAGGCGACTCATCTGGTGAGAACAACTAAAGAACATTCTTAGGAAGAAAGACTGCGAAGACATCAGTTAAGAGTTTAGACTACTCATCTCGAACGAAATCCGATTGAGCTACATAAGGCATCTGGTGGGAATTGGGGGGGAGAAAGTGCCTTATGCAGCTGAACATGAACGATGGTAAGATTTCTCTATTAAAAGCGGAGGCTTAAATTCAAACTGTCAGGTAAAACTAATAGACTAGATCTCAGGAAGTTTACGTGTGGCATATTGGAATGTGATTCCCTCATTGGTTGAGGGCACAGTCTCAAGAAATTTAAAGGGCAGCTGGATCGGTACCTTCTGGCAGTGGGAAGAGTATAATTAGAGCAGGTACCGAGCGTTTTTTTAATTGACTTTTAAGGTGATGGGCAAAAGCCTGGCTCCTAGCGTATTTGACTCTTACTAATTTTATTTACAGAGACTTACTCCTATCCCCCATACTGTAATAAAGAGAGTTGCAAGATCATGAAGCGAAATAAAAGTTTCCCATGTGTGTGTATGTGAGAGAGGGCACCCCTGTTTTCTTGTTTAACATATGTGAAGATAAATTTAAATTGAAATGTCTAGGTTAAAAAAATAACTAAGTAAAGTTTCTGGAACAGAAATGTGGACTCATCTCCACCCGCTAGCAGTTTTTAAAACATTTATAAGAGGAGTTTTCCATAAAAAGTTGCTTGATTTCATGTTTAATCACGCGCGCACAACCTAGAAAAGGACTTATGAAAATATCCATTTAAACATAATTAGTTTAAAGATCTTTCGAATGAAATTGAAATAATACTCCACACACAAATGATGAAAAAGAAAAAGTGTAGCTACGAGGGTGACCTTTGAAAATGATTTTTATGAACATTATGGAAAAAAGTATTTCGGATTCAGGGACACATTTTTATGTGATATTAAGATGCAACTTAAAAGAATATAAGTAAAGAAACAGCTTTATCACTCGCTGCGAATACAGCAAGGCAAAAAAAAAGTCCGTAAAAAATACCGGAAGAATTCCTAAACAAACAAAAAGTGATATAAAAGCAGCACTGATACTCAACCGAATGCTTATCAACTGAGATTTGGGGACTAAACGAGTATAATTTTACGAGAAATGTATCAATTCCCAGGATTTAAAATCGGAAAATGAGTTCCCAATTTTAAAACAGTCGCAAAGGCAAGGAGGGAAAAATAAAAACACTTAACTAAAACGGGTACCGTATACTGAAGAGGTCAGAGCTCCCAATCATTGCGAGGAAAGCAACAGGCAGAAGGGAGCTAGACCTGTCACTCACAACGATCCATCGGAAGGGGTACCAGGTTGTAAAGAATACAAGGAATAAAATCAGTAATAAATGTGTGAAAACGTAGTGTTTCAAGTCACATCTCTAAATCATTGAATGAGTTATTCAGGAGTGCCCTCTCCTCCCCAACTAAATACTTATATCATATGAACTTACGCCATTAATCTCCTCAGCTTTTGCGCTCCTCCTAACCTTGCATCCATGGCAGGTTCCACAGTCGCTACACCCTCGTCTCAGCACTGTTAGGAAGTTAGATGTAAAGTTTTAAAAATTTCAGTTCATAATTCTTACGCTTTTCATTATTTTGTGAGTGGGATCATTCTCAAAATGACCCACATAAGTGTTCTTGTCAATTGCCACTGGATAAGAAACTGAACGTCACCATTGAAAAGCAAACAACGAAGGACAAGTGGCTGTTCATCGAACCACAGATACACTGTGTATAAAACTACGATGGGAAAAACTTTGTCAAATGTTTGTGTTCGCACTGTATGTGTGTCATAAAGAAATCAATAAAAAAATCAGATTTAAAAGCATTCAGTTACTTTTGTTTTAATTCAGTTCATAAAGTGATCACATCGGGGACAGTTTCTTGTAAAGCTGTTATAATCAGTGAATCAAATCAAATAATGATCTGTGAAATAAAAACCTATTACACCACGTTGAAGAGATAATCGCAAACTGCAACTAGTAAAGCTCAAAAGGTAACAACTTCCATCTGCATACGAACAAAAATTAAAAATTAGTAAAGTACAAAAAAAATCTAATAAATAAGTAGAAGCCAACACTCGCCCAAGGAAGCACAACGAACTGTCTCCTGTTTAAAGTATGGTTCAACTGATGGGTTAAGTGGAGTTCGGAAACTCCATTTCACCCATCATGCAAAATGCAGCACCCATAAAAGAAAATAACCTAAAGAAAGAAAGTTTAAGGAACCATGGGGACCAATTCTTCGATGGGTATCTGCCCTATGGAAATTCCCAAAACACTCGCCCATGGCTTGCTTGACGTAATTTGCAATTTTGCTCTTCGCTATGACAGGAATTCCAATTGGAAATTTCCGCAGTGCCGATGCCTCTTCAAAAAGTGGTCAATTGGTTCCCCTAAACTTTCTTTCAGGTTTTTTCTTCTTTAATGGGTATCTGCATGGCCTGTTGAGTTGAGTTAAGTGGAGTGGGAAAGGGATTTCCAATCTTATGTTCGGCAACAGTTGCACCATACTTTAAGCAAGGTCTCCGGCTACGCTTACCGTTTTTAATCTCATAATTTTTTTATGAAAACTCCAAACACGAAAGGTAATAGAACCTATATTATTAGTACCTTACGTGGGTTGAAGGCTGAGAAGACAGAAGATACTTATTGAATTTCTGTAGATTGTAATTTTCAAGAAATACGTGTAAAGGGAGATTATTCCAAAAAAGAGAAGTTAAAGGGATAAATAAATTCTGCTTATGTTTTGAAATGTAAACTTATTTTTGATAAAAATGTAAACTGAGGTTAAAAATGTTTTATGTTTTTTGACTTGAAAAATGAAGTAATAATAAAAACAATTTTAATAGAAACTTTTAACTTATTTATTGTACAATAAAAAGGTATAAGAATAAAATTTAAACGCTTAAGTTAAATTTAAGAATGATTTTATATTACACGTTTTCTTGGTTTGCTAGCAATTATACTGGGTGAGGCAACCCCAGCCATGGTCGGTTTGGCCGGGGGCCTCACACAATTTTTCTTTATTGCATAACAATAGCGTTTTAATTTCAAAAATCATTAACTTTTATCATTTACCTAGAGCATTTATGCAGAGTTCTTTTCATTTTTACCTTTATATAGTTTCTGACAGTTGTAATTTTAAAAGAAACTTCGATCAGCTTCTTTTTTTATTATTTATATTTTTACCAGAAGTATTGATAGTATAAAAATGCATATAAAGCAAATTTCGTAAGCACACATTAGTAATATCATTCGTTAATAAACTTTAATTTTGTTCTTCTACCTCCAGTCACATAGCTCCCTTAGGAGCTGTTGTGACCACTAACAAATTCCTCCAACTGCATCGATCGTGTGCTATTTTAGCAGCATCGTAAAGTGTCATGCCCAGAATTTCACTGATCCACCTAGTTGCAGGTCTTCCTCTGCACCTCTTCCCCTCGATTTTTCCTTCCATCAATCAAATGCTTTTTCATGATCTATAAAACACAAAACGACTGGAACATTGAATTCTTTGCATTTTTCAATAATCAGTTGTAGACTTAAGATCTGATCTGTAGTTCCTGTAAATTTGTAAAATTTGGGAAACGGAACGGTGGCCTCAGATTGAAACCTGCTTGCTCTTCTGGCATTTCTTCTACAAGTTTTCTTGAGATTCTGTTTAATATGATTTTAAGAAGAATCTTGCTAGCGTGAGAAATTAGTCCAGAAGAGCAAATTTTCAGATGTCCTTTTTTTTGGTAAGGGGATGAAAATTGATTTCTTCCAATCTGATGGCCACCGTCCCGTTTTTCCAAATTTTACAATCATTTTATGAAAAACCTCGCGCCCTTCACACATGTAGTTTTAATCAATTCCGCTGAGATTTCATCAATTCCACGTTAGTTCTCTGATGGCTTTTTCGACTTCTTCCTTCAGTGGAACTGGTTCATGATCACACTCCTGAAAAGGGGGTGGCAGATCATTAGTGCCAGCAGGTGCTCCGAAGAGCTGCTCACAGTATTCTTTCCACATTCCTTTGACTGTGTTCTTCTCTGTTAAACTCTCCCCTTTGGAGTCTTTAATTACATTAAATTTTGGTCGGAACTTTTGTCTTAAGGATTTAATTACATCATACATCGTTTTAGGGTTGTTTCGTTTGTTGTGGTATTCGATTTCTTGATACTTTCGATTGATATAATCCTGTTTGTCCTGGCTTAAACAACGCTTGATGACTTTGCTTAGTTTCTGATACGTTTCGTTTCCTTGTATACCCTGAGCTTTTGCAGTTCTTCTCTGTTCAATAAGTTTAAAAGTGGCTTCTGTAATCCAAGGCTTCCTGATCTTTGACCTTTCTCTAATGTGTCTATTTGCTGAATCCTTAATAATGCTTTTTGTATTTTTCCATATTTCCTCAGGCAGCATATCATCATCTGGTTCTAATAGAGCTTGAAAACGATTGCCTGTTTCAAACATATAATCGTTTGGAATATTTTCTACATCTAATCGTCTAGAAAAAACCGTATTCATGATCTTTTTCAGCTTCAGCTTGAGAACGATGTGGAGTAGCTAATGCTCTCTGCCACAATCTGCTCCAGGAAGTGTTTTTGCTGTGATTACACTGGAACGCCACCTTTGCTGCATAAGGATATAATCAATCTCATTCCTTGTTTTATGATCAGGAGATTTCGATGTGTAAAGCCTTCTCGGGTTCTGCTGAAAGCAGGTGTTACATATGACAAGACTGTTCAGATGACAAAATTCAATTAAACTTTCATCCCGCTGATTTCTAGTGCCAAGAACAAACCTACCACATTCCGGACTAGAAGAAACTGTTTTGCCTACTTTTGCATTAAAATCACCCATGCGTATCAAAACATCCTTTTTTGGGACCAGATCAAGAGCTGACTGGAGACTTTCATAATAAACGTCCATATCTTCGTCTGTGGATGTCGGTGCATATGCAACTAAAAATGTGAGATTTACTGGCTGGCTCTGAAGTTTAACCGTCATCATTCTACTATTAATAGGATTGTATCCAAGAAGAGACTTTGAACATTCCTTATTCCAAATGACAGTGACACCATGTTCTTTTGATTATGATCTTCTATTCCGATTTTATAGTATTTCGATAATTTTAACGAAATCCGGGATTGATCGAGTTCGAATCCCAGTCTTCTGGTGTTCATATAAAAACGGAAAATGAAAAATCCTAGTACGAACCCCTAGTATAATTTACTCATCCCAACAGATGCCTGACATCACAAAGAAACAGAAATACCATCTCTAATGGGCTGTCAACATCTGTTTCATTCTAGGTCACACCGTGGGCGAGTTAATCGGTCTCAGGCAGGAGATGCTTATTAAATTTTAAAATTTATTAAATGCATTTTGGAAATATGAAAACCAAACAATATCGTGTTTATATCGATAACGAAGAAACAATCAACATCTCTTCAATGAAAAGGAGTTTTTGAATCTAGGCGAGCAATGCAGGTGTAAGTTTTACAGAGCCTGAAGGTGTATGACATTTGGCTAATTATCTTGTATTTTCAAGCTGATTAGCCCTAATCAGTTTACTTCAAAATATAATAACCACCTTCCTAATACATAATACCACACCGATCTTCCCCAAACCGGGCTAATTCACAATTATGATATACTTAGTGGATTTTTCTAAATTGTTTTACCACAATGACTGGGCTGGTCCCAGAGCTGAAGCAGGCTACACATGGGAGCAGCCGCTAATGGGCCTGCTGTATGCTGGCCACCAAATTTTGATTAAAACTAATAAGAATACCATCTCCTATTGGGACGGGGAATCACTTAACCTCCTGCTTACACAGCATCAGCCAAAAAAAAAAAAAAAAAAAAAAATTCACCCATTCATTCGTTCCAAATGTTTGTCTACTTCTGCCTTGAATTTATTTAATTTAAGCTATCAACCTCCACAACTACAGATGGAAGTTTGTTCCAGCAATCAACCACCCGCTGGCTAAAGGCAAATTTCCGCACATCTATTCTATAACTGTTTTTCCTCAGTTTGAATCTATGCCCCCCTCAGTTTTGTAATCTGAGCACGAGAAAGAATCCCATCAGCATTGAGCCTGCTCAATCCATTCAGGTGCCTGGTCTCCAGACGCTGCAATTTGCAGACCTTGAGCCTTTCTTCATAAGAGCGCCCCTTTTGTGCTTGTTTGTTTGTTTTAGAGTTTTAATGCGCATTAGCATCTAAGGCTATAATGCGCCAAGTCAACCCCTTTTGTGCATGAAAGGTTAAAGGCAATATTAATTAATTAATGTAAAGCTATGTATGAGTACTAGATAAATTTAAATTGTGCGAATAGCATGGGTTCCTTTTGTCTGTATGTGAAACTGTAAGCGTAAATGTCTGCGTGCGTGTTTAAGTGTGTGCGAAAGTTTCTTGTGTTCTGTTGAAAAAAACTAAAAGAAAGAAATTCGAAAATGTGAGTTTATATCCTGGAAGCGGTGCATGTTCTGGCTATAAACACACAAATGTCTGCGCGCGTGTGTGTGTGTCTGTAGAAATGGGTGAACAAATGGGGCGTCGAAGTTGTATTCATATAACATGTCTATCCTTCAGATGTCTATATAAATGGGATAACGCCTGTGTATGTAGGTCTGTTGTTGGTTTATGTGTGCGCGAAAGGGAATAAGTATAGTCAATGGTGTAATCTTTGGTATTCGCGCATCTTTTTGTGTACGGAAGAATGAGGCACTGTTCGCTTAACTTTGTGATGTTGTGAAATGTTGATGACGAAATGAAAGATGACATTATGAAAGTTGATGACGTTGTAGAGCAGATATCACCTTTTAAGGGCACAAAAGGTGATATTGTTGTACACGTTGGAACTAATGGCATTAAGAGTAAGAGATCTGTAAATTTACTCAACAAGTACAGGTCAATGTTGAAAAAAGTTGCGAATTAGAGTTGAATGTGAAAGTGTATGCAATTCTGCCCAGACACGATAGGAGGGAATATATGATGAGAGCCTTGTCAATCAAATCGGTCCTAGAAAGATTGTGCAAGGCTGATTGTGCATGCTGATGGGATTCTTCCTCTTGCTCAGATTAAGGACCTGAGGGGACATAGTTTGAAATTGAGGAGGAAAGACAGTTGTAGAATAGAGGTGCGGAAATTTTCCTTTAGCCAGCGGGTGGTTGATTGGTGGAACAGACTTCCGTCTTTTTTATTATCTTTATTTTCTCCTAAGAGATACCCGCTTACGGCTATTTAACCAGGGGGTGCACATTGTGGAAGTTGGTAGCCTAAATAAATAAATTGAAAGAGAAGCTGGACAGGCATTTGGAACGAATGGAGGGTTTTTTTTTTTTTTTTTTTCTTGACTGATGCTGCAAAAGCTTGCTTTCTTGCATCGTATACCTTTACTAATGCTAATGCTAACTTGTTTGTTTCTGCTGGATACGCGTTATATAAAAAAAACTTGCATGATTAGAATGTCTGCGTGCGGCTAATCTAAACTAATAAAGCAAACTTATCTGCGAAAAGATCTAAACCTTCCAAACACTTCCTAGTTCATTTTACAAATATTAGTGATCTCAGCTGTAATCTCAATGATGTCCATTTCCACTTGCAGTCTGCCATGTACTTTTTCTCACTGAATCTCAGTTATCGGTTGATTCAACCACTGCTCACCTCAGTTGCCCAAAATATTCGCTGTATGATTCCTTTCGCCTCAGAGGCGGTACTTGTGCATATGTCTGTTCCGATATTCCATGTCAAAGACTTGGTAATTTGGAATCTCCTCTTTTCGATCTTTTCTGGCTTAAAATCTCTCTACCTCATTTATCTGTTGTCTCTACCGTTCTCCCAACTCCATTAATCACTTGGAATTCGTTGACTTCCTCTCTTTGCAACTTCACTTTCTGCAGTCCAACTTTCCTAATGGTGAGGTAATTTTCCTTGGTGATTTCAATGTTGACAACTCCAGCCGACTTCCGTTTTCTAGTAACACCGACCCAGCTGGTCGAGATGCTGAAGTTTTTGCAATTATTAATGACCTCGTACAGATTTTTCATTTACCTATCAGAACACCGAACAATCCTAACCATACAGCCAACACGCTTGATCTTTTTCTCGCAAACAACCCTTCTAAGTACACGGTCGAAGTTAGTGGTCCTTTAGGCACCTCAGATCATAACTTGGTGATTGTCTCTTCTCCAATGGAGCCTTTATTTCATGGCTATTCCCAACCTCGTGTTGTTTAGCATTACAAGAATGCAAGATAGGATGACCTGCGAGATTTCTTTTCTTCTTTTCCTTGGTCGGATTACTGTTTCAAAACTTCTGATGTCAACGTTTGCTCCAATCGTGTCAGTGAAATTATTCTTGTAGTAATGAAATCCTTTATTCCACCTTAAAATCTCGTCTTTTATCTAAACCTTGGTTTTCCAATAAATGTGCTAAACTGTTCAAGAGAAGAATGTTGCATATCATAATTGATTTGTTTCCAATTCTTCAGTTTCATTTTCTGCCTATACCAGAGCTCGCAACAATTGTAAAGCAGTTCTTAATCAGTCCAAACTAGATTTTGAACAGGCTAAGAGTAGAAAACTGGCTTCATGCCCTAATGGTTACCGAACATTCTGGTCACTTGCCAAAGCTATTGCCTGCAACTTTTGCCCATCTCTGCTGCCACCTCTGACAAAACCAGATGGTTGTATTGTCACTTCAGCCAAGGATAAAGCTGACCTGATAGTCCCATTTTTCTTCCAACTCATATATTAATGATTTGGTAAAACACCTCCCAACACACTCCATTCAATGCCTCCTGTTGTCTTCCGTCAAAAGGATGTCAGAAGGCCTTTGACGAATCTTGATGCTCAGAAAGCTTCAGATCATCATGGTATTTCTCCACTTGTTCTGAAAACCTGCGCTCCTGAACTTACTCCTATTATTTGCCGCCTTTCTTTCACTTTCTTATTCCAAAAGGTATTTTCCCTCCTGCTTGGAAATTTGTTCATATTCAGCCAGTTCCTAAAAAGGGTGACAAATCCCTCTCATCCAATTATCGTCATACTGCAATTACTTCTACTCTTTCAAAAGTAATGGAGAAATCAATTAACTGCCAACTCTTAAGCTATCTAGAAACCTTCCAGCTGATCGACGACTGGCAGTATGGTTCCCGTCAGTGTCAATCCACTGGTGATATTCTGGCTTATGTTACCCATTTTTGGACAGATTCAATGGAAAAGTTCGGTGAAATACAAGCAGTTGTTTGTGTTCCCCTGAATCGTATTTGGCATAAAGGTCTAAACAATCTTCCATCTTATGGTCTGCCAACTGTTTTTTTTTTTTTGTAATTGGTTATCGAGTTTTCTCTCTGATCGCTCACTGAGGGTGATGGTAGATGGCTCTATGTCTTCTGACTTCTCAACTAATGCTGGCGTCCCCCAAGGTTCAGTTCTTTCCCTCACTCTTTTCCTCTTGTATATTAATGACCTTCTTCGATTGACCGGAAATCCTATCCATAGTTTTGCTGATGATGGCACATTGCATTCCATTTTCCAGTTTGAGAAACCTTTCCCTGCTCAATCAGTTCCAACTTCTCGAATAACCGCTACCAATTCCTTAAATGTTGATCTCCAGGTGATTCTTCAGTGGGGCAAGGACAACTTAGTTGGTTTCATCCGTTCCAAAGCTCAGTCCTGTCTTATATCTCGTAAAAAGAATTCTTCTGCTCCAATGCTTATCTTTGGTGACACTCTAATTTCTAGGCAAGTTGATATATCTCTTTTGGGGATTATCCTGACTTCTAATCTCTCTTGGCACAAGCACATTACAAATATTGCTTCCTCTGTATCTAAAAACCTTGGTTTCTCTTTCGCTCTGTAAAATTCACAAATCTGCCCTACCATGGAACAGTTTCCCCACATCTGGTGACTCATTAAAGACTCATCTCTAACAGAGTCTCTCCACTGTGTCTCAGACGTTCTGTTTCTGCTGCATGCCTTTACTACAGATACTTCCATGGGCACTGTTCTTCTGAATTGGCTTCTATAATTCCTGCTCTCCGTTTCAGAACAGTCCGAACACGTGCCGCCACCAGCCAACATCCATTTACTGTCCAACTTCAAACTCACAGAACCAACTTTTCATCTTCCTCATTTATTCATTCAACTACCTTTTTCTGGAACAGCCTTTCTTCATACGTATTTCCTGAAAATTACAATCTACAGAATTTCAAGTCTAATGTCAACAAATATCGTCTTTCGTCTTCTCAACTTTCAACCCATGCACGGTACTAAGTACTATAGGTTCTAATACCTCTCGTGTTTGGGGTTTTCATGAAAAAAAAATCTGACCCCCTCCATACATGACACAGTTGAGACCCCCATCTGGGTGTCCCCCGATGATGTCCATCTGGCGTGGGATGCTGATACTGACTGCTGCTGGTCTGCACCAGTGTGGGATTACAGTGGACCCTGCAAACAGCCGCAAGCCAAATGCCAGCCGCGGCTCGCTCTCATATAGGAAGTCTTGTCCCTATAACTATACTCCCAAACTCCAAGGGTAACTAACTCCTACCTCCTCTCCCATTATAAATATATCGCCTTATGCTTTTCATATTAGTCACCCCGTGGAGGTGAGTTCCTTCCACAAGGATGCCCTGCTATACCTTATCTTCAAATTCTTGGTTTATGTCTCCCTATCTCCCACCCCCCTGTCACTTCATCTTTATCCCCAACTACTCGTATCATCATCACGCTCTCTTCTTAACAAAAACTTCCTTCCTCTCTTTTTGGACGGTCAGGCAACACCTAGGGTTCGCCCCACCAGAGCTCTCGAACCTACTGACCTAGTCTGCCTCTCTCTGGCCGTTATCTAGGGGACTACAGTGTTCCACGAGCCCTTAGGCTAAGTGGCCAGATGAAAAACATACCAACGTAATCATACACTAAGCCTTCACAAACACATACCAACCCACACTATCTGGCCTTTACAATTTGTATTACGTCACAAGGCATTACGACGCGTAATTGGGGGTCCTCAGTGATTGAGAGCACTTGGTATCCATACCAAGTGCTCTCAATTACTTGATCCTGTCACTTTAATTCCATTTGTTTTAATTATGCTAATGCATATTGCAATTTATTGGGGATGACAAGACATCTGGCACACGTTATTTAGAAGATCATTATATGAAACACTAGTTTCATATAATGATTAGTTACATTAGTTATTTGAATAGTGAATATTATAGCTGGTCGTTTTAGTGATGGTTATATAAACATATACAGTTTTAAACGTGTTTATCTGTCCCTTTTTTTTTGAAGATTACTTCCTGCTTTCATTACAAATGCTTAGAGAAAATGACGTTTGACCTTCTGGTATCTTCTATGTCATGTCAGGTGCGTCATTTCAAAACGAATATACAGCAGCTACAGAAACATGAAACTGGATGGGGAAGGGGGAGAAGATAGATTGGTAAGTTACATGAGCTAGGCTCCAACACTAAAACTTATAAAGGACAGCTGGAAAGAACAAACTGTTCTATTATTGAAAGAAGTAATTTTTCATAGCAATGTTTAACATAGAAATTTCTGGAACCTTGCTTCTGCTGAGAGCTTCCTTATGTGGAAATTATTTCGAAGGTATGATAGTTACAATTGAAATATTACATAACATACTACAGCAACTTCGATAGCTAAATTAAAACACTAACTGCTAAATTGAAGTAATGTATTAATTGCATATATTGAAAATCTTTAAATCTTGTCTACATTTATAATTGCTTTATGGTCTTCAATGGTAACTAATTCATTTATTATTAAACTCCTTTAACTGTTGTCTGTAGGCTGAAATAATAGTTATCATTTATTCTACTTATCTTTGTACAGTGTACTGATTATATATTTTGCTGTACATATTATGTACGTTACTTTAAATCTTATTTCAACTCATGTGTAATATAGACGGTTTAACCTAATTGGAATTTTAATTATACATAAATTACTATTCAACCATTTATGAATGGCGCTTATTTTATAAATAAATAAGCATGCAGTTGTTTCATTTTTTCAAGGGTGTCATTCGACATGGAATTCTCTATGGATTATGGGAAACGTTCATATCGTTTTCGATCGTCTTTAGGTTTCCAAATATTTAAGTAAAATAATTTTGTATTTATTTTATAAACAGAGACTGTACAATTATAATTTTTTTTTTGACATTTCTCATTTCGACTGTTTTATTACTATTATTTTTTCTTTTTTCTCCTGCCCCTCCCCCTCTATCGATATGGCTGACACCTGTAATGTTTTTAAACATAGCTATAGTGTTTGGAATTCTAAACTTTAATATGTGTACCGATGATTAGAGCTTTTACTCTTCCGATTTTCGTTAATCCATACCTAATAAGTATGTCAATATGTACAAAACCAAAACAATTTGGGATTAACAAAAATCAGAAGAGTAAAAGCTGCTATATAAACATCCTCATTAATTGAGAAGTGCCCAATAATAGCTGTCCTCATTACTGGACTCTACTTACAATAATCGCAATTACAGTGAGGTATTCAATAGACGCTTTATCCTCAGATTAAGGCCCTGGTAGGTAGCACAGTGGATAGAATCATCGTCCTTGCCTTTTTTATGTGCCTTTTTTCACAATGGATGAATTAGTCGGTCTCAGGCGAGGGTAGCATGGCTTTTTCTCCCGGAAATTCGGGTTTTTCGTCCAGCAAAAAGAAAACCGACCACAGATTTTCTATGGTCGATTTTCACGACCACAGAATACACGAAATTTATAAACAGCATACACAGAGCAATATGGCCTTAGTCGCCGATGCTCTTACTACAACCACAACCTCAGTGCATCTGTAACGATGAAATTTACAACTTAGGAATTACGCCTTACAACTCCTAAGAGGTCTGCAAGTGGAGAAGCCCCATCATTGGCTTTTAGAATTCTCCACAAGATTTCTCAAAAATAAAACAGCTGGAAATTATATAAATCTTGAAGGTGCTCTGGAGCGATGGGTGTTTAAGAGCCCACCTTTCTCAACGAACACTACTTTATTCAAATTAATATTTTGTGGCTCCTACTGTACTTCTGAATTAAAGACATTGTTCTCAGAACTGAATATCGCAACATGTCTAGAAAATCACAATGGGCGCTCCACAAGGAGTCGTCGTTTCTGACATTTTATTTACTGTTACTGCCATTATTTTTCTCTATTCTACAGAACACAGACATACTGCAATATTCTATGCCGATAATATGAAAATGGTAACTGGCAGATATCAAAAGTAGCAATCAATATTAATTAAAAACGGTAATATATGAGTACAAATTAAAAATATCAATCAATGATAAAAAAAAATAAAAATAAGGAATGTTCAGAACAACTGTTTTTCAAAACATATTTTGAAAACAATTGTACTGAACAGTTCTGAATCATGGCCGTTTCTTAATATATTAAAATACTATCAGCATATCTCAAAAACCTTTATATCAGACTTTTTTCTGTCTCATTTACCCTTCTTTCAATGAAATAGGGTATAAAATCGTCTCTCATTAATAATCTCCCGGAACCCAGTTGTAAATAAAACTTATGTCTTACAGAACTATCTCAGGAACTTCCGACTTAACCTAAACTTGGAAAAATCGTACCTATATTTTCTATAAACCAACTCCTTATCTTCCACATAACATTGCTTTAGGTACATGTTGTTTAAAATTAGTATCAGGGCGCCAGGTGTCGGTATATAAAGTGCGTTATTCTAAGGTTGATTTGCCTTTTATTTTTATTAAAAAAACAAATTATCAACCTTAGAATCCAAGTGGACAGATGACGCAGCCCTTGTATGAGACCGACGAACTCGGCCAAGGTATGAAAAATCTCATAAAAATTCCTCTGCCCTGACAAGATTCCAACCCAGATCTTTTCCACACACGGTGTAGGACTGCAACTGTAATCACTACTAATGGTGAAGTACCAGATACTGTCGCCTGTAATGGACAGCTAAGCCGCAATTTCTATTCGCGAACAATCTATCTCTGTTGAAGATTCATACAGTGAATCATTCGGATGTACTTCAAACTTCTGAAACCTTCTAATCAGTAGCACTCATCAATAGCAGAAAACTGTTTCCATGGCAGAATTGCGGCTCCCTGCAAAGGACTTATTTAATTAGTATTAAACATAATCTTAAGCTGCAAAAGCTACTGGGGATTTTCGTTGACATTTTTTAAAAAGGTGTCAACGCAAGTTCCCAGCTTCTGAAATGTTTTGATCTTTCCCGACGTGAATATCTCTCATTATACAGGGTGTCTCAAAAATATTAGTACAAACGTTTAGGGGAGGTAGGTAACATCTAAAGGAATGTGAATCGCACATAGTAACCCATAACTAGAAACGTCTCCGTAACTCGGTACACGGCGCTGTTCATAAGTTCGCGAGAGGGAAAATTTCTGGTTTACTCATTCAAGCAGTAGTCGCCGCACGAAGAGCATGCATCTATATACGAACTGTGAACTGGCAGACATGCACCTAGTGTATGGATTAGCAAGAGAGCAATGGAGGAGCCGCTCAACGCATTTATGGAGAACGCTTCCCAGACAGACATGTACCGGACCACCGTTTGTTTGCGCGTATGCATCAAAATTTGTGCGATTATGGGTTATTTAGAGGTAGCAGAAGTAGTGCGGGCAGACCACGTTCGACGCGAACTCCCGCCATGGAAGAAAGTGTGTTGAATGCCGTCCAGAATAATCCTACTACCAGCACACGTGCCATTGCCTCAGGAGTGTCTCGTTGCAGTGTACAGCGTGTCTGGCACGACAATTCCTTACACCCCTTTCATCTCCAAAGGGTTTAGTTACTGCTCCCCCAAGATCATCCTGCACATGTGGCTTTTGCGCAGTGGTTTCCCCAAGAAAGTGTTCAAGACTTGAATTTTCCAGCCTATGTTTTGTTCACGGATGAGGCTTATTTCACTCGGGAAGGCTTATTCAATCAGCACAATGCTCGTGTGTGGGCTCACGACAACCCACACGGTGTGCGCCCCCATGCGGCACAACATCGCTTCGCAATAAATGTGTGGGCTGATATGGTCGGTGACAGCTTAGTCGGCCCATACCTGTTACCATCCCGCATAAACTCCGCTAAATATCGGATCTTTCTTGAACAAGTTCTACCAGGGTTACTTGACGATGTTCCAGCAAATGTGAGACGCAACATTTGGTTTCAACATGACCGGGCGCCTGCCCATTATGGAAGGTGTGTTCGTGACCATTTGAACAGGCGTTTTGGGCGTCGATCGATTTGGGCGTGGTGGACCCGTTGCCTGGCCCCCACACTCACCTGATTTATCGAGCCTTGATTTCTTTCTGTGGGGGCCCTCAAATCTATCGTGTATGAATCGCCTGTGGAGACGGAAATGGATCTCGTGGCGAGACTCGTCTGCGCTGCTGCTACTGTCAAAGAAACTCCAGGTGTGTTCGACCGTGTCCGCCAATCCATGCTGCGTCGGTGTCACGCATGCATCGCATCTCATGGTGGAACCTTCGAGCATCTTTTGTAACATCATGAAATGCATCCGTCTCATACTCCATTGTTAATATTATGTCAAATAAATGTTTGCCACTAATTACTGTCTTGTGTCATTTCTGCTTCTTGTGCCTCTGCTACTACTTTCCCTTGACGTTTCCGGTTATAGGTTCCTATGCGATTCACATTCCTTTAGATGTTACCTACCTCCCCGAAACGTTTGTACCAATATTTTTGAGACACCCTGTAGAAGAGAATGAAGACTTCTTGAAAGCCATCAGAAATCAATGTACTCAACTGACTTTAGCAAGAATACGCTAAAAGAAATGGTAAAATAATCCAGGGAGAATGCATTTGGAAAAACAACAGGGACGAATTATTATTCGTCCCAGTTTTCCAGGATTACTTGGCACCTCTAAGTTTCACCCAGTTCAGCGCACCTATCGGTTTCCTTCTGGCAAATAAATATCACCCATTCCAAAGAAAACGCAACCACTTTTCATGACCAAGAAATCGTCCAATGATGGGACATTTAAAGGAAATAGCTGATCTGGTTGTTTATGCAAAGATAAACGAATTAGCCGTTCTCCTACAGGTCGATCACAAGCTGTCACAAATTGCCACTGTCCCTGTATCACTTTCATTTAAAAAAAAAACTAGCCAAGTCTGTCACAAACTAGTCACAAACCAACCGAAACTAGTAACGTCAACCTCTTTTGTCACTAACAATACTAAGTCTGCTCCAAGATGCCTAAATACTATTCTCAGTCCTCCTCCCTGGACGATTCATGCTACTGGATCTCAGATAACAACTCAACTCCCTCATTCCTCTAATAGAGATAGTTTCATTCATGGAATGGCAGACATTTCTCAGTTACACTTCTCGAAATTAGTCAGTTTTCTTACCAATACAGTATACTGATTTTATTTTTCTGTAAACCTCTGGTACCTCTCGCTACTAAGGCTCCTGCAATAGACTCAAGTGCAATTAGATGAATGAACTAAAACGTGGACTCCAAAAAAATTTAAAAACTGAAGTGCAAATAAATAAAGCTCCAAAATTCTCAGTAAATTCCCTTTACGAAATTATATCTAATCTAGACAATGTTTCCTAACCTATATATACTAACCTCGAAAAAGGTATCAGGACACACGGTTGTTTCGCTCTTCAGATTGGACTGACATATGAAGTGGCCCCTCAAGATCTGTACTGGGACCACGGTTGTAACATCATGAAATTTGATTTTCTTAAATGACATTGACGAACAGACAGAGGATGTGATGTAAAAATTTTCAGATGATATCAAAAGCGGTAGAGTACTTCTTGATCAGCGCCAAGAAACGATTATTTAGAAAGACAAGTAGACTTCGGGGACGACTAGAAAAGTTGCAGCTAAGTTTTAATGCAACAAAATGCAAGGTGTTACACTTCGGGAATAGCCACCCCAGACTAACGTACACATTCGGTTGGAATCAGTACTACTTTAATTGGAATATTTCGGCTAGTATCATTGGTTACCACTTGAATGGCCCATTTTTTCTGCCACCTTAAATGGACCCACACTCAATTGCCATAATTACAGGCATTTCTTGGTAGAGCAACTATCCACATTACTGAGAGAAGTTTCATTGGAAACACTATCAAATATGGTTCCTGCATGATCGAACTCCAGCACGTCTTAGCCTCACTGCTCGAGAATTTCTTGATAATAATTTCTTGGTTTTCTTGGCCAAGATGACCAAGAAATTCTTGGTCATCTTGGCCATTCGACTGGTAGAGAATGGACCAACTCCATGGCCTGCAAATCTTCCCATTTATATCCACTGGATTCCTTCTCATGGGGTGACCTCGAGGCTCCTATTTACTAGAAACACTCTGGAAATGAAAAAGCGTGTTTGACAATGTATGAGAAAATGCTTTACTGCGCACATTGCTATTCAAAGAGTCCATTCGAACACTTGATCTAATCTAGAAGTTACCCTACGTTTCAGGAGTTTCTCTTTACATTATGGTTGTCTAATGCGTCCATAAGAGTAAGTCAAATATCTCATTCTGACAGTAATTTGATAGAGCGAAAGAGAAAGTTCCTGAAAAATATATAAGGGCATCTATGATCAACTCTTCAGCACTCCGTATATAGGAAATTAATACGGTCTCATGCGTTCCATGGATTTCATTTATTATTTTATGTAGCTTCTTTTTCTCTTTCCCTTTTTAGGTAAAAAAAGTTGATCTGGTCGATTAGCCGGTTTTGCTGAACGAAGACAATGAGTTTCCTTGAAAGTGGAACTTGATATCCACACCTAAGAGTAACTCAACCACGGAGTGAAAAAAGCCCTTAAAAATTCCCTGTGTAGGGAAGACGGTAATTATAACCGTATGGACCCGGTGAAAGGACAAATGTTTTTTGGGTACTTCTCACAAGTAAAATCATTATCCTCCGGAAAAAGGACAAACCCTTTTTGGGGGTAATATTCAGGGGTCTTTTGCGTTCGTTGGTTGTTGTTAGGTTTTAGGAGCAGTGGCTTCAATCATCGTCCTTCCTATACCGCATTCCGTGAAAAGGGTGAGGAACTTTTATGGGTTTTTTCACTCTATCGCTGATTTTACGATTTCCATCAGCCGGTGTAGAAAAAATGTATATTATGAAAAATAACAATTTTTCCCGTCATGACAGGATTCGAACCCAGGCCTTTTCCACTAGGCGTGGAAGAACGGTGATCTTAACCGCAGTTCCAGCCAAGAGGTAACAATGGCTATAGCCACTGTTGAGGACTCATACAGGATAGAGTCAAAAATTACAGCTTTAGAATTAAAAGCGACTTTTACGGTGGTATTTCGATTTCTTTATAAATAAACTTCTACTACTACTGCTACTCGTACTTGCTTGGACTGGTTTGGAAGTGAGGGGGACGGGAAGTTCTTCTAAATTCTAAGCCAGTTAAGAACAGCGCCCATCTAGGTATCGACTATTACAACTAAGAATAATAAAATGATTAATTTAAGAAAAATAAACATTTGAACGACTAAAAAGGAACACAATGCATACACTGAATTATCTGACTTACATTACCTGTTTCTTCAGTATTACAAGAAAATTTGAATATCTTACCCGTTAATCTTTAGACATTCCTGCTTCAAAATATACGGATTCTTAATTGAACCTAACTTTAATAACTAAATACACCATAAAAACAACTTTACAACAACCAGGTTGAATGTACCATTTCACCTCATTTCTGATATAGTGGAGAAACATGTTATTTCTTCTATTTTGCACATTCTCTAAATAACGAAAGCGCAATTTCAAGCACGTTATATCAGTCAGGTAGATACCTATCACTCCTTCAAATAGTGCGAATCCTTAAACATGCAAATTACAGCTAAACAGCTAAGGACAAGTTTCTAGCGCTTCTTATTAGTAATTTTAGAAAGAATTAACCTCTTCAGATAACATTATTTAAAATTACAGGTTATACTGGACTGTTTTCTTTATTTATTTTTCCAATATAAGCAAAACACATTGAACGCAATACTTGCAATTTCTCCCCACCCCAAAACTTTAATGGATAACTCTTGTGTAAACAACGCATAATGACTGACAAAATGTCATAATGTTGTGACTTTCCCAATCTTATCAAACTAATAAGCACTTAAAATCAAAACTGATAAAAACTGAAACAATTTCAAGTTACATCAGGAGTACTCCATGCACGGGCTTCGTACTGCCCATTTTTATATTCATCACGTAAGCCCATCTCCGAAGTCGCTGTCCTTCTCTCCCTCAGCTTAAAACTTTTTATGAAAACCACAAACACGAAAGGTATTAGAACCTGCAGTACTTAGTATTATGCGTGGGTTGAAGGTTGGGAAGATGTAATAAGATTAATATTAAACTTGAGTTTCTGTAGATTGCAATTTTCAGGAAATACGTGTGAAGGGTGGTTGTCAGAGAAAACGGTAGAAGTTGAAAAAATAAATGATAATACGAATAATCAGGATAATAAATAAATGATAATCAGGATAATCCATAATAGAGATATGTGACCTTGTCCTAGAAATCTGAGTGTCATGGAAGATAAGCATAGGAGCAGAAGAATCTTTTTTGCGAGTTATAAGACAGGCCTAAGTTTTAGAAGTATTGAAATTAAGTTATCTTTGCCCCACTGGAGAATTACCTGGAGATCAGCATTTAGGGAATTGATAGTGGATATTCGAGAAGTTGAAGCTGTTTGTGCAGGGCAAGTGGAATGCAATGTGATATCATCAGCAAACTTATGGATAGAATTTCCAGTCAACAGAAGGTTATTAACATACAAGAAGAAAAGAGCGGGAGAAAGAAATGGCCTGATGAAACACCAGCATTAGGGAAGAGCTTAAAAAATAGAGAGCCGTCTGCCATTACCCCGCAGTGAGCGCTCAAGAAGAAAATTAGATACTCGATTAAAAAAAACCCATAAGACGGAAGCTTATTTAAAAGACCTTTACACCAAACACGATCGAAAGCCAATGAAAAAGTTAAGAGCAACTGTTTTGACTTTTCACCAACCTTTTACATTGAATTTGTCTATAGATGGGTAACATAAGCTAGAATATCACTAATGGACGATCTTTGATCAGATGGAAGGTTTTCTAGATAGTTTAAGAGTTGGCGGTTAATTTATTTTTCCATTATTTTACAAAGAGCACAAGTGCAATGGGACGATAATTGGATTGGGGGATGGTGGAAGACTTAAAAGAGAACAGATAAAACTTGAGGCTGCAATATGATTGGTCGACACTTTAGAAACACCTTGAAGAAACAGCAGCTATTATCTAAAGACTACGCTTATCTATATATCCCGAAACAATATTTTCTAATTGTGAGGAAATTTGCTAAAGATATTGAAACGAATCATGCAGCCTAGGCATCTTACACTCGTACATCAGAATCTTCAGTGGTGTACCACCATGTCTAGGGGTACAGAAGACCTTAACGGAATGAGACAAACCAAACCTGTAAATAGCAGCGAGACGACACAGAGGAGCCGACTATACAGACCTCGGACTGACTACAAAATGCACTGGAAAAAGACAAGTGACAATATATTGTCTAACCACAAGAGGCATAATTACCGCCAATGGAAGCGAAAAACACCTTTAAATTGTCATGACATCAGAACAAAGGGACACTGCCGCAAGACTTTGCAGCATAGACCTACTACATAACGACAAAAGGTAGTGTAAGGACTAGTAAACATCACGGAAGGGATAAATCCCCATAGTGACAACCAGTAGACTTGATTATGACCCCAAGATAATGACCAGAAAATAGGATCCAGACTATATGTAGTCTGGAAAGATGACATCCCAGATTTAACCCCCCTATTAGTGTCCCACCTGGATGAGACTCAACGACCAGCTTTTCAGGGCCTGCAAACTGACGGAGACGACATACAGTGGCACTCTCCCACCGGGACAGCCCATTGGCGACCCAAATCCGCACTCTTTTGAGCGGATCTTTCTTTCTCCCTCTCCCCGCCTCCCCAATTTTCTCACTCTGGTGGGGCACGGACACGCTTCACTGCCTACAGGGGCCATCTACTCTGTCGGCCCCTTACTTCCAATTTCTTCTTCCCAGTCTTCAGCCTCCCCCCAAACTTCAGTCTTGCACAGCGTTTAGCCCTACACGTCAAAATTAAAAGAGAACAGCAAAATTCTTGCCCGAACCAATTTGGTTTTTAAAACTCACTTTTACCGTACAGTCCCACGTCGCATACCATTAATACTAACTTGTTAGGTATCACTAATTTCGACCGCGATTTTTTTTATTTTTATTTTTTTTGTTCCTAGCCACTGAAATCCCAGGAAAGTAAGTGGCAGGACCCGCCAGAGTACAAATATTGGTAACACCCGGCCGGCCTCCCCGTGGCTGGTATTGGTAACGTCGGGTCTCACTAGGGGCCCGTCGGCTAACAGGCCGAACCAACAATGGGCCCAACATACTACATACCCCACACACTTTTAAATCTCTGGCTTGTCCGATACAGAGAACATATTTGGTTTTTAGGAGCATTAGCAAGTAACGCCATATTACTCCGGGAATATGCGGTGGTCATTCCCTGACCTTTCCGCATTCTCCGTATTTGATGGTGACGGGCTCGAACCGCCGAATAGTGTGTGTGTGTGTGTGTTTTAAATTTTATTTTAGGATCAAAGAAACTAAGGCTGTATGGCACCAGCATATTGTGCCTGTAAATTGTGTGTATTCTGTTCTTAATTTGCGTGTTTGCTTGACCAAAAAACTCGAGTTTTCTGGAGGAAAAGTAGTCCTCATTCTCGCTTTCATTTCGGTTGTTTGCTGTAGAAAGGTGTATCTTTACAAACTGGAAACTATTCAGAGAAACTTTCTCAGATATTAATTATGCTGTCGCTATTGGTTTTACAGCGCATCTTTGTATTAAATTATATCACTCCAGCGTATTATGTCTGTAAGGGCGTGCGTTCATGGGTTATTTTCATATTCTGGAATTAAAACTCCGGAATAACTCACGGGTAAAACCATATTGCCTGAGATCAGTTAGCGATAGGCTTTAATGAAAGAGACCTTCAAGAATTCGTGCACTCTCCAGTGGCATTCAAATAAGTTAGTTCTAAATGAACAAGTGAAAAACCCATACTGTTATAGTGAAAAGCGTATGTGTGTAACACCAGTAACGTACCTAGCCATAAAACACAAAACAGGTAAAGTGACTATAAAATGCCCATCAACTGACATACAATACCGTCAACCATGGCCTAAGGCCAGGCATTAACAATATAAAAGAGAGAAAACACAGAGGGTTACAGTACTGAAACATTCTACGCCCTTAAAATACCGTACACGCAGTTTTTTTTTGTTAGGCAGTAAAATAGCTTTTCATGACCCTTATTGACTTGGCATTACTATGAAGCAAACTAGTGTTTAAAGACAAAAGTAAGCCAGAATAATAGATTTAATATAATTATTAATTAACCACACTTAATTTTATTAATAAGTACTGTAATTGTAATGACATCATTTGATCAATTTTTTTCATTCTTGTAGAAGTCTCCAGACTTCATAAAGATCTATTGCAAGGATATGACAAATATTCACAACCTGTGGCGACTCATGACGTCGCTGCCAACGTGTGTCCCTGTGGTTTGAGCTAAAACACATCGAAAGGCTGGTAAGAATTTATTCAAGCTGTTTATTGTTGGTGTGCTTCTGCGCAGCTAGAGACGAGACAGGGGACAATCAAACTCGCTTTGTCTCCCCCCCCGGTTGCTAAATCGCCTGATGCCTGTCACTCAACACAACAAAACATCACATCTTTACATATCCAAACACTACACGCAAATGGCTGGCAATGGCGCGTACCTCACCACAAGATGACAAAGCAGCGAAAGGGGGGACTCTAGAATCCTAAAAAAAACACTAATAATAATAATTGCCTTTTTATTACACAGTCCGGTGGTCAAGTACCTGGAGATGATGCAGGCTCAGCAGTTACAGCAAAGGAAATCAAGGCTTGCCTGACCGAAAGCCTGTTGAGAGCAAAGCTAAATGGAGGGAACACAGTTGAAGCCATAAACACCTATGTAGCCCCAGTGCTAACATACTGCTTCGGGGTCATAGACCGGACTAACACCGAGCAGGAGGATATCATGAGAAAGACAAGGACAATGATGACCAAGAGCCGCCAACACCACTCGAAGTGACAATAGCTCGGAAAGAGGGAGGAAGGGAGCTGATAGACCTCATCGAGTAACAGAAAACAGCGATAACTAATCCGAAGGATTACTTCCAGAAACACACAGCAGCACTCTACCAGGCCATAAGGAAGATAGACAAGCAATATATCCCAGTCATCCTAAGCGAGGAGTCCCCTCCCACTCAGAAGGCACAAATGAAGCTAGAAAAATGGGCAAAGAAGATACTCCATGGCAGATGCTACAATGACCTCTATCAGGGTCACATAGATAAAACTGTTTCCAATGCATGGCTCACCAGCGGACGCTCTTCCCCGAGACTGAAGAATTCATGCTCGCCATCCAAGACCCGGTAGTCAACATCATAAACTATAGAAAATAAATTGCGGACGCTCTTCCCCGAGACTGAAGAATTCATGCTCGCCATCCAAGACCCGGTAGTCAACATCATAAACTATAGAAAATAAATTGCCAAGAAGCCCGGAGCATCAGATGACACACGTCAATGAAGTCACCTTGCTCCAGAATTGATCCAACACCACACTGCGGGATGCAAGGTGATCACCCAGACTGAGTACAATCATAGACATGACCAGGTAGCCAGGATAATACATCAGAAGCTAGAGAGGAAATACAGCTGATCAAAGAAAGTGTACCGTACTACAAGTACGAACCCCACGCAGTACTAGGACCCCAACCCACAAGCTATACTGCGACTGCGTCATAATGATGGATAAGACAATCCCGCAGAACAGACCGGACATAACCCTTGTGGACAAGAAGGAAAAGGCCACCTATCTGATTGACATAGCGGTACCCAACACTGGCAACCTGCAGAAAACCCATGGGGAAAAAATCAGGAAGTATACGAACCTAAGCCACATCTCCTAAGACAGGAGATCAAAAAGATGTGGCATATGAAACAAGTAACGACAATCCCAATCATCGTGCCAACTACCGGTATAATGCCAAAGACCTTACATAACAGTCTAGCAGCAATAGGTCTCCCAGGGAACACCTACAAAGAACTCCAGAAAGTCGCAATACTCAACACCTGTAGGATAATCAGAGTTCCTCGACCAACAGTAACACCAGACATAACAACCACTCTGTGTACTTGTTAGCAGTACCCTTCACGAGGTGGAACTCCGAATCAGGGAGAAACAATATAAGAGCAACAGTAATAATAATAATATTTGCCCTATTTATTTCATAGTATTAGTACAATACTAACATTGTGTTAGTATTAGCACCAGCCATACAGCGCAAGGAAGCCACAGGCTTTTGCTGCACCGGCTAATAAAAGCAAAAGAGTAGATAAGAAAATAAAAGTTATGCTCTTCTCTCCTCACGTAATCAACAATTCGCTAGCTAAAAGAAAATTTTCTACAGTCTATTCTAATCTATCACTGTAATTCGAATTTATGGTTCCTATTTCTAGAGTTGTTTATGACACTGAATATTCTTCTTTCATTCATTTTACTAAACCCTCTCAGAGCCTTATAAATATCAACCAGGTTTCCTCTAAGATGCATGACTGCCAAGCTCCACAGCCCACATAGTTTCCTCGTATGATCGCTATTTTTCCGATCTTACCCGTCTTTGGACCCTTTCAAGAAGCCCGATTTTTTTTTTTTTTTTTTTTCAGATGAAATTAAGTGTACACAGTACTCCAAGTGCGGTCTTACTATTGCCTTATACAGTGGGATAATGACTTCCCTATTTTTAGAGGATTATGTTTGATAAATCATCGATAGAATACTATGGGCTTTCCTGGCCGCCTGTTTACACTGCTCAGAGAATTTCGTATCGGCTCGTATCGTAACTCCTGGTTCACTTCCTTCCTCTGTTGTTTTAAATTCAGCTCCACAAAGTGTATAAGTTATTTTGGGGTTGATACTCCCCAGTATAAGAATTTCCATTTTGTTGCATTAAAGCACATTACGACTTTTCTGACCATTCTTGAATCCTGTTCAAGTCATTCTGAAGGAGTGCTGCTTGGCACTGATCATTAATGATTTTCCCAATTTTTGCATCGTCTGCAAATTTTGACATCACGTCCCTTAACCCTCCGTCGATGTCGTTTATCAAAATTAGTAACAACAGTGGTCCAGAACCGATTCATGGGGGACCGCACTTCTGATATTTCCCCAAACTGAAGAATATCCATTAAACACAACCTTCTGCCCTGCAGCCGCCTTGCTATCCATCTTTGAATCTTTCCAGTAATCTCAACATGTTCCAGCTTATACAGTAACTTCTCAATAAGGACTGCAAAGTATTTTGGTTAGTTACTGGCGGCTTCCAGGGTTACCCCTATATCCGCCGTTTGTTTAAGCTTATTTTGCCAGCAGGATCGTTTATAATTTCTCTAATGGGGAAGAAGAAGGAAAGTATAGAAGGGAAAGAAGGGGGGGGACGAGAGGGGGGGTAAAAGTTTGAAAGTTTAGATTTTTGATTCCTCAAAATTCTTTGATTTAGAAATTTAGATTTTCAGTTAATTTGAATTAGAGGTTTAACTAATGTTATTTTAATGTGTGTAGTGTGTTGTTTTGTGTTGTATGTGGCTGGCTTCTGGCATTTAGCAGCAGGGGATCGAGGGCGATATGTGCCCCAATCCCCCGCTCCCATCCCTAGCCACGAGGAGGCAGCCAGATTCTACTTTACTCCAGATGGAGTAGCAGTCTACATGTTGATTTACTCAGTACCCTAACTCTCGCAGGGCTCAATCCTGACCGAGAGCTGGCATTTTGTTACGTTTGGAGAGGCTGGGACCCCTTACACTCGCAGGGCCCAATGCTGTCCTAGTGGGTGCCCAGCCCTCCCAACTATTTCCTTAGTAATCATAGTTTGACAGGGTTTTCCGCTGGGGCCTCTGCACCCGCGGGGCCCAATCCCGTCCTAGTGCAGAGCCCAGCACCCTTGCTTATTTTCCTATCGTTCCAAGTTTTGACAGGGTTTGCTGGTGGCGCTCCTCCACTCGCAGGGCTCAATCCTGGCCTAGTGGAGGAGCCCAGCATTCTTATTATTATTCTGGGTTTAAGCAGTGTGAATTACACTATTGCATTCACATGAGATGTTGGTCTTCTTTGTCCCTTACATTCTCTGCACTGTTTACTTTATATACATATAATATGTTCTACTTACAAAAATCTGGTTGTTTAATCAAAATAAGATAGTCGATACTAGCCTAAATGCTATTCAGGTTACAACATTTGTGATATAGTACCTTGTAAGCAATTTTGTGAATCTCACACCCATTGCATACCACCCTCTCCAATTATGTTGCATTACATTCCATGAATCCCTGGCAAAGCCCTTGTGGCAGCCAGCACACAGTACTGTGCGCACAGTCAGCCTCCAAATTCCAGTGGGCTGTATGACCAGTCTGGTTCTCCAGTAGCAACTTGAATATTTGGTAATCTTACCTAAGCAGCATTTTAACCTTACATCCAGCAAACTGGAGGTTTGATTAAGATTAGTTATACAGGGTTTGCCAAAAGTTAGGTTATGGCATGCTTTATTTGGTACTTGTATCCATAAGTTTGTGTGTTTCTAAGCTGTTTGCCCCTTATGGTCAGTGTGCCGTTTACTTTGCATGTCTGGTTTTCCTGTTGTAACCTACATGTTACAATTTTTCCTACATATATACCTATAATATGTTCCTACTTACAATATCTGGTTGTTTAATTAGAGTAAGATAGACAATACTAGCCTAAATGCTGTTCAGGTTGCAACATTCATGAAATGGTACTTTGTAAGCAATTCTTGTGAATCTCACACACATTGCACACCACCCTCTCCAATTGTGTTGCATTACATTCCATGAGTATCAATTTAGATAATTATATTCATATGTACAACTTATAACTTTTAACCCTTGTAGTCAGTATACTGTTTACCTTATCCAGTCTAGTTCTCCAACAGCAACTTGAATATCTGGTTATCCTACCTAGACAGCATTTTAACCCTACATCCAGCAAACTGAAGGTTCGAATAAGATTAGATATACAGGGTTTGCCTAAAATTAGGTTGTGGCATGCTTTGTTTGGTACTTTGTATCCCTAGGTTTGTGTGTCTCTAAGCTGTTTGCCCTCATGGTCAGTGTGCCATTTACTTTGGCATGTCTGGTTTTCCAGTAGCAGCCTACATGTTTCAGTTTTATCCTACATATATACATATAATATGTTCCTTCTTACAATATCTGGTTGTTTAATCAAAATAAGATAGACAATACTAGCCTAAATGCTATTCAGGTTACAACATTCATGAAATAGTACCTTGTAAGCAATTCTTGTGAATCTCACACACATTGCATACCACCCTCTCCAATTATGATGCATTACATTCCATAAGTCACTGGCAAGCCCTTGTGGCAGTTAGCACACAATACTGTGCATACTGTCAGCCACCAATTCCAGTGGGCTGTATCAGCATTCAGATGAGTAACATGTTTTAGGATTTAGTTTCAATTTAGATAATAATATTCATATGTACTACTTATAATTTTTAACCCTTGTAGTCATTATTCTGTTTGCTTTCGCCAGTCTGGTTCTCCAACAGCAACTTGAATATTGGGTTACCCTGCCTAGACAGCATTTTAACCCTACATCCAGCAAACTGAAGGTTTTAATAAGATTAGATCTACAGGGTTTGCCTAAAATTGGGATATGGCATGCTTTGTTTGGCTATTTACTTTTGTATCCATAAGTTTGTGTCTCTAAGCTGTTTGCCCCTCATGGTCAGTGTGCCGTTTACTTTGGCATGTCTGGTTTTCCAGTAGCAGCCTGCATGTTACAATTTTATCCTACATATATACCTATAATATGTTCCTGCCTACAGAATCTGGTTGTTTAATCAAATGAGATGGATAATACTAGCCTAATGCTATTCAGGTTTCAACATTCATGATATGGTATTTTGTAAGCAATTCCTGTGAATCCCACACAGATTGCATACCACCCTCTCCAATTATGTTGTGTTACATTCCATGAGTCCCTGGCAAGCCCTGGTGGCATGTACAGCTTATAACTTTTAACCCTTGTGGTCAGTATACTGTTTACTTTAACCAGTCTGGTTCTCCAACAGCAACTTGAATATTTGGTAATCTTACCTAGACAGCATTTTAACCCTAGATCCAGCAAACTGGAGGTTTGATTAAGATTAGATATACAGGGTTTGCCCAAAATTTGGTTATGGCATGCTTTATTTGGTATCTTGTATCCATAAGTCTGTGTGTTTCTAAGCTGTTTGCCCCTTATGGTCAGTGTGCCGTTTACTTGGCATGTCTGGTTTTCCAGTAGTAGCCTACATGTTACAATTTTATCCTACATATATACCTATAATATGTTCCTACTTACAATATCTGGTTGTTTAATTAGAATAAGATAGACAATACTAGCCCAAATGCTGTTCAGGTTACAACATTCATGAGATGGTACTTTGTAAGCAATTCTTGTGAATCTCACACACATTGCACACCACCCTCTCCAATTGTGTTGCATTACATTCCATGAGTATCAATTTAGATAATTATATTCATATGTACAACATAACTTTTAACCCTTGTAGTCAGTATACTGTTTACCTTACCCAGTCTAGTTCTCCTACAGCAACTTGAATATCTGGTTACCCTACCTAGACAGCATTTTAACCCTACATCCAGCAAACTGAAGGTTCGAATAAGATTAGATATACAGGGTTTGCCTAAAATTAGGTTGTGGCATGCTTTGTTTGGTACTTTGTATCCCTAGGTTTGTGTGTCTCTAAGCTGTTTGCCCTCATGGTCAGTGTGCTATTTACTTTGGCATGTCTGGTTTTCCAGTAGCAGCCTACATGTTTCAATTTTATCCTACATATATACATATAATATGTTCCTTCTTACAATATCTGGTTGTTTAATCAAAATAAGATAGACAATACTAGCCTAAATGCTATTCAGGTTACAACATTCATGAAATAGTACCTTGTAAGCAATTCTTGTGAATCTCACACACATTGCATACCACCCTCTCCAATTATGATGCATTACATTCCATAAGTCACTGGCAAGCCCTTGTGGCAGTCAGCACACAATACTGTGCATAATGTCAGCCACCAATTCCAGTGGGCTGTATCAGCATTCAGCTGAGTAACATGTTTTAGGTTATAGTATATCAATTTGGATAATTATATTCATATGTACAGCTTATAACTTTTAGCCCTTGTAGCCAGTATACTGTTTACTGTAACCAGTTTGGTTTTCCAACAGCAACTTAAGTATTTAGTAGTCTTACATAGACAGCATTTTAACCCTACCTCCAGCAAACTGGAGGTTAGATTAAGATAGGATGTACAGGGTTAGTCTAAATTTAGGTTATGACATGCTATATTTGGTACTTTGTATCCATAAGTTTGTGTGTCTCTTAGCTGCATCATCCTGAACGCCCGGTGCGCGCCCCAGCACTCACAGGGCTCAATCCTGACCAGCGAGGGGGGCACCCAGGGATACCAGGAAGACAACAGCAGAATGTCACTCAATACAGGGGTTCTCTTTTGTCCGTTTCCAGCAGCATTTTAATCCAGTTGAATGAGTGTTCTTCTCCTATTAAACACTTTCCCCGCAAATCAGAGAATGCCTGAAAGTTTAGGTCATTTGATGTCAGCTTGGGAAACTCCGTCTCATCATACACATTGGTTATCAGTTGAAGTGATAGACGAATGTCTGCGTAGTAAGCGCACTTTAGGATCAGGTGTTGGACAGTTTCCTGTTCTCCACATTTGCACTGGGAGGTTGCAGCTAATCCCAAGGCATGTAGTTTCGTGTTTATGCTCCCATGTCCCGAAAGCAGGAATGTGGCATGCAGGCTCGGTGTATACCAGGGCCTGTTGGTTTTGTCTGTTTCCTGTGCCACTGGGAAGAATAGTGAAGTCACTTTCCCTTTAGTTGTACTTTCCCACTGGTTTTGCCAATCAGCTAAGTAGAGTTCCTTTAGCCTTTCTCTGTCCTGTTGTTTGGTGAGAGTATTGTTTATCTCATACTGTGGAAAGCCGGATGGCCGGTTCCTACTTCTACAGTATTGCAGGTATACATCAATTATGTCATATTGTATTGGTCTTTTCCCACAAATAATTTGTAGGGCCACCGTGGATATGGTCCTACAAGCCCTCGAGGTCGCCAGCAGGAAAAATCTCTGTGCTTGTGTCAAAAGCCCAATAACTTGTTTCCTTTTTATACTACTGGCCCAAGCTCCTGCAGCATAAGTTATTATTGGGAGCAGTATGCAGTTGTAGTAAAGATTGAGTGTGTGTGGTCTGAGCTTCCAGGTTGCTCTGGTCACTCTTACTAGCTTGCCTGTTAATGTCTTGACCTTCTTGATAACATATTTTGCATGTTGAACAAATAGTAGTTTATTGTCTAGTACTATCCCTAGATACTTGATTTCTGTTACATGTGCTATATGTTGGCCAAGTAGCTTGAGGGTAGGAGGTCTCTCTATATTTAGTTTGCCTTTCAGAAGCATCTGCTTTGTTTTGTCTATTGAAATAGTTAGTTTGTTGGTGGCACTCCATTCCTGGAGGTCTTCTAATATGTCGTTGGCATTGGTTTCCAGTGTCCGCCTGGAGTTGCCCTGCAGAAGGATAACAAGGTCATCTGCAAAGGCTATTTTTTCTGTCTGTGGGTGCTGCCTGTTTAGCCACCCATCAAGGACCACGTTCCAGCAAAAGGGGCCAAGAACGGATCCTTGTGGGCAGCCTCTTGTAACCTGCCTTTTGACTACGCAGTTACCTGAGCAGTTACCTAACTATATTCCTATTGTTAAAGTAGTCTGTGACTAGCTTGTATATGGGAATGGACACCTCGGCCTCTATGAGCCTCTCCAGGACACTTTGCCACCATACGGTGTCAAAGGCCCCTTTGAAGTCCACAAAGAGGCCGAGGACATATCTGCTGTCAGAGGAGGATGCTGTCTGTAGAACCTTGTCTATGGCATCTACTGCTGACCTACCAGGGGTAAATCCATATTGGCAGTCTGCATTGAGATTTTTGTGATTGTAGTTAGTCTTCAATCTTTTGACAATTAATTTCTCCAGGGTTTTACCTAGGACTGAGAGCAATGCTATCGGGCGATAGGATGATGGGAGATGCACTGGCTTTTCTTGGTTTTTCAACAGGATCTTGAGATTTGCCTCTTTCCATGGGGTGGGAAACACACCCTGGCTGAGGCAGGAGTTTAATATTGTTTTTAGTAGCTGTGGGCTCAGGTTCCAGAGTTTCTTCAGGGTTTTGACTTCTATTAAGTCCAGGCCTGGGCATTTCCCATCCTTAAATGTGGCAATTGCTTCCCCAATTTCTGGTTCTGTAAATTCACCTTCTTCTGGTGAGGCTTCATATGACAGGTGGTTTAGTCTCATTAGGGTCTGTCTTGGGCTCTCTGGAATGGGATTGTCTTGTTGGATTAGCTCGTCCAGGATGGTGTTCACTGATTCAGCCCAGGTGATGCTTTCCCCCCGGCCCGGTGTTCTGATTGAAGGAAAAATCTCCCCTGGGTTCATTTTTTCAGTGACTAGTTTATAGACCAGTCCCCAGGGGTCGTCTCAATAAGGACTACATCAAAAGCCTTGCGGCCGACCGGGCTAGCCGAGTGGGTAAAGTACCTGCCCGGCAACCCAAAGGTCGCGGGTTCGATTCCCGCCTCGGGCTTGGATCAATGTACTGCAAAAACCTTGGGAGGTGCAATATGGCCACAGAAGCCGATGCGCCAACAACTACCAAATCAAAAAAAAAAAAAAAAGCCTTGCTAAAATCCAAATAAGTTACGTCGAAATTATTCCCTACATGAGTAACTGAAAAAATAGCTTACCAGATTAGTTAAACATGATTTTCCCTTTACAAAACCGATGTTGTGTGTCCTTCTCAATGCCATTTCTATTTAAATGTTCATGGATTGCACTTTTAATCATTGCTTCCAGGGTTTTCCCTACCATTGGAGACAGACAGGCTTGTAGTTACCGACTTGCTTAGAACAGCCTATATGTATTGCCGATACGTTGGCACTTTTCCAATCCAAAGCAATCTCTGCTGAGCCCAATGATGCCCTCCTAATTAACCTCAATGGTTCAATGTCATCTCTGGCCGTCTTCTTCAAAATTAATGGGTATATATCCCATCAACTCCAGGAGCCTTACTTCTAGAAAATAGCCGTATACAGTAATTTGGACAGTAACACATTCGCCAATAACTGAATTCTCTTGAAGTTTGGATTAAAAGGCATTCTGAGTAAGTTAATGAAGAAATACGACATTGGTATAGACAAAAAACAACAACAAAAAAAAAGAGAAAAACTCATATAAATCGATATTTATTTATTACTTTCTGAACGTCCTCTGTAAATATCAAGATCCACGAATCACTATTTTTCACGTTTGTAATGTTTTATTGAAAAGCACTTCTCGAATACCTATTTTGATGCTTAGTTCACTTTTGATACTTGGTAACTTGGCATTTGGCAGTTCACTCTCACCAATTTTCAAGTACTTTCAATGAAAGTATTTGAAAATTGGTGAGAGTTTTCATTACAAGGAAAATTACAAGAGAATATTCGACGATTTGTTTTTAAGGAGAGACTTACTAGCATTATGAAACAGCTATTTGTTATATGTAATTTATTTTATTAAATGGTTATAATTTTTGCAGGATTACTGATTTGAAAACAGAGATTTTCAAACTAAATTTCACTATGAAAAGTATGCTTATTATAAACATATTTATAATACAAACGCACCCTGGAATATCCAGTAATAAATTACATAAAACGCACTCAGGTCTTTATTTTGTAGGATGAAAAGGCACAGACCTTTAGTGTTCATGGACAATTGTATATGGTACGTATCAAAAAATTTTTATTAATCTATGTAAATATATTTATATATATTTTTTTTAATCAGAATTATTCCACGTAAATTCAGGCTGTAAATAACTGTTTGAAGCGAACGTTTCTGTTTTAAGAGAATTTGCAATGGGCCAAGTCAGGGTCTAAAATCTAATCAACAAGTTTTTAGATATTTTTTATATTCAAATTTTCAAAAAATAATTCAACTTCCTGAAGAATAGTCAACGTATTAAAACATCCCACTGATTTTACTGAAACATCAGTGAAATACACTGCCCGTTATTGAAGTTTCCCCACCTTAAAGGAGTGCATGCTTTTCTTTCTCAATGTTCATCAAGATGACATTCGCCACTCTTATGACTCCATGAACTGCCATATATGCAGCCAAACGTGGCAATAGGGAGTAACTTGTAGTATCACTTCTCAATGTTCTAACCCTCATAGGCGTGAATACGGGAAACAGTGAGTTCCCAAAACGTAGCTATAAATTGTTTAACTGGTCGGCATTGAGTTGGTTCAATTCCTTTAAACTGTATGATTTCAATAATAAATTACTTAATCCACCACGTTGCTTCTTCTTTAGATTAACAATTCACTATACACAAACACGGATATATCTCGTATACTTAAAATTATTGACTAAAAATGGTTGGATGAGTAGTACAACTTTTTTTTATAAATGATCTACAAAAAAATTTTAATATCTATCACAAATTGGAGTTTTTCATCCAAGAAACGGGCAGACTAAACAAAATAGACAATACAGACACAACATACCGGCGCCTCGTGGCCTAGTTACATTGGCGCTTAATACACACGCATACCACTTTGTTTAAGGGAGTGCTTTTTCTAAACTTTCAGGAATGGAATGATGATAATCTGGTATGGCAACCTGAGGATTATGGGGGAATCCAACAAACCACTTTTGCTGATCATGAAATATGGCAGCCAGACATCAACTTACTCTTCAGGTAAGACCCTGTGGTTCGTTCTTAATTTTATTTTAGTAGATACCAAGGGATTTAGAAAAAAAAGGGAAAGAAAAAAATATGTCTACAGTTAATGTGATGTCAACTGGCGTAACTCACTCTCGATATATGAAAAATATCACCCCTTAATAATTACAAAAAAATAATTATCACTGGCTGACTTCAGAACAGTAAGTAGATATGTGTTGAATGTCTTTTTGAAATCTTTACAGCGATTTTTTTTAATTTTTACATATTAAAATACAAACAGTTCAAAAACAGAATGATTTTCAGTCTGTTCCTTTTTATTTCTAACATAAATTTCTGAAATTCTGATTACAGTGCAGGAAAGCCTTACCTCGACTCCGGTCAAACAACATACACAGTCGTGTCATCAACAGGACAAGTGAAGTGGAATCCTTATGCTAGCTACGTTGCTCCTTGTTCTAACCATCTCCGGAAATATCCTTTTGATGATCATAACTGCACACTGCAATTTGGTACTTGTGGAGCTTTTACCAATAACATACGTTTAGAAATGCTTTCGCGGTAATAATATATTTGTGTGTGTGTGTGTGTGTGTGTGTGTGTGTGTGTGTGTGTGTGTGTGTGTGTGTGTGTGCCAGTGGTGCACAAACTGTGGTCCGCATGCCCTGTGCGGATTCGGACTATGTGCGCCATGAACGAGTTACAAAGCAACTACAACAAAGTAACAACACACACACACATGCACCTTGAAGCTCTTTTTTTTTAAAAAAAACACTGTATTTTTATAAGAAGACCCCAAGCACGAGAGGTATTAGAACCTATAGTACTTAGTACCATGCGTGGGTTGAATGTTGAGAAGTTGAAGAAAATACTTGTTGACATTAAACTTGAATTTCTGTAGGTTGTAATTTACAGAAGATACGTATGAAGGGTGGTCGTTCCAGAAAACGGAACTTGAAGGAATAATTAAGGAAGAAGAAAAGTCGGTACTGTGAGTTAGAAGTTGGACAGTAAGAGGATTCTGATTTGTTGTGGTACGTGTTCGGACTGGTTTGGAAGGGACAGGGGAAATTAAAGAAGCCAATTCAGAAGAAGTGCCCACGGAAGTATCTACAGAAACAGAACGTCTATGAGACAGAAAGTGGAGATACTTTTGTAGGAGACAGGTCAATCGTTAACCTAACTGCCATTTTTTCAATCAAGTCTAGAACCCTGAGAGAGAGAGAGAGAGAGAGAGAGAGAGAGAGAGAGAGAGAGAGAGAGAGAGAGAGAGAGAGAGAGAGAGAGAGAGAGAGAGAGAGAGGTTTTGGGGGCACCACCCCAGATGTAGAATAATTTTCAATGGTAGGGCGGATTTGAGATTTATAATGATTGAGTAGTTGTTCAGAAAGCGAAAGAGGAAACCCAGTTTTTCAGACGAAGAAGTAATATTAGTGATATGCTTATGGCAAGTGAAGATTAGAAGTCAGGGTAATCCCTGATAGACATATATGTGTTCTTGTCTAGAAATTTGAGTGTCATCAAAAATAAGCACAGGATCAGAAGAATCCTGTTTTCGAGATATAAGATAGGACGAAGTTTTAGAAAAAACACATATCTGAGTTCTTTGAATATTTGAGAAATTGAAGCTCTTTGCGCAGGGCAAATAGAATATAATGTGATATCATCAGCAAAACTATGGATAGAATTTCCAGTCAACAGAAGGTTATTAATATACAAAAGCCTCAACTACCTGCGAGGGCAACGTTTTCCAGCTACCAATAACCCACTGGTTAAAAGAAAACTTCCTATAATCTAATCTAAATCTCAAGCCCTGATCTAATCCTCTAAACCTCAAACATAAATTTATGATCCCTAGTTCTTGAATTCTTTAGAACAGTCAAAATTCCACCTTCATTCATTCATTTTACTAAAACCCTCTCACAGCCTTATAAACCTCAATCAGATCAACTCTCATGTGCCTGGTTGCCAAGCTCTGTAGCCGACATAATCGGAGTCTTTCTCATATGGTTGTCCTCCTGCCTATCTCGACATTCAAGTTGCCCGTCTTTGGACAATTTCAGAAGCTCAATGTCTTTTTCAGATGAGGTCTCCATACTTGAGTATTCCAAACGTGGTCTTATGATTGCCTTATACAGTGGGATTATGACCTCCCCATCTCTACAGGATCAGAAGAATCCTGTTTTCGAGATTACATGATTACATGATAGGACGAAGTTTTTAGCGTTCGATAAATCATTGATAGGACACCATGGGCTTTTCTGACTGCCTGTTTACACTGTTCAGAAAACTGCATCTATCAGTACTGTAACTCCGAGATCCCTTTTCTCCCCCATAATTTTTAATTCAACCCCGTCAAGTGTATAATTTATTTGTGGGTTGCTGTTCTCCAAATGTATTTGGGTTGCTGTTCTCAATATATTTAGCAGCATTAAAACATAGCTTGAAGTCTGTTCAAGTCATCCTGAAGGAGCGCTGCTTGGCACTGTTCATTAACGACTCTGCCAATCAGTATGTCATCTGTAAATTTTGATATCACGCCTTCTACACCCTTCGTCGATGTAATTTATGAAAATGAGAAACAACAGTGGTTCAAGAATCGATCCTTAAGTGGTTCAAGAATCGATCCCACTCCTGACGCACCAATCTGAAGATTTATAGAAGAATAAAAGAAATTTACCTCAATATTTCTGTAGAGCACTTCAATTCAACACTCTCCAAAATTTAAACGAATATAAAACTATATCAAATGAATTCTCACACCCAAAAAAGTTGGACAGTAACATTAATAATTCGACATACCCAGAATCGAAAGCCAAGGCGCCCCAAAATACATCAAATCACCGAGACACAACCACAAGTGAACGAAGACATTATGCTCATTAAGAAAACCAAGCGAAAAAATGATTAGGGCGATGATATAAAATAATTTGAACTTTTACTTTCCTTCCTGAAGCGGAAAGGGTTTTACGACAATGAGTCTTGATTACAGGATAGAATAATGCAGAGTGTATGCCGGAATTTTAAGTACAAGTTTTTATTCATGGACATAATGTCTTCTTTCACTGGTTGCTTATCGGTGGTTTGATGTATTTTGAGGTCGGGTTGGGGCGCCTTCGCCATCGATTCCTGGTACGTCGAATCATTAATGTTTCTTTGGGTGTCTGAATTCATTTGATATAGTTTTATATGCGTTTAAATTTTGGAGAGTGCTGAATCGAAGGTGTTCTATGGACAATATCGAGGTAAATTTCTCTTATCCTTCTATAAATTGATATATAACGTAGAACTTCTTAAGCCTCGTAGCTCCGTCTTTTACTAATTACCAATCTGAAGAATATTCATTAATCACAACCATCTGCCTTCTGCCCTGCAACTATCCATCTTAGAATCTTACCAGTGATCCCAACCTGTTCAAGCTTATACAGTAACCTCTCGTGAATGGCCGTGTCAAATGTTTTGCTAAAATCCAAATAAACTGTGTCGAAATTATTCCCTAAATCCATGAGTAACTCATGTAAATCCATGAGTAACTGTGTTAAAATAGCCTAGCTGTTTTAACACAGATTAGTTAAGCATGATTTATACATAGCTTAACACAGCTTAGTTAAGCATGATTTATCGTTAACAAAGCCATGTTGTGTATCCTTCAGAATGCCATATCCAAATGAATGTCCCTGGATTGAATTCTTGATCACTACCTCTAAGATATTTCCTACCGCCGAAGTCAGACTAACAGGTCTGTAGTTACCAGCTTCAGTCTTAGAACAGCATTTATGTATTGGCGATATACTGGCACAATGGGAACAATGAATTTTTCATGTAAAAAAAAAGTAAAGTGCAGCCATTATCAAACCCACTGCAGGATGGAAGCCTCCTCAACAATTCATGCTGAGAGAAATGGACCATAATCTGCCACGCTGGTCCAGTGCGGGTTGGCAGATCGACCGTATTCAGCAGTCAGGGGCTTGAACCCCGGTCTACTCAAAGAGCATGTGCTACTGCACTCCCGCTCCTGACCACTTGGCTACGGATTTTTCATGTATGTGAATACTACCTCTACAAAATAGATTCCTACTACCTACAAATGCGGGCCACGCTAATAAAAATACCCCCCCCCCCTCAAGGGAACCTTGCAGGTTCCCTCACGTCTCGAGTTAATCCACAAGGCTTTAAATATATAGTCCATTCTATCATGTCTGGGAAAAATTGCAGACACATTCTGACCTAACTTTCGCCATTTTTTCAGCATAGTTCTATGTTTCTCCAACAGATGGTCAGATCATGTACGTTTAACATGGTTAGTCCTCCATATGACTAATGATTCTCTCTTTACCTCCCTTAAAATCCCCCCCCCATGGGGCTCACACCAAGTGAGTATGGGCTTGGGACACCCAGGGTCCCGAGCTAGATATCATCATTCTTCTCTTTCTTGGTGATTCCCTTCCACTTCTCTCTCTCTCTCTCTCTCTCTCTCTCTCTCTCTCTCTCTCTCTCTCTCTCTCTCTCTCTCTCTCAGGGTAACTCGGTTTTTTATCTGGTGCAACATAAGCCTCAGGCTTCCTTGCACTATAGAGTTACCCAATAAAACTAGATCATCTTCGATCAGAGCAGTCTGCGCTTGACTATTCTTTTCTGGGTCCCGAATCGGGGGTGCATCACTTGGCAGGTCAGGAGATACGTGAGTTCCTGAGAGGGGCTCCCAGTTACATTTGTATCTAGAGCAAGCACTCGTTTCTTTAGTGACTCAAATTCTTCTCGTAATGCTTCAAATTTAAATTTGAGATTGATACATTCCTTACATCTGTTGCAAAGAAAAGAATCGCCAGATATGCTAAGTATGTCTACTAGACCAGCCTTAGAATACATTCCACAGGCTATGCAAACGATGAAGTCGTAACTCACACCCGAAATACCAGCAGGCATTTCCGCTTGATTTCCGATATCTCTGGACTTTATATTGTAAGTGGATCTTGTATAAAACATAATAAAACTAAACTGTAGTTAATATATAGTTTGGATTCCTATAGTCACGTTGGTCAGTACTTAACTAAATACAAAAATAAACTAACCAACGTGACTATAGGAATCCAAACTATATATTAACTACAGTTTAGTATTAAACACTTCAAAATTATTTAAAGGACTGACCTGCAATTAAGAGCTTCGTAAATACGCAGCCACAAGCTGTAACCTCGATTCCAGACTCCCTGTCAGTCTTTCTCTTTGCGAGGATACTGTACTGCTAATGGATCAAGTTCCAGCATATTCTGACAGTTTTGTGTCGATATATGCCATGTGAGCGATCAGCAAGCTAGAAAAACCCTGCGCTAATCTAAACAGCTTTTTCCACACTTTACAGGAATGTGCTAAAATAAAATAAAATAAATCACTGATAATATTTTCGATTTCCAGCATCTGTCATTCAAGATTAGCATTAATACGGGAAAGCGATGCAAGAAATAAAGCTTAAACAGCATCAGCAAAAAAAAAAAAACTTCCCATTTCACCCATCTATTCCATTCCTGCTGTTATTCCATGAATTTATTCAAGCTATCAACTTCCTCAACAACAACAGATGAAAGTTTGTTCAAAAATCAACTACCTGCTGGCTACATGCAAACTTGTGCACATCTATTCTGCAACGGTCCTTCCTCAATTTGAAATTTTGTCCCCTCGTCGTAGTATGAGCAAGAGGAAGAATTCCATCAGCATTGAGCTTGCTGTTCTTGCTTCAATCTATTCTAAACCTTAAACACAGTTAGTAGGTGCTTAGTCTCCAGATGCTGCAATTTTCAGAACTGAAGCCATTCTAAGAGCACCCCTTTGTTCCACTAACTAATCTCGTTGCTCTTGTCTCTACTCGTCCCAGTAGCTCCACATCCTTCCTAAAATGAGCCCTCTAGCTCTGTATGAAGTACTCAAGATGTGGTCTGACCAATCCTTTATTCAATGGGACAGTCATCTCCTTATCTCTACTAGCAAAATTCCTGTACATCATTGAGCAGTGCAGACTGGCTATCTTGACAGCCAGTCTGCACTGCTCAGAGACTTCATACCTGACTGCACAATTAACCATAGGTCTTTCTCATTTTTCACTACCCTCAGTTTAGGTACTAAGTGTATTGGTACCTACTCTGGGGTTACTGCTATCCATATGCAGTACTTTGCATTTGTCAAGGTTAAACTTCAAATGCCATTTCTCAACCCATCTGCCCAACTTTTCTACACCCTGTTGCAATAGCATACCATCATCCTGCCATTAACATAGCATCCTGCCTTGCTAACCTTCGTATCGTCTGCAAACTTGGACGTTAAGCCTGATATACCTTCATCAATATCGTTGATAAATATAGAAAAAAAAAATTGGTTACCACTCTCTGTTTTCTCTCACTCAACCATCCCTTTATCCATAGCAACAACTTGCCTTTATTGTCACGCTACTCCAATTTGTACAGCAGTCTTTCACATGCAGCAGCATCATCAAAAGCTTTCCAGAAATCCAAGTACTGTATACAGGGTTTCTCAAAAATATTGGTACAAACGTTTAGGGGAGGTAGTTAACATCTAAAGGAATGTGAATCGCATAGGAACCCATAACCGGAAACGTCACCGTAAATCGGTACACGGTGCTGTTCATCAGTTCGCGAGAGGGAAAATTTCTGGTTTACTCATTGAAGCAGTAGTCGCCGCACGAAGAGCATGCATCAATATACGAATTGTGAGCTGGCAGACACGCACCTAGTGTATGGATTAGCAGAGGGCCCACACGATGTTCGCCCCCATGCGGCACAACATCGCTTCGCAATAAATGTGTGGGCAGGTATGGTCGGTGACTGCTTAGTCGGCCCATACCTGTTACCATCCCGCATCAACTCCGCTAAATATCGGATCTTTCTTGAACAAGTTCTACCAGGGTTACTTGACGATGTTCCAGCAAATGCGAGACGCAACATTTGGTTTCAACATGACGGGGCGCCTGTCCATTATGGAAGGTGTGTTCGTGACCATTTCAACAGGCGTTTTGGGCGTCGATGGATTGGCCGTGGTGGACCCGTTTTCTGGCACCCACGCTCACCTGATTTATCGAGCCTTGATTTCTTTCTGTGGGGGGCCCTTAAATACATCGTGTACGAATCGCCTGTGGAGACGGAAATGGATCTGGTGGCGAGACTCGTCTGCGCTGCTGCTACTGTCAAAGAAACTCCAGGTGTGTTCGACCGTGTCCGCCAATCCATGCTGCGTCGGTGTCACGCATGCATCGCGTCTCATGGTGGAACCTTCGACCATCTGTTGTAACATCATGAAATGCATCTATCTCGTACTCCATTGTTAATATTATGTCAAATAAATGTTTGCCACTAATTACTGTCTCGTGTCATTTCTGCTTCTTGTGCCTCTGCTACTACTTTCCCGTGAAGTTTCCGGCTATGGTTCCTATGCGATTCACATTCCTTTAGATGTTACCTACTTCCCCTAAACGTTTGTACCAATATTTTTGAGACACTGTGTATATCAAAATTAATTTTTGCATCCAGTTCCTTTGTGACCACATCGTAGTATCCATTCAAATTAGTCAGACAAGATTTCCCCTTAATAAACCCATGCTATGTCTGAAGTACGAGTATAACTACAGCCTTGTCTAGATGACCCTACTCCTTTAACCAATTCATTACTTCTTTAACCAATGGCTCCATTATTTTCCCCGGAACAGAAGTTAAACTAAGAGTTCTGTATACTGGTGTTACACTTTGGTCCCCCTTTGTGAATTGGGGATACCTTCGCACATCTCCAGAAACAGGAGACCAATATCTTATAACATTACGTCGTTTGATCGAACAAACGCATAAGAAAAAGGTCGCCATGGCCACCAAGAAATTAGGCTTTGCGATCAACATTATTAGGTCAGTCTGGCAGCTGTGACGTTAAAGTGCTACTTCTTTGTTTTACAACCGCTATATCTTACAAAGACTGAAGGATTTCCAGCAAAGGTAGAGCACAATGGACTCTTTGAACGGACAGTAATGTATTACGGTGATGGAACCAATCTTATTTCATGATGGAACGTGACAATGAATAGCCCAATCAGTCATATATGGTCTTCGTTAGGACAGCACGAAAATTAAAATTGCCTAGAGGGCATTTAATAATTGGTTTCTTATTTAATGTCTGTATAGCAATATTCCCCTCCCCGGCTGGCAACTAACGACTAGATCTTGAATAAATTTATCGATGTGTAACTGATGATAATCAGTTACACATCGATAATCAGTTACACATGAGAGAATGTGTAGAATTTTCTTCAGAGTGAGGATACTTCCTGAATGGAATGTTTCTCAAGGTCTCCATAAATACTTTAATCATGCAGATCATGTACAGGGGGCTCTAGGGAGGCTCATTCTGAGTCGTCAACCGCCACTTTCTCTAGAACCTTAAATAAGTTACGAATTGCTCTTTGCAAATGGTATTCGACTTAGTCAGTTTCGAGCTAGGGGTGCACTTTATTTATTCTTGATTATTATTTACAGTAGAGGAGGAAAGGGATCTCGGAATTATAATACGGGCAGATAAGTTTTCTGAACAATGTAAACAGGCAGCCAGAAAAACCCATGGTGTCCTATCAATGATTTGTTGAACGCTATCCTGTAGGGATACGGAGGTTATAATCCCACTGTATAAAGCAATTGTAAGACCACATTTGTAATACTGTGTTCAAGTATGGAGACGTCATCTGAAAAAAGACATCGAGCTTCTTGAAAAGGTCCAAAGACGGGAACTCGAATGGTGAGATCGGCAGAAGGACGACCGTATGAGGGAAGACTGATTATGTGGGCTAGAGAGCTTAGCAACCAGGCACTTCAGAAGTGAATTGATTGAGGTTTACAAGGCACAGAGAGAACAGTTGAGGGGTTAGCAAAATAAATGAAGGTGGAATTTTCACTGTTAGCATTAGCATTAGTAGAGGCATTTGATGCAAGAAAGCAAGCTTATGCAGCATCAGCCAAAAAAAAAATAATAATAAATAAATAAAAAATAAATAAATAATAAATAAATAAAAAATAACCACTTCCACTTCACCCCTCTGTTCGTTCGAAATACCTGTCCAGCTGAGCCTTAAACTTAATTAGGCTATCAACTTCCACGACAAGGGATGGAAGTCTATTCCAGCAACCAACCGCCCGCTGGCTAAAGGCAAATGTCCTCACGTCTATCCTACATCTGTCTTTCCTCAATTTGAATTTATGCCCTCTCAGGTGATTATTCTGAGCAAGAGGAAGAATCCCATCAGCATTGAGCATGCTCAAACCATTCAAGGCTTTATACACCTCTATCAGATCACCTCGCTGGTGCCTAGTCTCCAGACACTGTAATTTGCAAAACTTAAGCCTTTCTTCGTAAGAGGCCGACCGGGCTAGCCGAGTGGGTAAAGTACCTGCCCGGCAACCCAAAGGTCGCGGGTTCGATTCTCGCCTCGGGCTTGGATCAAAGTACTGCAAAAAAAAAAAACCTTGGGAGGTGCAATATGGCCACAGAAGCCGATGCGCCAACAACTACCAAATCAATCAATCAATCAATCTTCGTAAGAACAACTTATCTGTTCTAAACAATTCCAGAATTAGGGGGCATAAATTCAAATTACAGGGGAAGAGGCTTAGATTAGATTGTAGAAAGTTTCCTTTTAGCCAGAAAGTCGTTCATAGCTGGAACAAGTTGCCGTCGCAGGTAATTGAGACTGACAGTGAATAAATTCAAAGGTCAACTTATCTGGGTGAGTAGTGAAGCATATAATTTGTGTTTTCTTATCTACTTATGTGTATTTTTTTTTGTTTTTTTTTTGCCAGTAGTGGCAAAAACGTGGCTTCCTTGCACTACATGACGAATACTATTACTATTTTTTTCCCCAGAAACTCGGATTTTTCATCCAACAAAAGAGTTTCAGCATTAGTAGAGGCATTTGATGCAAGAAAGCAAGCTTATGCAGCATCATCCAAAAAAAAAAAAAAAAAAAAAAAAACCACTTCCACTTCACCCCTCTGTTCGTTCGAAATACCTGTCCAGCTGAGCCTTAAACTTATTTAGGTTATCAACTTCCATGACAAGGGATGGAAGTCTGTTCCACCAACCAACCACCGCTGGCTAAAGGCAAATTTCCGCACATCTGTCCTACATCTGTTTTTCCTCAATTTGAATTTGTGCCCTCTCAGGTGATTATTCTGAGCGAGAGGAAGAATCCCATCAGCATTGAGCATGCTCAAACCATTCAAGGCTTTATACACCTCTATCAGATCACCTCGCTGGTGCCTGGTCTCCAGACACTGTAATTTGCAAAACTTAAGCCTTTCTTCGTAAGAGCACCCCTTTGTTCCATTCACTAATCTTGTTGCCCTTCTCTGTACTCGTTCCAGCAGCTCTACATCCTTCTTGAAATGAGGCCTCCAGACCTGTATACAGTACTCTAGATGTGGCCTGACCATTGCCTTATACAAGGGAACAATCACCTCCTTATCCCTGCTAGAAAAATTCCTATATATCATTGACAAAACACTATGAGCTACTCTTGCAGCCCGTCTGCACTACTCAGAGAATTTCATATCTGCCTGCACAACCACCCCCAGGTCCCTTTCATTCTCTACCACTGTCAGTGTACTACCACAGAGTTGGTACGTTGCTCTGGAGTTGCTGTTTCCCATGTGTAGTACTTTACATTTGTCAATGTTAAACTTCATTTGCCACCTCTCAACCCATCTGCTCAACCTTTCCAGATCCTGTTGCAGCAGTGTCAGTAGTGTCAACCCTGCCAACCTTCGTATCGTCTGCAAACTTGGACATTAAGCTTGATATACCATCATCAATATCATTTATAAATACAGAAAACAATAATGGACCCAACACTGAGCCCTGAGGGACTCCACTAATAACATTAGTCCACGACGAGCAGTGTCCATTGATTACCACTCTCTGTCTTCTCCCCCTCAGCCACCCCTTTATCCACAGCAGCAATTTGCCTCCAATGTCACACTGCTCCAATTTGTGCAGCAGTCTTCCATGTGCAACAGTATCAAAAGCCTTTCTAAGATCCAAGTATATAATATCAAAGTTATTCCCTGCATCCAGTTCCTTTGTGACTGCATCATAATATCCAATCAAATTGGTCAGGCAAGACTTCCCCTTAACAAAACCATGCTGTGTCCGAGCTATAACCGAAGTCTTGTCTAAATGATCCTGCAGTGCTTCTTTAACTAGTGCCTCCATTAATTTTCCTGGAACAGAAGTTAAGCTCAAAGGTCTGTAATTACTTGTGTCAGCCTTTGATCCTCCTTTGTGAATTGGGGTCACATTTGCACAACTCCAGTATGTGGGTACCTCCCCTGAGTCCAAGGAGGCTCTCATAATTATGGCTAAGGGTTTGCTTACTTCCTTTGCTGCCTCCTTTAATATAACTGGATAGATCCCATCCACCCCGGGTGCCTTTCTTGTGTTTATCTTCAACAATTTCTCCTCCACTTTACTCTCAGTTATTACAAGATGCTCTAGCTTACTGCTAGAGTTGAATACACCTCTGGCATTCCCCTCGCTAAATAACTCCTCATGCGTGAATGTCGATGCAAAATATTCATTTAGTTTGTAAGCTACCTGAGCAGGATCATCAACAGTTGACCCATCGATATCAAGTGGACCAATCTGATTCATCCCCTTCCTTCTAGAGTTTACATAAGTAAAGAACTCTTTGCTGTTTTTCTTTGCATCCCTTGCCAAAGATTTCTCGTAATCTGCCTTCGCCTGCCTAACCTCCTTTGTAACCTGGTTACAGATCAACTTATATCGATCATAGGCTTCTGTGTCATGTGTTAATTTGTATGTATCCCATGCATGTTTCTTCTCTGCCATATGCCTCATTAGTTCATCTAACATCCATTTAGGCCTAAACCTTGAACAATATTTCTTAGTTGGTATGTAAAGCCTAGTAGCTTCCAAGATAAGTTCTTTGAATGCTTCCTATTTTGCATTTGCTGTTGGTAACGTCATCAGTTGGTCCCACTGTATAGAATTTAAATACTGTCTCAGTCCATCGTAGTCGCCTTTACGAAAGCAATAACCCTTCCCTTTACCCCTAATGGTAGTTACCTCTTTGAGTAAATCCCACTTCAGCACATTGTCATCACTGCCACCTAGTTCATTTATCTACAGATTCTTAATGCATGAAGAATCACTGCTGATAATCAAATCAAGAGTATTATTCCCTCTAGTTGCCTCCTGAACATGCTGATGTAGAAAACAATCATCCAATAAATCCACAAAAGCCTTGCTAGTGTGTGAGTGACCAGCCCCTAAATTCCAGTCAATATCTTATAATGGGAAATTAAAATCTCCCATTATAAGACTCTCTGATTTACTGGCCCACTCTATTTCCCTGTACAGTTCCTTATTATACTCATCAGAGTCATTAGGCCTATACCACACTCCTACTCTCAATTTTGATCTCCCAATGCTTATGTCACACCAAATTGACTCGACACTGCACAGTCCAGCGATGTAGTAGTAGTAGTAGTGGCATGTGATGCAAGAAAGCAAATGTATGAGCTTATGCAACATCAGCCAAAAAAAAAAATCACACCATTCCCTCCAAATGCCTGTCCAGTTCCTCCTTAAATTTATTCAACCTATCAACTTCCACAACGACAGATGGAAGTTTGTTCCAGAAATTAACCACCCGCTGGCTAAAGGCAAATTTCCGTACATCTATTCTACATCTGTCTTTTCTTAATTTGAATTTATGCCCCCTTAGGCTCGTAATCTGAACAAGTGGAAGGATCCCATCAGAATTCAGCGTGCTCAACCCATTCAAGGCCTTATATACCTCAATCAGATCACCGCGCAGGTGCCTAGTCTCCAGCCACTGCAATTTGCAGAACTTAAGCCTCTCTTGGTAAGAGGATCCCTTCATCCCCCTCACCAATCTTGTTGCCCTTCTCTGTACACGCTCAAGTAAATCTACATCCTTCCTAAAATGAGGCCTCCAGACCTGTACGCAGTACTCAAGGCGTGGCCTGACCATTGCCTTATATGTCCACTGGCTTCACTTCCTTGGATTTTATATATTTCTTAACTAATAGCATAACACCTCCTCCCTTCGTATCCAGTCTATCCTTTGTTACTGCCATAGAATATATATACGATTTACAGATACAATACAATATATGACCTTAACAGCTTTGGGGGAAAAAACGAAACAGCCAAGTGAACAATCGCGGTAGAGTGTGCTCTTCAGGCACATTCTACAGTAATTGACCTTTGTTTGTTATGTCATGTATAAATTTAATAAATACAGTGAATAACACCAAGATCCTCCCGAACAGCCATGAACACATATTGAGGACTAATAATATCACATTGTCGTAGTAGTAGAGATTTTTAGGAGCATCAGCGATATATTGTATGTAAATTGTGTGTGTTTTGAGGTCGACTTTCTGTTTGTTTGAAGAAAAAGCCGAGTTTCCGGGAAAAAAAAAGAGTTAGTCTGAGACAGACTAACTCAGCCAGACTAAGACAGACTAAATTCTCCCATCACTCCCATCTCATCACTAAGACAGACTAAATTCTCTCATCATCGACGGGACTCAAACTCACGTCTTTTCCACTCGATGTGGGGAGGATGGCGATTCTACCAACTGGCTAATATCCAATACCTAGATCTGCAACCTCTCTCCTTGAATATTCATTTTCGGATACAAGTGAGCTAATTTGCATATTTTCATATATCATGATTTACTAATAAGTTGATGCAGGTACTGTTGTTTTATAACTTAATGCCTAAATATCGCACCCGAATTTTATCTTGTTTATTTAATTACTAATAAATATAGTAAGTAACCCTCACTTTAAGCATCACTTGTCTTTTGATAAACGTTACCAATTTAATTTACTCTACTTTATACTAAATTACGACGGAAACAACCATTCCATAGAATTCTATTTTTTATTCGTTCCATTTAGTTGAAAATAATGGTTTAAGCATCTTATACAACGGTAGATGAGCCATGAAATAAGAATTTACAGTACAGTATTTATTAGTTGAAAGGCACAAATTTTATTTTATAAGTTTCCTTTTGAAATAAAGCTCATGGATTTACTTATTTTTCAGCAATTATTTTAATGCTGTTATTGCCACGGTGGCTGGATGGAAGCTGGAGAAAGTGACCCATAATCTTCATAAAAGTACTTTCGTAACATCGACTATGACGTGATATGGGTGGTGGTATGATTGCGAGGGATATCAGGAATGTATAAGTTTGTCTATCTCATTCCTGGGGTATTAACAGTGCTGGCAACGTTGTTAAGTATTAGATGAATTGTAGGATTCCTTAAGGTACCAATTTAATTGACTTAATAAATTGTAGCAATAGCTTAATTTTTAGTACTCACCTTAATATAAACTGCAGTTGGATTTAGAATAAGTGGGGTGGGAATTGGCTAAAATTGAGGTTAATATGGTTGAGCTTAATTGTTTTGAACGGAATTAAAATGTGCTCAAGGAAGTAGAAGTGCACGTCTTAATCCTTGGTTGTCATGAAATGAATTGAAAAAATTTGAAACTTGATTACATTCTTGATTACATTCTCAAGTTTCAAATTTTTTCAATTCATTTAAGCTTCTTTACTTAAACCTAAGTTCATTAAATTTTATTTACTGTTTCGATTACTTAATTAAAGTTATACTAATGACGCAAGCATTCTGGCAGAAATTATTAATAAAACATAGTAACCAATTTACTATGTCAATTTACAAGCCGAATTGTTTCAATCTATGGTTAAAATAGATCTTCAGTTGGTTGTTGCAAGACGAACAAGACGTTGCCTAAGTATTTATTTCTTTAATCCGCGCATCTGTGGATTCATCTCTGACCAAAGCATTTCAAAATGTGTTTGGAAAGGCTATCAGGTTCTTAATAAAGTAGAAAAAGCCTGACTAACTTTTAAGGGTCAAAGACAATACATACGATCTTATTCAGGAAGCATTTGCGAGATGTTTATAATTGTAACTGATCTTCTTGTCTTCCGATTCCTTTATATACAGGGTAATCACAATTAAAGTTCGTATTTTTCGCTAGAATTCATTTTTTTGTTCTTTGCTTTATCAAATTAGTATTTTCTGGGAACGTCAGTTACTAGATTTCATTTTATTTATTCTTTTATAAGCTAACCTTGGGGGTGAGGAGCAGTTACAACAACCACAATACTATTTTCATGTCGAGATTTTTTAGTTGCTCTGTTTCGTATTTTATCTACTGTTGGCTGTGCTTTCGTTTAAAGCAGCTGCTTATCTGCTAATGCATTGTGCATTGGTTGGTTTTATGAATATGGCAGAAGATTGTAAGTTCGTTATCTTAACATTACCAGTGTTTATTGGGCACTGCAAGTGCCACCTCAGTATTAGTGTTGTCAGACTTTACAGCATGAATGATACAATATAATGTAATGATCTGTACTCGGTGCATTCACTACAAACTGCGTTGTTTACTGGTGCAGCCTTATACTTTAACAATCTTCTACAGTGATGGGATATACTTAAATAGAAAGGGTTCAAGAATATTTGCTGAAGCTATCAAGGCAGTGTTAGCTGGGTCGGAAAACTGGTAGCTTGTGTTAATTCACAGACTATTAGATTAACAGTGGCCGCAGTCAGAAGTGAAAGTGATTCTCGCACTGCTTCTATTGCAACGAGCAGCAGCCTGGAAAGCAAGTTTCTAGGGATTTCAAGAACTGCTGGAAGTCATCATGAAACAAGTAAATACATGTGCTGTGTTAGGATAACTAACAGTAAGCACAGGTACACTGAGTGGACAGAAATTATGGGATGCCTACCTAATAATGGGTAGGCCCACCTTTTTCCCGGATAAGAGCAGTCACACGGTGAGGCATTGAGTCCACTAGTTCACGAAAGCGTTCCACAGGTATTTTTATTTATGCTTGCTGCACCGCTGTCCATAATTCTGTCACATTCCTGGATGGAGGACCCAAAGTTCGAACGGACCTTTCCACAGGGTTCATATCCAGTGAACGGAGAGGCCATTCCATGGTGGTAAAATCTGCAGAATGCTTTTCAAACAATGTTCTAGTCACCACGGCTCTGTGGGGAGGTGCACTGTCCTGCTGGAAGAGTCTATTGCTCTGTGGGTGCACGATGACCATGAAGGGATGCAAATGGTCTGCAAGGATGGACACGTAACCTGGACCGTTCAAAGATGCGTCTAGACATACCAGAGGTCCGACGTGTGCCAAGTGAACACGCCCCAGACCATTACCGACAGTCCACCTGCCTGAACAGTTCCTTGTTGACATGACGGGTGCATAGCTTAGTGCAGTTTCCGCCAGATACGCACCCTCCTGTCCCCTCGAAATAACTGGAAACGGGACTCACAGGACCAGTAGATCCGCCTCCAATCATTCAAGGTCCAGTGCCAATGTTCTTTCACTCAGTTGAGGCATAGAGTCCTGTGTTGCGGTGTTATCATTGGGATTGTGGTGGGTCAGCGGCTCTCATAACCTATTGTGGTTAAAGATCATCTGATGGTCTTGGTGGAGACGTTTCTGGCACCTCCCTCGTTGAAGTCAGCGGATATGTGTGCCACTGTCGTTCCCTGGTTGGTTAAAGCAACGCGAGACAGACGTCGACGGCCACGTTCATGCACCACCTTTCTCCGCCCACAGCGCTGTCCACGATAAGATGTTATTCCGGAAATGGTGTAATCCCAATACACCCTTGATACTGTCGAACGGGAATATTGCGTGACCCATGTGTTGGGAACCCACCATCATCCCTCTTTCAAAGTCGGCTAATTCACGACGTTTATCCATATTGATATCGAATTACCGTTTACGTGAATGCAGTGATGTAATGTACCTATATACTTGCCAAGTGGAGGGGTTCTCCACTAGCGAGATGAGTGACAGCGTCGCGTTGACAGGGAACCAGGTATCTCATGAATTTTGTCCTTTTAGTGCATACCCGCATGTACACCAATGCTAGGAATATAATAAATAAATTTGATGAATTTGAAATGCTAGTCCAGACATCAAAAGCAAATATTGTTGGAATATAGAGACATAGCGTCACACAGATATAAGGAATACAGAACTGGAATTTGGGGAGCACGATGTGTACAGAAAGAAGAGACAGGATATGAAAGGAGGAGGGGTTATGCTTTTAGTTAAGAAACACAAAAAATGTAAGGCGATTTTCATCCAGTTGACATGGGTGGACTGTGCAGTGTTGAGTCAGTCTGGTGTGACATAAGCACTGAGAAGGCAAAATTGAGAGTGGAAGTGTGTTACAGGCCTAATGAATCTGATGAGAACAACTCTATAGAGAAACAGAGTGGGTCAGTAAATCAGAATGTCACATGATGGGGGGGGGGTTAATTTCCCACATATTGATTGAAGAAAAGTGCATGAGATGCATATAAATTATCAGGAGACACACATGCCTATGGTAGATATAAGATAGTCTGTAATCAAGTCACAAAGGAGTTTAGGCAAGCAAAGGCAGATTACGAGAAATCTTTAGCAAACAATGCAAAGAAAAACAGTAAAGACTTCTTTACTTATGTAAACTTTAGAAGGAAGGAAGGGAATGAATCAGATTGGTCCACTTTATATCAACGGTTCGGTTGTTGATGAGTCTGCTCTGGTAGCTGACAAAATACATTTGCATCTACATTCCCACATGAAGAATTTTGTAGGAAAGTGAAAGCCAGAAGCTTAACAAACTCTAATAGGGAGGGAGTTAAATGATTTTGTAATAACTGAGAGCAAAGTGGAGAAGAAATTGTTGAAGTTCAAACATAAGAAAAGCACTGGGGATGGGATCTATCTAGTTATATTAAATGAAGCATCAAGGAAATAAGCAAACCCTTAGATTCAGAGGATGTCCCCATGGACTGGAGATGTGCAATTTTTTCCCAATTCATATATGGGGATCGAAGGTTGACATGAGTAATTACAAACCCGTTAGTTTAACTTCTGTTCAGGGGAAAATAATGGAGTCTTTGGTAAAAGATGCATTGCAGGATTATCTAAACAAGTTGGAGTTATAGTTTAGACACAGCATGGCCTTTTTAAGGGGAAATCTTTTCTAACCAATTCTATTGGATACTAATAGATTGGTCATAAAGGAACTGGAAGCAAAAAATAATTTTGATATATGCTTGGATTTCAGGAAAACATTTGATACTGTTGCATATGGAAGACTGTTGTACAAATTGGAGTAGTATATCATTAAGGGCAAGTTCTTGCTATAGAAAAAGGGACAGTTAAGTGGAAGAAACTAGAGAATGGTAGTCAGCGGACACTGGTCTTCGTGGACTAATGTTATTAGTAGAGTCCATCAGGGTACAGTGTCTGGCTCATTGTTGTTTTCTCTATTTATCAATGATATTGATGATGGTATATAAATAAGGCTTAACGTCCAAGTTTGCAGATGATTCGAAGATTGGCAGGGTTGTTAATGACAGTACGCTACTGCAACAGGATCTAGAAAAGTTGGGCTGAGAGGTAGCAACTGGAGTTTAACATTTAAAAATGCAAAGTACTTCATATTGGTAACAGTAACCCCAGAGTAACATACCAACTGTGCAGTACTACACTCAGTGGAGAGCGAAAAAGACCTGGACAGTGAAGAACAAAAAAAAAAAAAAAACCTGGGAATAATTGTGCAGTCAGGTATGAAGTTTTCTGAGCAGTGCAGACAGGCTGCTAGAGCAAGTCAATGGGTCTTGTCAATGATATACAGGAATTTTTCTAGCAGGGATAAGAAAGTGATAATCTCCTTGTATAAGGCAATGGTCAGGCCACACCTTGAGTACAAGTAAGGAGGCCTCATTTTAGGAAAAATGTAGAGCTGCTGGAATGATTACAGTAAAGTGCAACGAGATTATTGAAGGGAACAAAGGTTGGTCTTACCAAGATAGGCTTAAGTCCTGAAAATTGCAGCGTCTAGAGACTAGGCACCTTCGAGGTGATCTGATTGAGGTGTATAAGTACTTTTATAGTTTTCTCAAGCTCAGTGCTGATGGGATTGCTCAGATTACGCACCTGAGGAGGCATAAATTGAAATTGAGGAAAGACAGTTGTAAATTAGATGTGAGGAAATTGCCTTTAGTCAGCGGGTGGTTGATTGGAACAGACTTCCATCTCGTTGTGGAAGTTGATAGCTTAAAAAATTCAAGCAAGAACTGGACAAACGTTTTGAGCAAATGGATGAGTGAAATGGGAAGGTTTTTTTTTTTTTTTTTTTGGCTGATGCTTTCTTGTATCGTATGCCTCTACTAATGTTAAATGCTGTACCAAACACTTCTCAAATTCGAGACGTAGAGAATGGAGAAAAAGTGGAATGGAAAAAGACTTAAAGAATGAAGAAAAAGTTGTCAATCCACATGGAAGCTTTCTGATAATAAAATGCTTTCAGCAGTTTAAATACAGAACATTCATCTCCTCTAAGTGATTAGGGAATATGAGTTGTGTATGGTTGTGTATGAGTTGTGTAAAATCAAACTCAGCAACTTTGTTTGCCACAAAGGAGCTGAGTTTGATTTTCTTGGGAGTATGGTTGATAAGAAATAATGTAATAGATGTGTTCATCCATAATCAACAAACGGCTTTCTTGGTTGTTTGTGATTGAAGAAGTGCTTGAACTGTAAAAGGGAGGCAATATAATATTTGTAAATTGACTTGAAGATGGAAAAGAATCAGTAAATTCTTTAGGTAGTACTGTATAAACCATACTATCATATCAATTTTCAAAATACTTCAAAGTTATTACTTGATCTATTTTATCCATTGCAATTTGACCTGATGTATAATTCTGATATTTAGATTAATACCAAAAAAAAAAAAAAAAAAAAGTAAAAAGAAACGAACCTGCATGGTGAATCTTCCTTTTTGTGAATACATGTCTCCTCCACAGCCCTTTCGGTTTTAGGTTTTCACCTACCTATATGAAACATTTTTCAACAGAAGTTTGAGATTAAAAAAAAGAAAAAAAAAACAGTGCGAAATTGCGAATCTAATCATTCTAATACTCAGGACTTAATCACTCGAATCTAATTACTGTAATACTCATTACCCTCTGGTGAGAAAAATAATTAAGCTATTATATAAAAAAAGCTCTTATCCTGCTGGTCCAATATTAACACTTGTTTTCGGGAAGGCGGATATACATATGATATCCATCACTGAACAAAGGTACATGTACTTTGTTCTGCTCTAATGTCTTCTCTTTGAGACATTCTCGTCTCTTGGTGTCTATATTATCAATATACAAAAGGAAGTCGGAAACTGTGCGATGAAATTGTCTACATTTCTTCATATTGTACTTCTTTGTTTGGTGAACAGATTGCAGCATAAATATCAGTTACTACTCGATCAGCAAATGCCTCCAGAGGGCAGTTTAAGTGGACTTTCTGAGTGGCATATATAGGTTGACTATTATTAAAACAAATCCATGAATTGTAATGCTACTGATTCGATCTCTCCAGAAGGTAACTGAGTACTGTATTGGAGATGTCCTGGAATTTGAAATATCCCAAGCAGTATGCTCTAAACCAAATATACTGGATTCTTCAAATTTTCTAGTTCCATTAGATGTATCTGTGTTTTTTCTTCACTGAGCCTTCGGTCTTGTTCCGAAGGGTTGAGGTGTTGCGTTTGACTACTTTGAATCTCTTTTCTTGGGGAGGTAGTCTGCTGGTGTTAATTTTCTCCTCGCCAAATATCACGAAAGCTAATTCATCTGATTGATTCTTTCTGTCAATTTCTCTTTTATCTTGAAAACTCGAGTCTGACGGGATGCGAGTCTCCTTATTTTTCTGCTTCGTAGAAAGACCAGTTTTGAAATGGGTGTGTCTGTGGCTTGTTCTTGTGCTTTGTCGAGGGGTGGGGATTTTTGCGTGCCTTATAGGAAAAGGATTTACTTGGTATTGATATCTGTTTGAATCTCAATACAGTGATGCTTTTTGTCGTAACGTGCATATTGAGGGTCTGCTTGTATTGGCTGGGATGAGATCATTCTCTTTGCTTCGAAATAGGTAGTATTGATTTCAGCTTTTTTATTTCTGTTAAGACCCTTTCTTTTTTCCATACATCGCAAGACCTTTGTGGTTTGGACAAGTGGTGCAAGCTGCACAGTCTTCAGCGACATGGTCATCAAAGCTAAATTTGACACAGATTGTTATTCCCATACATGTCATCTGAGAATAACATTCTTCTGGCAGCGCTGAAGATTTGGAATATAGGTTTCTATATGGTATACCGAGTACCCTGCTTTGTTATTGGACTTGGTGAATTGACCGTTAAAATGAGGTTCCTTATTGGTGTAACACATCTCAAGGAAGTATTGGATATTATAGAAGTGTTGGACACTCAACTCTTTCTATTCTTCAGTATTTCTTACACTATGGCACTCAGGAGATCCAACTTACTATAAGCTAATCTTACTATAAATCCAACTTACTATAAGCTGATCTTACTATAAGATTACTCTCGACCACGTGTTGTCTTTAGAGGTTACTGTGACTAGGCGATCTTCCAAGCTGGCAAAATTTAGTAATTTTTCAGACTATTCGGAGCTAGCAGTTTCTGCTAAAGTAAAGGTCTACGTTTTACTGATTTAGGATTTATTGTTTTTGCTTCTAGCCCTTTAGGAATTCGAATAGGAGAGAGTTTCCCTACTAGTAGCATGGATGTATGGTAGGTAGACATGACTATTTTGTTTGATTTTTCTGGGTGAATTTAGAAAAATGAAGAGGATCTGATAGATAGATCTTAAGGATCCACGCACTAATTTCGTTACTTCCTATAGCTCTGGAGGATCATTTTTCCTTCCAGGTTTCCAGCCCTGCTACGGAACTGCAGGAAAAGTACCCCAAGCAGTGTAACCGACTAACTTCTACACCAAGCGGTGTGAAAGTTAGTCGGTTAGCAGAAAAGGTGAGGTTTTCTTTTTTTGAGTTTGCTACTACTTTGCAAAGCTAAATTAGGAGAAAGTTCTAAACAAAACAAATCTTCTTTTAGACGAGAAAACGCTACATTAATCGTTTTCGGAAAAAAAAAACAGCTGGTTCTTCATAGTGCAGTACCCAGGGCGTGTTGAAAATGTGGTCTGGGACAATATCTATGCGCATGACGGACAAACTTTTGTCTGTGGGATGTGTCAGATCAATCAGGCAGTTCGAATTGAACAGCGTGGTTAGCCTACAATTGAAGTATATTCTTTTTACTCTTTATTTCACAACTATACTTACCACAATTCGCAATGTTACCACAATTCACAATGTTGTAAGTATAGTTATGTAAGGAAAATTTACAGTATATGGAAATTATAAATTTTTACTTACCTTTATTAATAACTTTAATTTAATGTACCCCAATTCTTACTGCGGATGGCAGTATCTCACTTTGAATGAATTTTTTTTTTTTTTTTTTAAACTGTGAATGACAAAAATAAATTATCTTAATCGTTTTATCTTAGGTTTCTGGACTCAGCCTTGGGAAACTTCCCGTTACATAGCTGGTTGTATGAATTTCCTTATGACAGCATTACTATTACTTCATTTGAGTTCAACTGTTCCAGCTGGAAACGAAGTTCCATCAATTGATAAGTTCGACAATATCATGAATGCGAAAACGATAAATTTTTGAGTTGGTACATGAAATTCGGTTGAATTTCAAGTGCTGATGCATGCTTCTAATTTGTCACGTTATTTTTTGTTAAGTATATTTTATTCATACGTTATATCATTAAATTAGAATATGAAGTGACGTTCTGAACTCAGTTCTGTTTTAGCTGTATTGTTTGAAATAACGATAACGTTACATAACATTATATTCTTTAAATAAAATCTCTAGCCATATTGAAGTAAGTAGATTAGAACTATAATACATGTTGTTATTTAATAACCAGATTTGGTTTTATAATTTAAATAACTTTAACATTTACTGTTTATAATTAAGGTTTCCAAATTATAAATGGTAAACTTAAATACATGAAATTCAATATGCTAAATGTGTATTATTATTTTCAGCTGAATATTATGCAGGTGCCCTGTGCATGGCAGTAGCTTTCATAATATTGACAGTAGCTGTGACAATCATTTCAAGATGCAAGGCTTCACTTCCTTCCACTGTGGCTCAACATTTAACTGGACATAGAGGACGATGGTTGTGTTTATAGCTGTTGAATAATCCAGCTGCCGAGTTGGAACAGAGGGTTATGACAACAATTAACAGGACCGACGACAGTGCCTCTTTTGACAAAAGAATTAAAAAAAACTGGATACTGGTTTATTTTGGGACTGGCAGTGGACAGAGTGGCGTTCATAATTTTTTTAGTTTATGTAATTCTCATTTTGGTCCTATTAACTATTTAAATTTCTTGTGGACAGGAGGGAGCATAAGGTAGGAAGAATGGATAACATTCATCTTTTTAAATTAACATTTTAATTATTATTTAAGTTTTGAATTAAAATGGAAATTTAATTTTTGCAGTAAAAAAAACTTGGCCTTTCGATCAGAAAACAAAAGTTAACAAGTGCTGACCCCTCTTTCTCTCTGATATAAAACAAGAAAAATTCACTTTTTTTTTTTTTTTTCGCATGGGCTATATACCAATTTCTGGAATAAATACTATGTATTTACTGATTACTTTTTTAGTTTGAACAGCTATGATGGTTTTAATTAATGAAAAAAAAATATATATATTTAATTAATTAAATTCTTCCATTTGGGTTATATTGCAGAAATCCATCTACTGTCCAATTCTCCAGAATTTTCATCTTTAAGACGTTTTCGATATGTTGATTTGTTCAACTTCATCAAGAAAAAAGTGTTCACAATACATGTAATCTCTAAGTTCAATGATCCTTCAACCTTTCAACCTTTTTTTCTGGCTAAGAGCCGAAACAGGATAAAATAAAGAAGGTAGCAGGCTACATGGGTTGTTCGCCGCAAGATCAGTTCCTTACTAATTACGTATTTTGCGACCCACAACCCACTTGCAACAACCCATGCTGCTTGCGACCTTCATTTTATTACATAAGTTCGTATTTAAAGGGTTTTTTTTTTTTTTTTCATTAAATAATTAAATACGAAAATCTACCAGTTACTACATAATACTGATAACAATCCTGTTATATGGTTATAATAAGATTTCTAAATTCTCAGGAGGATACATAAAACATGAGAAAGCATAACCCCAGGGGCTTGGCACACCCAAGGTCCTGAGCTGGATATCATTATTCTTCTCTTTCTTGGCGATTCTCTTCTACTTTTACTTCTCTCTCTCTCTCTCTCTCTCTCTCTCTCTCTCTCACACACACACACACACACACACACACACACACACACACACACACAGGGTAACTCAATTTTTTTTTTTTTTTTAGTTGGTGCAGCATAAGCCTCAGACTTCCTTGCACCATATGACTAATAATAAAAATATAAAAAAATTGAATATTATTAAAAACGGATAAACTAGGGGGATGTACAATATTTGAATGTTGCCTCCAAGGCCTCGGGCTTGATATCCGTCATATTTTGAAAATTAACTATTAAGAATCAACATTTAAGTTAACTGCTATTCTGAAGGTTCGTGAGCATAATGAGCACTAGCCTAAATGACGCTAAAAGCAAGATTTAGTTGGGGTGTTAAGCGCCAAAACACCTAAGCGATGAGGCATTGCGTATATTCTGTGGTAAATTTGTGTTTGTGAACGAAAAATTCGATTTTCCAGGAGAGAAAAAAAAACAACCATCATCTGATACCGATTAACTGAGCCACGTCGTGATAAAAAGCCCATAAAAATTCCTCGCATAGTTGACGGGATTCGGACTCATGCCTTTTCAATACGCTGCGGGGAAGACGATGATTATATCTACTGTGCTATTAAGAGGTCACAAGCGAGCAAGTTTGACAAAAGCATTTTTTGTACCAAATCATCCAAGGCTATGAGGCGTCCGTGAATTGTACGTAAACTGCGTGTATTCTATAGTCGAGTTTCCGGGAGAGTGAACTGTGCCATTCTCGCCTGTGCGGAATGAATTATTGATGGTGCTTAAAAATTCCTTCGATCTCGCACCCTCGTCTTTTTCCACAGAGTGTAAAGAAAGTGATCGTAATGACTGTGTTAGGCGAAGGGACTCCTAAGAGAATAGAATTTCCTGCATGTAATGTGTTACTAACTGTAACATACACCAATGAGCCAAAACATTATGACCACCTACCTAATATGATGTTGGTCCTTCACGTGCAGCCAAAACAGCTCGTACACGGTTTTGGCTGCACGTACCCAAAACAGCTCGTACATTTAACTCCTGTAAGGTCCGTGGTTGAGACGCCGCAGATCGGAGTTGTTGTTACAACACAAACCACAGATGCTCGATGGGATTAATGTCTGCGGAATTTGGAGGCCAGGACAATACCTGGAAGTCTTCCTCGTGTTCCGCGAACCAGTGTCGAACAATTCGAGCAGTGTGGCATGGCGCATTATCCTGCTGAAAGACGGCACCACCAGAGGGGAAGACCGTTGCCATGAAAGGGTGTACCTGGTCAACAATGATGTTTAGGTAAAGCAGTGTCTTTGGGATCAAACGGCACCTAGGGTTTCCCCCATCTCTGCATAGTTTACATTGTCAGGTGATACAGTACGCCATAAAGGCCAGAGATTTAAAAATGTGTGGATAAAGTTTAAGTGTGGTGTTGTGTACCATTGTTCCTCTGGCCATTTAGCCGCCAGACCTCTGTTGAGGCCCGATGTTGCCCCACTTTCGCCCTGTGGAGGCAGATCAGGTACGCCAGTATTTTAAGTTCACTCTGGCAGGTCCTGCCACCTAGTTTCCTGAGATTACAGTGGCTAGGACCTAAAAAAAACGCACGCACGCACGCAGCTTAAATTCGATTGCAAGGAGATGGCGCTGAGCATGAAAAGAGGTCGAATATTTTGCGAAAAAGTTTTGGTTCGGATTAAATTTTGGCGTGGGGTGGTGTATGCTAAGTTGCAGGTAGAGGGGGAGACTGAAGACTGAAGAGGAGACAAACCCAGCAAAAATCAGTGGGGCATGCCCATGCCCTACCAGAGGGAAAAAGAGAGGGATGGCAAGGAGACAGGGAGGCCGTCACCTTCCCCTCTCGCCAGGGTGGGAAGAAAGTGGTGAGCGCGGCAAGGGAGCCGGCTCAGATCGCCAAAATGGCACCACAGCTGCTGGTCAGCAGTTTGTCTCATCATAGGTGGTGATGCCCAGCAGGTACTGGAGACTAATGCCAGCTGTCTTTCAGTGCAACTGCCATTTGTGGGATCTAGTCTCTCCATGATCGACGCCTGAGATTATGTTTTGTCTCATGCCGGCAGGTCAGCATTTAGGCGATTTCTGGGGAGCTGCTCCATCCTGGGTGGCTGTCATTTCCAGGTGTCCATGTGATGATATCTTTGCCAGTTTTCTGGCCCATGAGTTCCAAGTTCGGGAAAAGTTTTTTCTTTGGGTCTGTCTCTTCAGTGTTCTAGTTTCTTGAGGTGTGGTCAGTTCCAGTCGTTGAGTCTTATATCTGTGTGAGCGAAATGCTCTCTAGGTCCGATGAGGATACGAGGGTTACGTTTTTTGCTGTTACCTTGGTTGCTGCACAGGGAAGGTCCTTCTTCTGCCGAAGAGGTCTTGCACAAAGTAGGTTAAGACCTTATAGCTGTGTTCTTCTTCCAGTACACGGTCCTCTTGATTTAGTAGTATGTACTGGGTTTCTGTAATTAGCCGGCAGAGTAGGTCATCATATAGATCACAGTGATGCATCAGATGCGCCCACGTTTCTGTTTGTCCACAGTGGCATAGGGGTGTATCACTTAGTCCAAAGTCTGATGGCATCATGGCCAGTGAGCAAATAAGTGTTAATAGTCCTGGTGAGAGTGTACTTTTGGATATACAGAGTGTACTTTGGGCACAAATTTTCTGGTGATTGCACCCTTTGGTGAATTTCCCTCGCGTTTGCCAGTTTGCTGGAGGTGCTGGGTAATTCTCCTTTTTTTATGTTTTGGTGTCATTTTTGAGGTGTATCGTAAAGTTCATGCAAGTGGCAGTTTGTCCTTTGGAGAGATGATAAAGGAGTCTGAAACGAATGACTTCCATGTCCCGAGAAAGGGCACCCATGAGGACCTGGAGTACGTGGGTGCTAACTGTATTGCATGCTCTGGATATTGCGAGCAGACTGTATCGTTGCGTAGTTTCTAACTTTCTTCTGTTTGTTGCAGTTATTGCTTTTGGATACCAGACTGCCGATGCATATAGGATGACTGTTTTGTGGTAGAGGGTAAGGGTCTTCTTTTTCAGGCCCCAGTCTTTGCGAGTTATTCTCGTGAAGAGAGAGGAATATCTTCTTTGTTCCAGATTTAGTTAATGAAGGGGGTAAAGAATAAGTTCTTGTTCAGGATGACGCCAAGATACTTTAACTCTGTTGTTAGTTTAATTGTAATCGTTTGGACTTTTATTTAGGAGGGCCTCCTAATGTCAAGTGTCCCCCGAAATAGTATTGAACTTGTCTTTGTTGGGGATATTGTTAGGTTATTTTGACTGATCCATTGTTACAGGGCAGCAAGTGCCTGATTTTCGGTGTTTTCTAATTGTGCTCTAGTGTCCTCGGCGAGCATCAGGACAAGTTCGTCCACTTAGGCCTGTCTTAGCATTCCCGAGATCGAGGTTTAACAAGCTGTACAGGACCACGTTCCAGAGAACTGGGCCTAGGACAGAGCCTTGTGGGCATTCTCTATATACTGATGTTGAGAGTGGGCAGTACGGGGCTGTGATAGTGATGGATCTATATGACAGGTAGGTGGCAACACATTTATAAATATTGGTTGGCAGGTTGGCCTCCCAGAGCCTGCCGAGGATGCTTGGACGCCAGGGATGTCAAACGCCCAGGCAAAATCTACTGAGATTACAAGAAAGTATTTTCTGTGTGTTGTTGGGGCTGCTTTGATGATATTCTCTAGGGCATTAACAGTTGAGTGTCCTCTTCGAAAACTGTACTGGTTTGGTGTAGTGATTTTCAATCCTGCTCTGCAAGAGGTGTTTCAGAAGCTTGCTTAGCACTGTCAAGAGTGTTATCGGTCGATAGGACCCCCGGAAGGTCCTGTTACTTTGTAGGGTTTTTTTTAACACAAGGCAGAGCGTCGCTGTCCTCCATGCAAGGGGGAAGTTTCCTTCTTTTAAGCACGTGTTAAAAAATCTTCAAATAGGCCTCTGGGGTTGGGTATATTCATACTATGATTTTTTAGCGTTTCTCACCAACCATTGAAGTAAAAACGAAAACTAAAATCTTCATAACTTTGTATTTAAATTTACAATAGATTTACAGTAGATCAAAACAAGTATAATTAAATTTACAGAGGATATACAAATAAAATGATAAAATATTGATAATAAAATACTAAATTAAAATACAATAAAATATACTAGATTAAAAGCGCTAAAATTACTGTAGCTTTCGAAGGCTTCTGCCTTCGTCCTAAAGTTATTTTAGCGCTTTTAATCTAGTATATTTTATTGTATTTTAATTCAGTATTTTATTACCAGTATTTTATCATTTTATTTGTATATCCACTGTAAATTTAAATACAAAGTTATTAAGATTTTGGTTTTCGTTTTTACTTCAATGGTTGGTGAGAAACGCTAAAAAATCATGGTATCTGTTAAAAATGTTTAATATTTGATCGGGAATGACCTCAACAGCCTTTTTTACAATCTTTCATTCCAAGGGGTTCATGCTTGGTGCGTCTTTTTCAGTAATTTGGCGACTGCATTTTCCAGGTCAATCCTGGTGAAAGGCTCCTTTACTTGGGCCATGATATAGGTGTATTTTTGATGGCATAGTAGCAGTTGTTGTGGTGTTGTTGGGTCCTTGTGTTCCAGAAACATGGAATCCAAGATGTTATTAATGGAGTCCTTCCATGTCTGGTATAGTCTCTTTGTGGCTTGCTGGTTGATGGGACAATTTCACCTCTTGGAAGCTTGCTCGTGGTCACTCGAAAAACCACTCCCAAGCATCATTGTTTCCTCTTTCTCGGATACAAGGTTTTCCCATGTGCGCTGTTTCGGCTCCCAGATCTTGGCTGTGTATCGATTTCTAATTGTGCAGTATTGCTTTCCGTGGCACGTCCACTTCAGCCGCAGGCCATCTGTGCCTGACACGTTGAAAGCTTTTCCTGGAGACGTTCATCTCCTGTCTGAGTTGTTGGAGCTCTGTGGACCACCAGGGGTTGGCCTCCCCCGAGATCAGTATTTTCTTTTTGATAGCTATCGGGAGCTTCGGTGATTAATTTTGTTGTTAGTTTGGTGTTCATCCAGATTTAGTTTATCCGTTTCAAGTGCTTGGGCAGTCATCCGCAGCGTCTTCTGGAACATGGCCAGTCAGCCTTGTGGATAGCATATCTAAATTGCTTTTGCCTAAGTATTATTGTTCTGGTTATGGATCGGTTTAAGTGGAATGTAATTGCTCTATGATCAAACGTCCAATCTTCAGTGACAGTCCACAAGGTAATGTGGTCAGCAGTAGATCTTGAGGCCAGTGCAATATCTATTGTGGCCTCCCACATAGTGCTGGAGGTTGGTAGATTATTAGGATTGTTTAGAATGGTGAAGTAGCTGTTTGCGAGGAATTCCTCAAGCCGCTGTCTGTTTACAGCACCAAGCCTTTCCTGGGTTTCATGTGTCGTGCAGGCGAGTGGCAGTTTGCATCTACACAAATGATTATTTATGCGTTTGGGAAGTCTGTACATATGCTCTGCAGATATGTTATAGGTATAAGTATATTGAGGGTTAGACGGCTCCGGGGATTTCTTCCATCTCCGTGTATGTTCTATGTATCGAGTGACAGTACCCTGTCAGCTTTCAAACCTCTGTCTATGCCAGAGGTTTAAAAATAATGTATGGGTCATGTGGTATGTAGTTTGTCGTGCCCATTTTTTCATCTGTTGGCCCCCGGGCCAACAGGCCATATGAACACTTCCCATACATGTGCGGTCACTGCTCTGAGAAGGGCCATTAATTTAGTAATGGCCCCAAGACAAACGAATCTGTGTGCGCCAACTGCAAGTCTCTCCAGTTGGATCACGCGCACTATTTGAGATGCCAGGTTTCCTACCTACCTACCTACTTAAAGGCCAAAAGCACATACCAACTTCGAATCAATTATGGGGACAAGGCCTCAATAATACAACTATGGAGTGCTCAAAATGCACAGAGAGCCAGAGCAGTGGCTGTGCAGGTCCGCATTAAGGCGGACGAGGAAAATGCAGATGTAATCTTGCTTCAAGAACCATATACACATGTGAAACAGGTAAGAGGATGCTCCCTGGCCTACAAAGTGATTCACACTGAAGATACACCGTGGGCAACTGTTGTTATCCACAATCCAGACAAAGGAGGTAAGCAAACCCTTAGCCATAATTATGAGAGCTTCCTTGGACTCAGGGGAGGTACCCATTGACTGGAGATGTGCAAATGTGACCCCAATTCACAAAGGGGGATCAAAGGCTGACACAAGTAATTATAGACCTGTGAGTTTAACTTCTGTTCCCGGAAAATTAATGGAGGCACTGGTGAAAGAAGCACTGCAGGATCATCTAGACAAGACTTCAGTTATAGCTAGGACACAGCATGGTTTTGTTAAGGGGAAGTCTTGCCTGACCAATTTGATTGGATACTATGATGCAGTCACAAAAGAACTGGATGCAGGGAATAACTTTGATATTATATACTTGGATCTTAGAAAGGCTTTTGATACTGTTGCACATGGAAGACTGCTGCACAAATTGGAGCAGTGTGGCATTGGAGGCAAGTTGCTGCTATGGATAAAGGGGTGGTTGAGGGGGAGAAGACAGAGAGTGGTAATCAATGGACACTGCTCATCGTGGACTAATGTTATTAGTGGAGTCCCTCAGGGTTCAGTATTGGGGCCTTTATTGTTTTCTGTATTTATAAATGATATTGATGATGGTATATCAGGCTTAATGTCCAAGTTTGCAGACGATACGAAGGTTGGCAGGGTTGTCAAGGACACTACTGACACTATGCTGCTGCAACAGGATTTGGAAAGGTTGAGCAGATGGGCTTCGAGGTGGCAAATGAAGTTTAACATTGACAAATGTAAAGTACTACATATGGGAAACAGCAACCCCAGAGCAACGTATCAACTCTGTGGTTTGGTTTGGTTTGGTTTGGGGTTTATTGGCGCATCAGCAACTGAGGCTATAATGCGCCAAATACCAACTCTGTGGTACTACACTGACAGTGGTAGAGAATGAAAGGGACCTGGGGGTGGTGGTGCAGGCAGATATGAAGTTCTCTGAGCAGTGCAGACGAGCTGCAAGAGTAGCTCATGGTGTATTGTCAATGATATATAGGAATTTTTCTAGCAGGGATAAGGAGGTGATTATTCCCTTGTATAAGGCAATGGTCAGGCCACACCTAGAGTACTGTATACAGGCCTGGAGGCCTCATTTCAGGAAGGATGTAGAGCTGCTGGAACGAGTACAGAGAAGGGCAACTAGATTGGTGAATGGGACAAAGGGGTTCTCTTACGAAGAAAGGCTTAAGTTTTGCAAATTACAGTGTCTGGAAACTAGGCACCAGCGGGGTGATCTGATAGAGGTGTACAAAGCCTTGAATGGTTTGAGCATGCTCAATGCTGATGGGATTCTTCCTCTAGCTCAGAAAAATCACCTGAGAGGGCATAAATTCAAATTGAGGAAAGACAGATGTAGGATAGATGTGCGGAAATTTGCCTTTAGCCAGCGGGTGGTTGGTGGGTGGAACAGACTTCCATCCCTTGTCGTGGAAGTTGATAGCCTAAATAAGTTTAAGGCTCAGCTGGACAGGTATTTCGAACGAACAGAGGGGTGAAGTGGAAGTGGTTATTTTTATTTATTTATGATACATTTTTTTTTTTTGGCTGATGCTGCATAAGCTTGCTTTCTTGCATCAAATGCCTCTACTAATGCTAATGCTAATGCTAACTGCAACCCGTATTCCACAATTATGTACTAGCTGGGAAGCGTGCGCCCATATTGTCACCTCAATCGGCAATCTCTACGTGATCGCACTCTACCACAGGCCAGGGGGAAGACATCCAACAATCTATAAGATACCTCCGGGCTGTCCAAGACATCCTTTCAGGTCAAAAGATAGTGGGAGCGGATGTTAACTGCCGCTCGCCAGTCTGGCACAGCACAACCCAGGACCGGCAAGGCACCTCAAACGACCAGCAACTGTAAGACTATTTGTCAAACTGTACCTACACAGTGCAGAACCAAACCTTCAAGCTCCCAACCTTCTGCAATACGCTATGGAAAGCTACAATCGACATCACACTAACAAGGAACATAGCAGAGCATGTCTCAAACTGGGAACTCCAAAGCACCTGGACCACATCTGATCATCTCACCATAACATACCAAATTGACAGAACCATGACGAGACCTACCGTCAGGCTAAAGATGAACAGATTTTCAATAGAAAAAACAAATTGGCAGCTGTTCCAGGAGCAAGTTATAGCTAAAGCAAATGAACTGAGGGATGAAAATCCTGACTAGCAGGGAAACCCAGACATCCTACAGAGAAAAATAACCCGAATAATTACAACAGCGGCAGAGGCAGCAATGAGAAGAAAGACCCCGACGTGGGGTGCGGAGCCCTGGTGGACCCCGGAGCTTCAGGGGCTGAGAGAAGTCGAAGCAATAAGGAAAGAGTTCCAGCAGGCCCGTAGATCATGGCCTGCTGCGGTGGGGAGTATCTGTGCCAGTGCTATAGGGAAGACAGAAACAGATACACTGACAGAATCAAAAAAAAAAAAAAAAAAAGAGGGCAGATCTTGGGAACGGCTAGTCTCCACGACAGGGAACACAGTCCCCTGGGGAGTGGTTTATAAAATAACCACAAACAAACTCCCCAGGGGAGAGGTTGAAACGGAAACTAAGATGCCACAAGGTACTATAACAACTAACATACTGAATACAATTTGATGGGAACCACCGAACATGCTGACACTTGATTAACAGACCATCTGGCAGGCAAACGATGCATATAATACGCAGAGGATGGAACCACTATTTACAGTTACGAACTTCAAGCTGCAACTGCGAAAATGAGAAGCGAAAATGTTCTGGCCCAGAGGTTATCAGAAAAGTGGTAGGGATAGGCCCAAACCTCCTACTCTAACTATTTAACTGCTGCCTCATAAGCCAAAAGTAGTTGCTAGGAAGCTGAGTTCCATTCAAAGAGTAATGCTACTTAAGATGTGCATGGCATGCAGAACTCAAAAAACCTCAAACTATTACGGCCACCCATAATTTCTTGCATGTGTTCTCTGGTCAATTTGCCTATTTTGCTGGATGAAAAAAAAAAAAAAAACAGTTTCTAGGGAAACATTTTTGCTATCTATGCCCGAGACCAACTAACTCAGCCACAGAGAGAAAAAAGCCCATTAAAGTTCCTCGCATCAACAACGGGATTTGAACCTGGGGGCCATGCAGGACCATCGACCCCAGCTTTGCATGTTGTGACTGGCAAATTCCCTATTGATCTGCATTTGGTGTATTGTGCGTTAGCTTACTCCGTGCATACCCAGTTCTTTTTTGAATATAGTGGACATCTTAGTAGATCCCAAGAAAGAAAAGGCAAGAATCTGGGATGCTCTGGTAAATGTCTAGCAAGAGGGTTGAAGTATTTGTGATAAAGGGCAGATTGCACAAAAAGTTTTCCCACATATAAGAAATGCAGCCCCGATAAAAGTTTAAATGGTTTGCATCAAACTTACAAGCTATGTTTTTATTGACTGATCATGGTCACTGAAAGATCTAGTTGGCATTGTGGAAAAAGGAAATCATGGGAACATATTTTATGTACAACTGTGAGTATAACGATCTAAGAGTTGAATTGGTATCTCTGGTGAGTAACCTAACAGCAGAAGGCTGTGAGCGATTCTACTCGATAAACAGGAGAACTTCTTGGCTTTCCAGGCCTTGGACTGCTATATGTTATGTGCTACACCATACAGCATTACCAATCCAAGGCTTCCAGATGCAGCGGCGGATTACCTAGAGTTCTGTGCAATCGTTCTGAATGGCTTTGCTTTGGTGGAGACATTATTAGCCATATGGTGCAAAAAGCCTTGAGTCTTTTGCTGCACCAGCCAAAAAACATTTTTCAGTTACACTGTGTGTGTGTGTGAGAGAGAGTCTGAAGGAGCCCCTGGGGGTAAAGATGAGTGCTATATCCACTGCAACTCCAGCTGTCTTTGTGCTAGCAGTTTTGTTCTCAGCATCTTATATTGCTGGCCTTCCTAAACGGAGTTCATGGTACTGACAGACTCTGAATAGATGTAGCTCTTTGCAATGAAGTTTGGACTATCTGATATTTAATTATATTTATTTTTATGCAATTTGATTATTTTTAGTTTTTTCCTATGTATCTGTTTTAGTCATGGCAGTTGTTCACTCCCTGTACTTAGGCAAACAGGAGAGGGAGTATATTAAAGTGCTGCTAAATTATGTGTAAATGAACTTACTATATAAAATGTGTTGCCAAATGGCTGGGACCGCTTTAATTAATAAATAAAAAAAAAAGTACAAATGCTTTGTACATATGCAGATAGCTTTGCACTAGAAGGTCAGTGTTATATATGAGTCTACCATATATTGCAGTTTATATATATGGGCACAGCCTAGAACTACAGCATTCAGCAGTGCAATTCCACAAGAAGAATGTACTGGAGATGTTTGTAGTGCTAGGTGTATATTAAACAACAAAGCAAATAAGGTTATATGGTGTTTGCAACTGCATGTATTCTTTGGTCAGTTTTCTGTTTGCTTGACAGAAAATTAAACAACAAAGCAAATAAGGTTATATGGCGTTTGCAACTGCATGTATTCTTTGGTCAGTTTTCTAATTCTCTAAATATTTACATATAGTATGCAGTGGGTACATGCACTAAAAGAGAGTGCAAATAGCAATGGATGAATGAATCACATCTTGCTCTATTTGAATGTGGAGGCAGAGAAAGTGTATAAGCTATGTGCCATATTTTCAGTCACTCCTCGATGCCTATGGTTAAGTTTGACCCTATGGTTAAGTTTGTCACACTGAGGCATTCTTTCAAGTGTGATTATCAAGGAAATGAGTTATGTACATTAATTGCTACTTGTTACCATGTACTGGCTACTCAAGTTGCACTACAAAAATTTAACATCACTCACAATATCATTTTCATGCAGGATAGGTAGTATCTACTACAAATTTCAATTTATGATTATAATTGCATTTGATTTCAATCATGGTGATATGCTCTCTCCTATTAAAGAACAAGTTTTCAACACTAAGACTTGGGTTTATGTTAAACTTAGAGACAAATTGAATTATCCACAGTACTGCTTTTCTGATGTTTATATAAATCAAAAAGCATCACAGAAATAGTGATGCAAATGGTGATACACTGTGATCACTGCCATCCAGTGGGTCTTTTACCTGCAGATTCTTAATGCTTGAAGAATTGCTGCCAATAAACAGATCAATAGTACTGCTTTTTCTTGTTGCCTCTCTAACATGCTGCTGTACAAAACAGATAGGAGATCTGAGTGAGTCCTCAGATCTCCTATTCTTAATGTCATTCAATAAATCTACAAAGGTCTTGCTAGTGTGTGAGTGACTAACTTACAAATTCCAGTCAACACTGGAAAGTTAAAATTAACTATTATAAGACATTCTAATTACTGGTTCACTCTATTTCTCTGTATATCTGTTTGATGTACTCATCACAGTTATTAGGCCTATAGTACACTCCTATCTCCTTTTTGTTTTTCCAGTGCTTATGAGAACACCAAACTGACCAAACATTGCACAGTTAACCGATGTCAACTGAATGTACTGCCTTAGATTTGATATGTTTCTTAACTAAGAGCATAATCACCCCACCTCTCCTGTGCTGTCTGTCCTTTCTGAATACACTACTCCCCATGTTCAAATTCAGTATCTCTTATAACTGAGTGACACCATGTCTCTGCTATTCCTACAATATCTCCATTTGATGACGAATTTGTACTTCAAGTTCTTCAAATTTATTTGCAATGCTCCTAGCATTAGTGTACATGCAAGTATATAAGCATCTGTTCTTACTCTTAGTTACCTTAATGCAGTCCATGTCTTTACTTGTTCCATGATGATTCCCAGCAGTCCCTGAAATCCCCAACACCTAACTAATCAGGCTGCTGCATGTTCCAATAGTAGCAGTGCAAGAATTACTTTCACATCTGCCTGCTGCTTTAGTTAATCTATTAATCTGTGTATCTCTTAAACCTAGAAGTTTTCCAACGTTCCTATCAATTCTTCAATAGCATCAGCAAATATTCTTGCACTTCTTCTATTTAAGCGTACCCCATCCCTATAAAAATAGTTTCTCTTGTTAATAAGCACAGACCACGCTGAGAAAAATTCTACCCCATGAGCCGTGCACATTCTCTCTAGGGTTGAACTAATTGACAAGGCTCTACACTTGTGCTGCCTCCTATCATGTCTGGGCAGAATTGTGGAGACTTTTAAATTCAATCCTAACTTGTGGATTTTTCTACATCACCCTGCACTTGTTAAGTAAGTCCTCAGATCTCCTATTCTTAATGTCATTACTGCCAACATATATAACAATATCACTTTTTGTCCTTAAAAGATATCTGCTCTACAATATCATCTACTTTTGCCCTTGGCAGACATACCCTGGTCTTATTCCACCTATCCTTCTAACATAATATATTTTCTGTTTCCCTGAGAGTATAGTCAAGAAATATAACAGAACAAAAAAAAAAAAAAAAAAAGGGCAATAACTACCTCCTGTGAGACCAGCACATTCTACCTTGGGAATTGATATTCTGTTACCTGATGCACAAGTGTGAGCTCTGGTGTTGAGTTGGGCATCTCAGGGCTTAATGGGCCCATTTTAATTCCTTCGAGGGCATCCACCCTACTCTTCAAACTCTCAAAAATGCCCATCAGAACACAGAGTTGATGCCTAATTTCTTCACACTCTGCAGTCATTATGAAGTAAAATGTAGTCAAAAGAGAATTAACGCAATGTTTTGGTTAGTTGTTATGCAAAATTCGTGAATATCAGAGGGAGGGAGGGGAGGAGAGAGAGAGAAGAGAAAAAAAAAATAAGTATATGGGAGCAGAGTAATAAATATTATACTGTTGTAATAAAATGAATAGGTAAGGTTTTTAAAGAATGTAAAACTATAGAATTTCATTAAGTATTCTATGAAGTTAGAATCTTGGTAATTAATTGATAAGGAGATAACTATATTTACTTTTCATTTCTATTAATCACAGAAAAAAATCTTTTAATTTAAGAAAACAAAAATCGAATGTGCCTGAAATGCATTGCATACATTAACTAACTTGTTTTATATTAAAAACACATATTTTTAATTATATTTTTGAAAATAATGCCTCTTCTGCCATGCTTTAGACTTGTTTGTGAGAAAAATGTAAATTAAAAATCCCGTACACTTCAACCACTGAACACCAGCAAGGCACTGCACTGTCAAAAACCCAGAGAGTATAACTACCAGAGGTCAATAAATGCATGTGTAAGATATGTTGCACAAGGTGCACATACAATTAGGCACGTACAATTTCATCTTACATTTTTTTTTCCTGTTTGCATCTTAGCTAAACAGATTTATGGGATTTTAAAAGGAGAAATAAATGAGGACACTTTTGTTGACAATTATTGGGAATTTCAAATTGTGCGGATGAAGTAGATGAAGAGGTTTTATTATTTTTTTTAAACCTTGAGCTTGGGGTTTAAAAAAATACAGTCAGTCCTCATATAGCATGATAGTTGTGTTCCTAGAAATCCACGTGCAATGCAAAATCGTGTAATGTAAATGACAGGCCCTATGGGAAAAATAGGGTTAGGTGCCAACCACCCAAGATTGAACACACGTTTTTAACCAAAACATTACCAAACACAATAAATAATCGTAATAAAATACGTAAGTATTTTATTACGACTTTTAAGTAATAAAATATTGCTAATGCTTTTGCTTCTATTGTAAGCAAATTTGTTCTTTGTTTGATTTTCTATCCAAACTGATGACAGCCGTTCCATCTGTGCCAATTCTTTGTGTCTTGATCTAATGGATTTTATTACACTTTGAGTTGTTCCTGCTATGAAAGTTGTTTTTATTTTCTCTGCATTCTTTCTAATTCTCGACATTGCCTCATTTATTGCATGTGCAATATCACATGGTCTTTTATTTCGCTCAAAGTGCTTCACAATTTCATATTTTTTCTCTGTCGACAGAGGTGGACTGGCCATAAGCCTTATCGGGGAAACCCCGGTGGGCCGGAGGCCAGTGTGATTTTGGTCATAAACGCTAGTATGAGGATGCTACAAATTTTCCCGGGTAAGAATTTTTGACCCAGTCCACCTCTCTCTATCGATATTGCTTTTCTTTTTCTCTCTGAATCTGTAGTGTCTTCACCAGGATGCTTCCTTTTCTCACCTTTTAAGTATTTTACTCATTTTTAGGGAATAAAGCACAATTACAAAATGAGGAGGCACGCTTGATACACATAAACAAAGATGCGCACGTGGGTAGCAACTGAATAAACAACACCATAAAGGCAGAGACACACATTAATAATTAACACCTCACTAGCTCACATTTTGCTAAAGCACATTTCTGGGGGTTACTACCATAAAACAATGAAAACAATTTCCAGTTGTGTTTCTGCTAGTGGAATCTGTTATAACTGGAAGTAAACTCGATCTTATTGCATTTGCAATAATACCGATAGCTGGAATTGTGGGTTTTCATGTTATTATGGTGAAATGTGTTTCCCCTTCACTGATATAAAAAACAAATACATTTTCAGAATCTTTTCTTCATTCCTATCATGTTGCGTTCAGTTGGGATGATTCTGCGTTTGACTGCCATTTCTTGTAAACACAAAGGCGAATTGTGCATAAGTGAATTTGGTTCGTGTTATATACGACATCATTCCCCTATTTATAAATCGTGTATGATCGGATTCGTGTAGTGTAAACACGTGTTATACGAGGACTGACTGTACACACACTTATTTTACATTTTACTACTAGCATATTCATTTTTCTTGCACTTGCTAATTTCAATGATATTCACTGTGTTTATTGGCCAATGCAGCACTGACAACGGGCAGTGGCACTGATCACTACCCATTGTCAGTGCTGCAATTAGTGATAAAAGTGTGTACAAGGAGAGACCTTTTCTTCTGTACACGGAGATACAGTGATTTTAAGAATTAGGTGAAACATAGTGTTAAAATGGAAACAATAACATTAACTTTGTGTAATGAATTCACCCGTTCAAGGTTATAATATCCAACTCCTAAACTATCTCAAACCTTACTTCTGACAAAACTCCATGAGCCAGTATGATTCTGTCATACTAGTTCATGGATTGCCAGTATTGATTCTGTCACAGAAAACTAAAAATGTAAGTAGAGACATTTTCTTATGATTTTAAGTAATTTACTGATAACTACAAAAGAAGTTAATTTCATTCAGTAAGAAATGAATGAAGTAACATCTTGCATACATTTAAAGGGAAGAGCAATGGAAAAATTACTGGAGTTGATAAAAAACAAAAAAAAATTTAAAGTTTTCCAAGGTACTCAAGGGTACTGTTTTCATATTATGGAGTTACTCAAGGTTCAGTTCTAGGCCCATTGTTGTTTTAAATATTTATCCATGATACTGATGAAGGTACATAAGGCTTAATGTGTAAGTTTGCAGATGATAAAAAGGCTGGAAGGGTGGTTAATGACAGTAATCAGATCAACTGCAACAAGATCTAGGAAAATTAGGTCAGTGGGCTGAGAAATGGCAATTGAAATTTAACACTGATTACTGCATATGGGTAGCAGTAATCCCAGACTAACATACTAACTGCGTAGTACTATACTCAGGGTAGTAGAAAATGAAAAAGACCTGGGGGTAATTGTGCAGTCAGATATGAAATTCTCTGAGAAGTGCAGACGGGCTGCTATGACAGCTCATGGAGTTTTGTCAATGATATACAGAAAGTGACAGCAGGGCATAAGGAGGTGTAGAAGACCATGATTAGGCTGCATCTTGAGTATTGTATATAGGTCAGGAGGCATCACTTTAGAAAGTGATATAGATCTGCTGAAACAGGTGCAAAGAAGGGTAACCAGATTGGTGAAGGGGACAAAAGGATGCTCTTAACAAAGAAGGCTTCAGTTCAGCAAACTGCCAAACTGAAGCCTTTGCAGCATCTGGAGATTAACTACCTGTGGGGAGATCTAAATGAGGTGTTTAAGGTCTTGAATGGATTGAGTAAGCAAAATGTTGAAGATTCTTCCTCTTGCTGCGACTACACATGAGGGATGCATAAATTCAAGTTGCAATGGGTGGTTAATTGTTGGAACAAACTTATTCTGTTTTTGTGGAAATGGGTGATTTGAAAAAAAATCAAGGAAGAAGTACACAAATTCTTGGAAGGTATGGATGGATGGAATGTGTAGATTTTTTTTTTTTTTTTGCTTTATAAGCTTGCTTTCTTATACATATTCCATCATTATTTGTATTAGTAGTGGCAAATGTTCCATCATTTGCCACTACTAATATTAATGAAAGATGAAAGCAGCAAGAGACATTTTTTTCTTGTGTTACATCATGAAAATGGAAGTGGATTTTAATGAAAAAGTGGTCTTTTAACACTTTTGCTGCTGGCTTTTCTGACAACCCTTTTCATCTGGGATTGAGCCAGTCTGGATTGGAGAGGACAGACATTTTTGAGGTTTCCTCTCACTATGACTAAATTAGTCAGTGAAGGTTTCTCGACAAAAATATCCAGTTTTTCTTCTGTCAAATTGGAAGAAAAGTTCTAAAAGCAGGGTGGTTCCCCTCCAAGGGGATTAAAATGATGCTGCATATTTGCATAAGAAAGGGGTGAATGTGTTAACAGTTTAATGTCTCAATATACAGAAGAAAATAGATTTTGGATTGATTGCATGTATTTAAATGGAAAATCAATATTTGTATATTACCCATACTGATAAGAACCTATGATGGTTTACTTGTCTTAATATTAAACTGTTCTTTCTAGTATGCTGTTAATCCTCTGATTATTGGACTAGAGTTTTATGTGTTTAATGATGTGTTTGTTTCAGAATCTTGAGTGTACCTTACTGCAGTGTTTAACAACAAACTTGTCAAATGATTCTTGGTAATTTCGTTTTGTTGATCACAACGGAACCTTTGGCAATGGCAGACAATTTTTATTTGACTTCAACTATTGTGTTGAAATATAACCCTGCACACATTCATTATGAAAAAACCAGAATCGCAAGAAAACCTTTACTGAACTTTTACTCAAATGTGATTTGAAAAAAAAAAAAAAAAAGAGGGAGAGAGAGAGAAAGAGTGTGGGGGGGGGGAATTTTACACCAGCTCTGGCTATATCATTATATAGAAAGTTGCCAATGCAGTGCCTAAGTTCTAAGTTGACTAGTACTACTGTGATTTCATATATGCAATGCCTCTCGAATAATAAAGGTGTGTGCGTGTAAGCGCAGACACAGCAAAGTTATGAAAACTTCCAATGTGTGTGCAATGGTTACCTCTCTGACAACCACATCCAATAATTATAGCAATAAAATACTGAGAACCCATGCTTTTATCTAAAAGCATGTTTTGGCTTCTTATGTCCAGTGATTTACAAGATATAGCTCTTTAAACCTATAAATTTACTTTATAATCACCTTGTGCTTATGATAATTCAAAAGTTTAGAATAATACTAACATGAGTAATGCATTCCTGGAAAAGCCTTTACTAAATGAAGTCATGCTAACTGCATGATTTCTTCCCATAAGCAAATATTGCATTCCCGACAGAATTAAAAAAAAAAAAAATCTATCATACAAAATGGATTTCGAAAGTAAATTAATAAACATTCAAACAAATAAATAAAGTATAAATAAGTTCTTCCTTGAATTTATTCAAACTACCTACTTACGCAGCAACAGATGGAAGTTTGTTCCAACAATTAACTATCACAGGCTGAAGGCAAACCTCCACACATCTATCCTGCAACCATCCTTCCGCAATTTTAATTTATGCTCCCTCTGTGTGTAGTCTGGGCAATATACAATCAGCCTTGAGCTTGCTCAATCCATTCAAAGCCTCATTCAAAGCCTGCTTGGTCTCCAGATGCTGCAATTTCAAACTGAAGCCTTTCTTAGTAAGACCACCCTTTTGTTCCCTTCACCAATCTGGTTGCTGTTCTCTGCATCTGTTCCAGCTGTTTGTTTGTTATTTGGTTTTTAGGAGCATTAGCAACTAAGACCATATTGCTCCAGGATATGCGGTGGTCATTCCCTGACCTTTCCGCATCCTCCGTATTTGGTGGTGATGGGCTTGAACCCCGGTATAATCAAGAAGTGTGTGCTACGCACTACTGTTCCTTCCAACCTGGCTATGGAGGCGCCCTCTGTTCTGGCAGATCTACATCCTTCCTAAAATGGGGGCTCCAGGCCTATACACAGTATTAAACATGTGGCATAACCATTGCCTTGTACAATGGCATAATCGCTGCCTTATACTTGCCAGCAAAATTCCTGTATATCATTGACAAAACCCCATGAGCTGTCCTGGTATCTTGTGTGCACTGTTAGAGAATTTCATATCTGACTGCACAATTACCCCCAGGTCTTTTTCTTTTCCAATATTCTGAGTGTGGTACCACACAGTTGGTATGTTAATCTGTGATTACTGCTATCCATATGCACTACTTTGCATTTGTCAATGTTAAACTTCAGTTGCCATTTCTCAGCCCATTTGCTTAATTTTTCCAGGTTAAAGTTAAATGATACTGTAGCCTACATTTACTAAGGGTACATGAATATCAGTGTGTCATGTATTTAAGGTTATTAATCAATATAAAAGTTCATTTAACTTATAATTTCAGTCTGATGACATAAATGTCTTGTGTTCCATTTAAGAAAGCATTCAGTAAATGAAACAGAATAATCATCATTTTTACAGAAGAGGGAACCCCATTTGGCATAAAAACATTTGTGCATACGACTGCAGACTATTTCCAATGTCCCAATAAGAATTTGCATTAGTCAAAAAATACTCGCATTAGTTGAAGAAGGGGTATTTGTATTTTTATGTATAAATGTTGGAAGACATTCAAACAATTACCCTCAAAGATAATCAAAAAATTAAACTGTTCTTTATTTAAGAAACAAAAATTATCATGAAAAATATACACTACTACCACATCATTCCTTCAGGTCAATCTTCCAATTTTTTCTGCTATGTTCTTTCCTTGAGGCTATATAAAATATAAAAACATATTCAGTATATAAGACAACTGGAAACTGATTTCAATTCATTATGATCAGTTATTAAAAAGATGATTAATTCTTTTATAATTAAAAAAGTATATTTTTTGAAAATATCTTTATTAACCCCTTTGTGAGCAAGTTTCTGAACAGTATGCAAGCCCTGGAGTGAGTTGTTGAGGAACCCCAGGGGCTCACATCTGGTGAGTATGGGCTTGGCACACCCAGGGTCCTGAGCTGGATATTATCATTCTTCTCTTTCTTGGTGATTCCCTTCTACTTCTCTCTCTTAGGGTAACTCGAGAATTTTTTTTTTTTTTTTGGATGGTGCAGCATAAGCCTCAGGCTTCCTTGCACCATATAGCTAATAATAATTTGTAAGCTCTGTGAAAACTGAAACTACATACATAAATGTTTTAAATATTAGGTTTTTCTATTTTCACTTTACAGCTGGAGATCTAAATGAGATTACTGTCAAAAATAAAATTAGGAGTAAAAATGAAAACAAAACAACAATTAAAACTAGGCCGACCAGGCTAGCCGGGTGGGTAAAGTGCCTTGCCCGGCAACCCAAAGGTCGCAGGTTCGAATCCCGCCTCGGGCTTGGATCAAAGTACTGCAAAAACCTTGGGAGGTGCATTATGGCCACAGAAGCCAATGCGCCAACAACTACCAAAAAAAAAAATAATAATAAAAAATAAAAACTAGTCATCACTCTTTTTTTGATGCTATAAGCCTCTATATTTACTTATTTATTCAGTTTCATAAACATCTGTAATTCCAGAGAATTCCTTTGCTTTTGGCTTGGTAAACCCATATCATCTTGAAATATCAGTTGAAACTATCATAAATATAGATAGAAACTATTCCTTGTAAAAACAATGAAAGGATGTCACCATGTTTCTGTGAAGTTGCAAGATAATCTGTACATAGAGATGTAATTGGTTGCACACTTTGGAACAACCTTCAAAAGGTATATACAAGATGTGATCAAAAAGTTCGGGAACTGTACTAATCTGGAAAATGAAACCTATGATATTTGGGGGATTTCTCTGAAATAGTCGCCTTGACACTGTATATACTGATTCTACTGCTTCTGCAACTTCTGAAGCATTCTTAATAGGCTTCTTTTGTAATTGCTAACAGTTCCTGTGTTGCAGATCTATGGTTGTCAAAGGGGAGAGGGAGGGATCATAGGGAGATAAATCTGATGCACATGGAAGATGGGGTCCACAGTGATGGAGTTGTTGTTGTTTGGTTTTTAGGGGCATTAGCAACTAAAGCCATATTGCTCCGGGAATATGCGGTGGTCATTCCATGACCTTGCCACATCCTCCGTATTTGGTGGTGACGGGCTCGAACCCCAGTCTAATCAAGAAGCGTGTGCTACGCACTGCTGCTCCTTCTCACCTGGCTACGGAAGTGCCCAGTGATGGAGTGCTTCACAGGAAATTCTTGAATGGAAAGTGCTGAGTGCGTAAGGGCATGTCACGCCGCAGACACCAATTCCTTGAAGCAAACTTTTCTGACCATTTTTCTCTGAAAACCATTGAGCAATCACATAGAACTGTTAGGTAGTATTACTGGTTCACTGTATGACCATGTGGGACAAATTCATAATGAACAATACTCTAAGTCAAAAAATATGAAAACCCTCATGATCTTCATATTTGATCAAAACTACTATACTTCTTTTTTGGGTCTTGGTGAAGACAGTTTACTGAGAGGATTGGGCTTCAAATTCAGAGTCATAGCCAAATCAATCCAAGAAGGTACTGCGGCAATCTTCCCATCATTCACCACTTCTTTCTCATTACTAGTAGAATGCAGTATCTTCACTGCTTTTATGCTATAAACATAGCTCTGAATCAGATTACAGAACATTTAATTACACCTGCTTTAATATACACTGACTCACTCAGTACCCTCTCTGCTATTAGTGGTAATACCAACTCCTCTCACCTTGTAATAAAACAAATACATTCTAAATTACTTGCTTGTAATGAGTCGAACCAAACTGTGACATTCTGCTTTATCCCAGGGCATTCTGGGATAGCAGGAAATGAAAGAGCAGATCTTGCAGCCAAAGAACCAGATACTACTATGGGAAGTATTCAATTAAGTAATTTTGGAAGCTTTTTTTTTTTTTTTTTTTTTTTGTTAGTTGTTGGCGCATCGGCTTCTGTGGCCATAATGCTCCTCCCCAAGTTTTTGCATTTTACTGTGATCCAAGCCTGAGGCGGGATTCGAACCCGCGACCTTTGGGTTGCCAGGCAGGCACTTTACCCACCAGGCTAGCCCGGTTGGCATTTTGGAAGCTACTAGGCGTTTTGTTCCAACTAAGAAATACAGTTCTAGGTTTAGGTCCAAATGAATATCAGATGAACTAATGTGACTTGTGGCAGAGAAGAAAAATACATGGGATGCACATAAATTGTCAGGCGGCACAAAAGCCTATGGCAAATGTAATCAAGTCACAAAGGAGTTTAGGCAAGCAAAGTCAGATTACAGGAAATCTTTGGCAAAGGATGCACAGAAAAACAGAAAACACTTCTTTAATTATATAAACTCTAAAAGGAAGGGGATGAATCAGATTGGTCCACTCGATATCAGTGGTTTGACTGTATGTATGGACGTGTTTTTGTAAAGGGTGGCTCCTAGAATGTCAGTTCAACTCCGCCTTGTATCTCTTTGAAGAACAGTATCACTATAAAGGGGCCAGATATGTGAATGAGGTAGGTTTGTGTGTATTATGTGTATGTGTTCTGTTGTGTCTGCATGGCTACCTGGAAGCATTACTCACCCGGAGAGATGATTCTGGGTACTTGTCCACACCACGGGAAGGTGGGCCAGTCCCACAGTGCCCGTACTGCCTCAATTTGAGACTCTGACCCACTTGATGTTGCCAAAAAGTGGGCCAAATTCTTCTGGGGGGTCCACTCCAGAAGAGGAAAAAAATAAAAATTTACAAAAAAAGGAAAAAGGAAGAAAGAATAAGAATTCCCATGGTGTTAAAAAATAAATAAATAAAATAAAATTATTAAAAAAATAAAAATAAATAAAAAATAAAATAATAATAACTAGGGGGCTTGCCCCTGCTCGCCAAACCCTATGCATGCTTTTCTACATAATACGTAGAGGTATGACAGAGTAAGTCAAATCTTTTCTATGTAAAAGACACCTGTCGAAAAGCACCAATCGATATCTAACTGGCCTCATGGTTATCCAAGCTGACACCATGTTGTAGCTTTTCCTACCTGGCATGGTATGGGATGCTGACACTGGCCATTAGGGTAACCCCCAGGCCAGTGTGGGACTGAGCTGCAAAAAGCATGCTCCACCATAGGAATCTCTTTCTCTATGTTCTTTTATTCCTACCACCTGGGGTGGTTGAATGTCCTTCCCCCATCCTGGGGGTCTATCCCCTTTTGCACAGTGGCTCACTCCACCACCCACTTTCAACTCCAACCTTCTGAACCAGGATGGGTGTCCTGTACCAGGGGTCCCCTTTCAAATCAAGCAAATGGCTCAACTACTGCCCCCTCTGTTCTCTGCCCCTTTTTATCCCACCCTCTTCCTATCTCCCCATTATCACCCTTCCAATAAATTTTTTTTTTTTTTGGGCTCTCCTTGGATGCCTAGGCTACACCAGAGTTCAAGCTGCCACAGCTTTCTCTCCTAATGTGGTCTGGCCCACCTCCCCAGGGTGGTAATGGAAATGGGAGGGGGGGGTGTTAGTGGCTCTCCACAGCTCTCCCCCTAGGCTAACACTAATACTTCACAAAATACACACACTGGCCTTATGCAAAGTATTGTATTCTAAACAGAGTAAAAATGCAGAGTTGGGGGAGACCTACGGTGCCACCTGGCAAAAAAACACTATGCCACTATGATCGATATCTAATCAGGAAATAATCTGTGTAATTATTTACCTGCATTTACATAGGTCACTTAGGAAAAGGCCTTTTGCTTCGGGTTTCGTAATACATGAGGAATATTGTTGCATCTCAAAGAGCAGGACTAAAATATTTAACTGAAATATTTACAAACTATACAATTAAATATTTACAAAATACTAAAGTACTGTATTTACAAATATACAATATTCATTAATATACAATGGAACATCAAATGTTAGATGGTGAAGCATGAGGTTGGTGAACGTTATGGAGGCAGTTGTCAATAATTAATTGCATTTATAGTGACGTAATTACCTCGCCCTCTTCTCCCATTGGCTCAAATAAATATCACTAGGAAGAAAACTTTTTAATGTATAGAGAGTTAATAAAAAATAACAATAAAAAAATAAAAAATAAAATGAAATAAAATAATTATAGATTTAAATTTTAAAAAAAATCTGCCGACTCCCACTTCAGTATTAATCGTTTCAGGATCTCAGCAAACTACCTGTCATCTTTCTTTAAATACTATCTTAGCAAATTCTTGCAATTTCTGAAAAGCTGCATGGGTGGATAGAAGATTCTCTTCCTCCCCAGGAAGGAAATTAGAAACGCAGCCCTGCATTTGCAATCTTAAATCAACATAAATGGTTTGACTGTAGATGATCATTCTCAGATCCATAATTATGAGAGCATCCTTGGACTTGAGGGACGTCCCCTTGGACTACAGATATCCAAATGTATCTCCAATTCACAAAGGGGTATCAAAGGGTGACATGAGTAAGTACAGACCTGTTAGTTTGACTTATGTTCCAGGGAAAATAATGGAGTCACTGGTTAAAGAACCATTGCAGCATCATCTAGACAAGACAGCAGTAATAATTCAGACACAGCATGGGTTTGTTAAGGGGAAGTCTTGTCTGACCAATTTGATTGGATACTATGATGTGGTTAGAAAGGAACTGGATGTAAAAAATTATTTTGATATCATATACTTGGATTTCAGGAAAGCTTTTGATACCAATGCATATGGAAGACTACTGTACAAATTGGAGCAGTATGGCATTAAGGGCAAGTTGCTACAATGGATAAAAGGATGTTTGAATGGGAGAAAACAGAGAGTGGTAATCAATGGATACTGCTCTACATGGACTGATGTTATTAGTGGTGTCCCCCAGGGTTCAGTGTTGGGCCCATTGTTGTTTTGTATATTTATCAATGATATTGATGAAGGTATATCAAGCTTAATGTAAAAGTTTGTAGATGATACAAAGGTTGGCAGGGTTGTTAATAACAGTAATGATAGTATGCTGCTGCTGCAACAGAATCTGGAAAAGTTGGCCAGATGGGCTGAAAAGAGGCAACTGAAGTTTAACATTGAGAAATGCAAAGTACTGTATATAGGTAGCAGTAACCCCAGAGAAATGTACCAACTATGTGGTGTTACACTCAGGGTATTGGAGAATGAAAGAGAACTTGGGGTAATTGTGCAGTCAGATATGAGGTTTTCCACACAGTGCAGACAGGCTGCCTGAGTAGGCCATGTGGTCTTGTGAATTATATACAGAAATTTTGCGAGCAGGGATAAAGAGGTGATTATTCCCTTGTATAAGGCAATGGTCAGGCCACACCTTGAGTACTGCATACAGGTCTGGAAGCCTCGTTTTAGGAAAAAGCAACAGAGAATGGCAACAAGATTGGTGAGATTTGCAGAACTTAAGCCTTTCTTCTTACGAAGAAAGGCTTAAGTTCTGCAAATCGCAGCTTCTGGAGACTAGGCACCTGTGGGGCGATCTGACTGAGGTGTATAAGGCCTTGAATGGTTTGAGCAGGCTCAATGCTGATGGGATTCTTCCTCTTGCTCAGATTACAAACCTGAGAGAGCATAGAGTCAAACTGAGGAAAATAGATGTGTGGAAATTTGCCTTTAGACAGCGGGTAGTTGATTGCTGGAACTAACTTTCATCTGTTGTTGTGGAAGTTGATAGCTTGAGTAAATTCAAGGCAAAACTAGGCAAACATTTGGAATGAATGGATCAGTGAAATGGGAAGGGGTTTTTTTTTTTTTTTTTTTTGCTAATGCTGCATAAGCTTCCTTTCTTGTATCATATACCTCTACTAATGCTAAATTACACATATATTTGCCCAAGGTGGATCTGATGGTGCATTTCTTGAAATAAATTAACAATTTCTATATTCCATGTGTGAGCCAGTTCTCTGAGTCTAATTGGAGCAGGTCAGTTTCAGTTGGTTTGCTATTTTAAAATTGCTCCTATTTGGTTTTGTACAGGCATCTCCAATTAGGGTGAGAAGGAAGACTATGGATTTTTATTACATACAAAAGAAGTAATGTTTCTCTGAAGAGATGTAAGGGAGCTTCTGAAAGCCCCTAAACAAACTCTGAGAGCGCTGGATGGTATTTAATTGGTCTAAAGTACTTTTTCTCGCAGAGTCGTTCACTAGAGAGCCATAGTCCAAACGGCACCTGATGAGAGTTCTATAAAGGTGGATCAGGGTATGTCGATCAGTGCCCCATGACATAGATGACACACACACACACACACACACACACTGGAGAATATTCAATTTTTTCAAGCATATGGCTCAAAGATAGGCAACTTATCTTTAAGATATAAGCTGGTCTGTAACCAAGTCACAAAGGAGGTTACGCAGGCAAAGGCAGATTATGAGAAATCTTTGGCAAAGGATGCAAAGAGTTCTTTACTTATGTAAACTCTAGAAGGAAGGGGATGAATCAGATTGGTCCACTTGATATCGATGGTTCAACTGTTGATGATCCTGCTCAGGTAGCTAACAAACTAAATGAATATTTTGCATCGACATTCACACGAGGAGTTACTCAGCGAGGGGAATGCCAGATGTGTATTCAACTCTGGTAGTAAGCTAGATAATCTTGTAATAACTGAGAGTGAAGTGGAGGAGAAATTGTTGAAGATAAATACAAGAAAGGCACCAGGGGTGGATGGGATCTATCCAGTTATATTAAAGGAGGCAGCAAAGGAAGTAAGCAAACCCTTAGCTATAATTATGAGAGCTCCCTTGGACTCAGGGGAGGTACCCACAGACTGGATATGTGCAAATGTGACCCCAATTCACAAAGGACGATCAAAGGCTGACACAAATAATTATAGACCTGTGAGTTGAACTTCTGTTCCAGGAAAATTAATGGAGGCACTGGTTAAAGAAGCACTGCAGGATCATCTAGACAAGACTTCAGTTATAGTTTGGACACAGCATGGTTTTGTTAAGGGGAAGTCTCGCCTGACAAATTTGATTGGATACTATGATGCAGTCATAAAAGAGCTGGATGCAGAGAATAACTTTGATATTATATACTTGGATCTTAGAAAGGCTTTTGATACTGTTGCACATGGAAGACTGCTGCACAAATTGGAGCAGTGTGGCACTGGAGGAAAATTGCTGCTATGGATAAAGGGGTTGTTGAGGGGACAAAGACAGAGAGTGGTAATCAATGGACACTGCTCATCATGGACTAATGTTATTAGTGGAGTCTCTCAGGGTTCAGTGTTGGGTCCATTATCGTTTTCTGTATTGATAAATAATATTGATGATGGTATATCAAGCTTAATGTCCAAGTTTTCAGACGATACAAAGGTTGGCAGGGTTGTTAAGGACACTACGCTGCTGCGACAGGATCTGGAAAGGTTGAGCAGATGGGCTGAGAGGTGGCAAATGAAGTTTAACATTGACAAATGTAAAGTACTACATATGGGAAACACCAACCCCAGAGCAACGTATCAACTCTGTGGTACTACACTGACAGTTGTAGAGAATGAAAAGGACCTGGGGGTAATTGTGCAGGCAGATATGAAGTTCTCTGAGCACTGCAGATGAGCTGCAAGAGTAGCTCACGGTTTCTTGTCAATGATATACAGGAATTTTTCTAGCAGGGATAAGGAGGTGATTATTCCCTTGTATAAGGCAATGGTCAGGCCACACCTTGAGTACTGTATACAGGTTTGGAGGCCTCATTTCAAGAAGGATGTAGAGCTGCTGGAACGAGTACAGAGAAGGGCAACAAGATTAGTGAATGGAACAAAGGGTTGCTCTTACAAAGAAAGGCTTAAGTTTTGCAAATTACAGTGTCTGGAGACTAGGCACCGGCGAGGTGATCTGATAGAGGTGTATAAAGCCTTGAATGGTTTGAGCATGCTCAATGCTGATGGGATTCTTCCTCTTGCTCAGAATAATCACCTGAGAGGGCATAAATTCAAATTGAGGAAAGACAGATGTAGGACAGATGTGCGAAAATTTTCCTTTAGCAAGCGGGTAGTTGGTTGGTGGAACAGACTTCCATCCCTTGTTGTGGAGGTTGGAAGCCTAAATAAATTTAAGGCTCAGCTGGACAGGCATTTCGAACGAACGGAGGGGTGAAATGGGAGTGGGGTTTTTTTTTTTTTTTTTTTGTGATGCTGCATAAGTTTGCTTTCTTGCATCATATGTCTCTACTAATGCTAATGCTAACTTGTGCTGAAAGTTCAGTTTCCTATCTAGTATCAGGCCAAGAAAACAGACAGTGTGAACAAGAGGATTTGGCACATTTACCTTTAGCTCAGGATCAGGATGAAGTGACTGTAGCTTGCAAAAGTGAGTGGTGGTGGATTTCTGTTCAGCAAGATGGTATCAATTGTGTAAGGTCCAGGATTCTATGCTGGCTAGAGCAATTTATAACTGTCTTTCAACAATACTCATACTTTGAGATTGGCAGGATATCGTGAGGTCGGTCAGCATTCGTGTATACTTCAATAGTTTTTGGAAGATCTTCCAATATATTGTTGACCCTAATTGCAAATAGGGTTGAACTCAGTATAGAATCCTGTGGGACACCCTTTTCCTGACTGTGAGATGCTGACAGCATGTTTTGATATCAGACTTGAAAGGTGCATAACTTTAAAAAGTTCTGGATTATTTGAGGGAGGTAGCCTCTCAGCCTTAACTGATGCATATCTTTAATAATACTATGACACTATGTGGTGTCAAATACTTTATGAATATCCAGGTTGACCATCACTATATATGTGATGGTCAACAAGGTGTTACATATGTTGAACAAAGTGTTACGTATGTTGGATTCAATTTTGGCAAGTAAATCTAGAATATACCAGTTTTCACGGAAGTCATACTGCTGATCAGAAAGAAGATTTTGGGAGTCTGCAATCCAGGTGATCCTCTTATGTATCATCCTTTCAAAGTTGGCCCAAACAGATGGTCAATGATATCAGTCTGTAATTCTGAATTAGAGAAAGATCTTTGCCTGGTTTTGGTATAGCACAAATAGAGGAATGATGCCATGGCAGAGGATATGTATTTTCTGAGAAGATCCAGTTATAAAAGAGCAATAATATGCACAGATCGGCTTCATTTAGATGATTCAGTATACTGTAGTGAATGCTGTCTGGTCCTGCTGCACTATTTGGAAATTTGCTCAAGGATTCTTTGAGCTCTGCTAGAGTAAAGGGCTGGTTATATGGAAGTGAGAGATTAATTAAAAAATTCAATTTATAATGTTCTTCATCAGTTTTAATGCGTTGGAAGGAGGTCACATAAGAGAAAGAGGTGGAAATATTACAAAAAGATTCTGCTAAAGCATTTACAATATCAGCAGGGGAGGCGATAGGTCCTGCCCATTCCATTTTTGTTAATAGTTGAGTCAAAGTTAATCTAGGAGTCACATTTTGCTTTTTTCCTAATTTGTCTTGCTTTGGCTCTGAGTTTTTTTGTAAACAATTAGATTGGCGGTAGTTGGGAATTTGCGAAAGTGATTCCAAGCATGCTTTTTTTCTACTTTCGCTTTGGAGCATTCTTCATTTCACCACTGATTTTGGTGTACATGCTTTTCACGATGGTCAGATTTTGGAATGGATTTTCTGCTGCAGAAAATATATATGGCTGGTAATGTGATCAGTTATATCATCAGTATGTTGTAGTACATATTGGTTGTCGGGTATAACACAAATGGAATAGTTTTACCAGTCTGCTTTGTAAAAATTCCAAGAAGTACAGCCTTTAGAACATGACATGACCTGTGTTTGAAATGAACTGATGAGAGGAAAATGGTCACTATGGAATGGATCATTCAATGCTAACCATTCCATGCTTGGAAAAGAGATGCTGAACAGATGGATAAGTCTATGGTTAATGTAGTACCTGTAGGCAGTTGAACATGAGTTGGAGAGCCATAATTTAATCACCATCCATTGTGGGGAATGTTCCACCATATCCATGGTGGAAGATTCCCACAATGGATGGAGACCGTTGAAATCACCGAGTAAACAGACTGAAGGTGGCAGTTGTGTGATAAGATTGTCAAGTTAAGCTTGAGAGATAGGATAATTCAATGAGATATAAATGGATGCAAGCATTAACGATGTATTCCCATTGCCATCCAAATTGCTACAACTTCTAAGGAGGTGTCTTGACGACATGGTAGCTTTGACAAGAATAGCTACCCCTCCATGAGCAGGAGTGTCAGAATACCTGTATCGCCTAAACATTGTGTAATTTTTAAATTTGACAGAAACTTGTGGTTATAAAACAGTTTCCGGTAAGCATATACCTACTGCATTAGTTTGAATACGTAAATCACTCGGGCAATCCTCTACAGTTCCATTGTAATAATTTATTCATTGGTTGGGTTTGATTGAGGAAGATTGAACTGAGTGTTTTTTCTAAGAAGGTTTCTGTCTGCTTAGTTTTGATTTTTCATTTCTGGGAAAGATTGGACATAATATATTCACAGTATCATTAGCATGTAACTCTAGTACTGTGTCATCATCCTCTGATTGAACATCAATTTCCATGTTGCTATTGTGTGGTGTCACTTTCTTCTGATTTTCAACAACAGCTGATTTTGTTGTTTTGGGCACGGCTGATACAGCATCAACCTTGCCCTTGGGATACTGATCAGCATATTGCTGTTTACATTGACCATAGGTTTCTTATTGCATGTTAGCTTTGGTCCAGGTGGCAAAGGAAATGTTTGGTTCTATGGAGACATCTGTTTGAGTTGCAGTTGAGCAGCTGTTTCTGGTGACCGATGCATACAATTGGCTAGGCATAGTTAGCAGCACTTGCTTTCTTGCTTCAGGATATGTAACTTTATGCTCCACTTTATATTTCTGTATTTTTTTTGCCTGTTTTCCAAATGACACATGCTTTAGAAAATGCAAGATGGCTTCCTTTACAGTTTGGGAAAATAGGTGTGGAAGCTGTACAGTCTCCTTGGGAATGCTCTTTGGAGCCACAAATAGGACACACAGCATCGCCATACTTCTGGCATTTAAAGCAGCAAATGGGTTTGGGGATGTAAGACCACATCTTGCAGTTTAAGTAACCAGCTTTAACAGAAGATGGTAGAGTCGGAGTACTAAAGTCAAAATGATGGTTGGTAGTAGGTTGCCATCTTTTTTGGTCATTATTCTTCACGCACAAGTCACTTTTTGTTCGCTAAGCTCTTGTATTATCTCTTCTTCAGAGACATTTAGTAAGCCACACTGGAATAATGTTAAATGTAAATTTTAAGTTTTTCTGAATGACTTGGAAGCTTCAATTAGAAGTTCTCCAGATTAGAGACATTTAACCATTTAGGAGATCCAACAACCGATTCTAAACATTTTTGTATTAGAAAAAGAAATAGCTTGTCGATAGGTTGTGTGGACAAGGAGTGCATTATGAGAAATGCTGGCATGTCTGCATTCTGTTTTTTGGTCTTTAGTCTCTTTGGACGATTGGAGTCATGCTCTGAGATAGTGTCCACTAGAGCCTATGGGCTCTAGTGGTGGATATGCATCGCAATCCATTGTTGCTCCTAGACATAATGTGGTCTCGACAATGCCCCCACACATATACACTACTCGGACTCCCTCCAGTCACTATCTGGCAGAGTACAGGCAGCAAGATTATATACTAGCTGATCCGGAAGCCTCCTAGAGCATTACCAATAGGTTCGGTCCAGTGTGCTAACTAGCAGCTGGCCTGCGAACACCATTTTAGAGCTGTACCCTCGAATTGTAAGGAAGTTTGGATCCCGCCATGGTGTTCACCATATCCTCAAAAGAGAGTCATACTGCAATTATATATACTGAATTTATCATCAGTTTGCTGCACATAGATGAATAATTTTACCAGTTGCAGAGGATTGATTTTGCAGACCCCCTGGCACTGGTATACGGACCCCAGTTTGGGAAATGCTGGTCTACAGGATCAGTAGCAGTTTTGGCAGCTAGGTGGGCCTGTTTGTTTCCAGAAATTCCAGCATGACCAGGGATCCAACAAAAGAGAACTTGTTTCTTCTGATTTAATTTAGTCAGAGTATTCCAGATCTGTATAACTAAGGCATTATCATTCTTCTATTCTGTTGTATAGCTTGGATAGGACTAATAGAGTCAGTGTATATATAACACTGTGCAATATGGTTGTTGAGTGTTTTAAGGCTATGTGAAAAGCACAGAGTTCTGCAGTAAAACTGCCACACTCAGTAGGGTGTTTCTTGGATATGGTAATGCTGCTGCACCAATGTGATGGTCTGTTTTAGACCCATCTGTGTAGATTGGTGTGTACTGGTTCTGCTGGGGACTCATGTATTTGCAATATGTTCAGTTGGAACAAGGCGTGTTTTTCCCAAGCTGTGAATGAAAGGTCACACATTAGTATATGATATGTCCAAGGTGGAATTTTATGAGGGCAATAGACTGTCTTACTAAGGTCAATTTGCCAGTCAACCTGCAGTGATCCCAGCAAGCTCTGTAAAGGTTTTCCTATTTAGGAGAGAAAAATCCATTCCAAATGGAGTGGTTTGGATGCCCTTTCAGTTTTGCTGCATAGTTTAATAAAAGCATTTTACTCTTGATCTAGTAAAAGCATTTTATTAAATGCTTTTATTACTTAATGCTTAAGAGTTCTATCAGGCACAGCTCCCCATGCTGTGCCTGATAGAACTCTTAAGATGTTTAGCCTTTTAGGACAGATAATTCGGAGCATTTTTATATGTTTAAGGAAAGTGAGTTTTTGGTCAAATATTATGCCAAGAAAGTGGGCACTAGGATCACTGGTATGACTTGATTTTCTAGTTGAAGTTACGGGTGTGGATGTAGGCAATACTTCCTTTGGTGTGAGAGACAAAATCCATTGTTCTGGGACCATTTATCTATTTTGTTGATGGCACATTGCAATCATTCACATATTAGATGAATGGCAGGTGATAATGGGGTTATCACAGCATACAGGGTACTGTTTGCAGTAGGTCACATGTTATTGAATTCATTATTATATTAAAGAGAGTGGCACATAGCATTGATCATTGTGGGATCTCTTCTTCCTGGATAAATTTTGGTTGTGAACTCTAACACGAAATGAGAAGTGGTGTAGGAAAGTTCTGATAAACTGTGGTTTATCAGAACTCGTGTCTGCATAATCCCAGATCATATAGGTGATCAAAGGCTTTTTTTTTTCAATGTCAAAGAGGACCATGGCAAGGTGTTTTTTCTGCACAAAGCCATCATGGATGTTTATTTCTGTTTATTATCAAAAGGTCAAGAGATCTACCTTCACAGAAACCATATTGCACTGGATTTAGGAGGTCATTTCGAGCTAAAAACCAGGGTAGTCTGGTGTTGATAATTTTTCCATGACCTTACTCATACAGCTAGTAATTGCAATAGGGATAATGTTGCAGATTTGTAGGATCTTTTTCTGGTTTTGGAAATGCCAAAACCAGAAAAAAAAACATGGCACCATTTACTGGGGAAAGTGTTTTCTTTGAATATTCTGTTGCATAGGAGTAACAGTATCTTGAAGGCTGGCACCATTTACTGGGGAAAGTGTTTTCTTTGAATATTCTGTTGCATAGGAGTAACAGTGTCTTGAAGGCTGGTTCAGTAAGTTTTTCTGTCATGATGTAATGTATTCCATCTGGCACTGTTGCACTGAGTTTGGTGGAGATTATAAGCAGCACTGGATGCTGATTCAAAATTGATTAAGTGTTTTTCAGCTTGTGCTTTGTGTGCCTGAAAATATGGAGAACACGATTTCGTAGTTGAGATTTCCATGAACGATCTACCCAGAGTGTTTGTAATTATTATTATTATTATTATTGTTAACAGCTACAAAACAGCAAACAAATGTGCTGAGGGTGCAGCTACAAAGCATTATTACACAGCTTCAAAGCAGAAGCTTGGAGTACACATTTCCCAAAGTAAATGTACATAAGATTAGCGAATTGAAATATACAGATAAAATAAAACTAAATAAATAAAAGTAGGACTCATCTTTCCTATTTAAGTGAACAGGTAGGAGTAAGGCAGAGCACTGGTATTTCTTCACACACATTACACAATAAGAGTCTTAGAACTTGCAAGAAGAGTCCATTTTAAGTCAGGTAACGGATGAGGTTAGCAATTTCAGTTGCATCTTGAAGTGTCTGGGGGCGTCAAATATCTCCATATTTGCTTTGTTCATTGATCTTGCAGTCCTATTGTAGAAGTTGTAGTATCCATAATTTGTTCTCGCATAGGATGGTTTCTTAACGCTCTTGTCGGAGCGTTGAAATTTATTTGTGAGACGAGATGAGGGCAATTCAGGGTACCATTTAACAGCTGGTTAAGAAGGAGTAAGTCGGCTTTATCTCTTCTTTTTTCCAGCGTTTCGAGTACAAAGAATACACACCACTCTTGGTAGGATTTCTCATTGTATTCAAGGCCACTTTTAAAGCAAATGTACTGGATTGCTCTTTTTTGAATATTTTCGATTTCTAATTTTTGGTAAGCAACATGTGGGGACCAGACCTGTGAGGCAAATTCTAGGGCTGGCCTCACATAGCTTTTGTAAAGAAAGATGAAAAGTGCCAACTGATTGAAGTCTCAGTTAATTCTTTTCAGGAAACCTAGTTTTTTGCTAGCTACCTTCACAATGTTAGAGACATGGACATCAAAGGAAAATGATTCTTTAATAAAGATACCTAAATTTTTGGCTGTACTAACTTTTTTGATTGCCTTGTTGTTGTTGATCCAATAAGAAAAATAAGAATAATTGCCTCCGGTTTTGTAATATCAGAGCCATAGACAGTGAGCATGGGACAGTTATCGAGTGGATGTTTTGCATACATTCACTGTATTTTGGCACATATTGTTTGGGTTTTTGCAATTCTTGTAATTGTGGAAGTAAAACACTTCCATACTTCTCTTTTGCTAGTCTGCTTAACATATTTTGCCTTTGCTCTTGCCTGTTTAAAACAAATGAGTTTTGCTGTTGTTGGGAACTTCCTGAAGATGTTCCATGCTCCATTCTTCTGTTTTTTAGCTACACTACATTCATAATTTTTGAGTAGCCCAATTTTTTGTGGTTTGTTTTGGAATTGCTTTGTCTGCTGCCTGCAGTATTTGGTTAGATATATATTCTACTGCCAGGTTTATGGGTGTTTGTTGGACATGCTTTTCTTCTAGTGTTGCTAGCTGCTTGTACATGTCCCATTCAGCTTTGAAAAAGTCCCATTTGGCAATTCAGTAAGAAAGGCAGGAAATACTTGTGTCAATGCAGCATATAACAGGATAATGATCATTGCCCAGTGGATTGCTGTGAATAGCCCAACCAAATAGAGAATATATAGCTATTGAGCATAGAGAGACATCAATATCTGAAGTAGATCCTGTAGGAAGATGCATATAAGTGTGCGCTCCATTATTTAGAGTTATTAGATTGTGTTGATCAAGTAATTTTTCATTTGCATTAGTAGAGGCATATGCAAGAAATCAAGCTTATGCAGCATCACCAAAAAAAAAAAAAAAACCCACTCCCATTTCACCCCTCCGTTCGTTCAAAATACCTGTCCAGCTGAGCCTTAAATTTATTTATGCTATCAACTTCCACAACATGGGATGGAAGTCTGTTCCACCAACCAACTACGGCGCCTCCGTAGCCAGGTGGGAAGGAGGAGCAGCAGCAGTGCATAGCATACGCTTCTTGATTAGACCGGGGTTCGAACCCGCCACCACCAAATATGGAGGATGTGGAAAGGTCAGGGAATGACCACCGCACATCTCAGAGCAATATGGCCTTAGTTGCTAATGCTCCTAAAAACCAAATAACAACCAACTAACTACCTGCTAGCTAAAGGCAAATTTCTGCACATCTATCCTACATCTGTCATTCCTCAATTGGAATTTATGCCCTCTCAGGTGATTATTCTGAGCAAGAGGAAGAATCCCATTGGCATTGAGTATGCTCAAACCATTCAAGGCTTTATACACCTCTATCAGATCACCTCGCCGGTGCCTAGTCTCCAGACACTGTAATTTGCAAAACTTAAGTCTTTCTTCGTAAGAGCAACCCTTTGTTCCATTCACTAATCTTGTTGCCCTTCTCTATATTCATTCCAGCAGCTCTACATCCTTCTTGAAATGAGGCCTCCAGACCTGTATACAATACTTAAGGTGTGGCCTGACCATTGCCTTATACAAAGGAATAATCACCTCCTTATCCCTGCTAGAAAAATTCCTGTATATCATTGACAAGACACCATGAGCTACTCTTGCAGCCCATCTGCACTGCTCAGAGAACTTCATATCTGCCTGCACAATTACCCCCAGGTCCTTTTCATTCTCTACCATTGTCAATATTGTACCACAGATTTGATACGTCGCTCTGGGGTTACTGTTTCCCATATGTAGTACTTTACATTTGTCAATGTTAAACTTCATTTGCCACCTCTCAGCCCATCTGCTCAACCTTTCCAGATCCTGTTGCAGCAGCATAGCGTCAGTAGTGTCCTTAACAACCCTGACAACCTTTTTCGATAGTTTGTCCATGCTCATCCAGGTTATAGTTTCCCCATAACGGATGGTGACTGTTGAGGTCTCCTAGGATGCAATAGGGTTTGAGAAGTTGTATCACTAATTCTTCTAAGCCGGCATGGCTCATATTTCGGTTAGGTGGCAAGTATAATGAGACTAACTTGAAGCTAACATTTACTTGTGCAGCAACTGCCTGAAGGTTTGTTTTTAATGGGATTGGTTTTGAAGGTATCTGATAATTTATTATCAGTGCTAACCCTCCATATGCAAGATTTTTCGGATTGTGTGCAACACGATCTTGTCAATGTATTATGTATTTCCGAAGGAAAACAATTACATTTGGTGTTAGATCGGTTTCCTGTAGACAGAAGGCAATATTGCGAAAGGAGATCTCAGATGTCAGTCAAATTACTACAATAGCCTTTACAGCTCTACTGTAAGAAGGAAGCATTATTTGCATTTAGTGCATTTGTTTTCAAGGGACTGAAGGTTTAGATCGCTCAAATTTACCTTTCCCCTTCTTTGGAAAATAAGGTTATCCATCTCCTCATCAGTGAACAGTTCTAAAACCTGTTCATCTTGGTTTAAATAATCTTCTGAGTCCATGTAGTCTATTTGGTTTGAGTCAGGAGTGGTAGATATTCTGCTGTTGAATGGCATCTGGTTGTACTGCAATCAGCATATTTATAGCTTTGATTTGTTTGATTTTCGTTTGGTGTGGTGGTACTGGGGACAATAGTGACTGTGCCCATTCAGCTAGTGATTTGCTTGGTGGTATAGTTACCTCCATTTACATAGCAATTGATGTGTGTTTTATGGTTATTTGGGCATAAGTTGGCTTGTTAGTATTCAGAACTGGTATGGATTTTTTAGCTTCTTGGTAGGTTATATTATGTTCAGTTTTGTACTGCTGAATCTTTTTTCACCTTTCCAAAGGGGGCACACTCTTGGAATACACTGGATGTGCTTCTTTACAGTTTAGTGTTGTGGTTATGCAGTTGGTACTAGTGTGTGCAGTAAATCCACACATGGCACAGGCAGCTGCTCCTCTGCAGACTGGCTGTGAGTGCCCAAACTTCTCGCACTTGTAGCAACATAATGGGTTTGGGATGTAGGGTTTAACTCTGCAGTTAAGGTAACCTGCTTTGATCATCGTTGTTGTTTGGGATTGTCAAATGTGAGGATTATGTTCCGAGTAGGAACTAGTATATCATCCATTGTTAGAATTTGCCTTACATTGATGACTCCAACTTGTAGTTCTTGTTCCAGTTCTTCATCTGACAGATTGATTGAACGTGTGGTGAAACGGTAAATGAAGTTCCACCAAAAAGTTTTAGTTTTTGTAGTTGTTCAGACTGTCAGGCAGTGACAACTTCAATCAGTAGGGGTCCTGATTTTAAACAGTGAACTGTCTTGGGAATACCTATGTGCTTTCTAGGTATTTCTGCACTAGAAATGGAGAGTTTTCCAATCAGCTGTTCTTGAGTTGAATGAATTATCACGAAAGTTGGAGTTCGGATTCTGTCTACATCAAATGTCTTTTGACATTTTGCTGTAACAGAACCAGGCTTCTCTTGCTGTTGCCTTGTTAGGGTTTCATCTGTACACCCAGGGGTATTCTGGATTTTGGAAACTATTTGCTCCATTTCACTCTGGAAGGGAGACCTTTTCCCCTCCAAGTTACCAGCCCCCGCCACGTGGACACCTTTGTGACCTAGCAGAAATTGGTTAGTAATAATATATAAATAAAAGGATAAAAGAAAGAAGGTTACTGTTACTTTTCCTCCTGATCAAATAAAGTGATTTCTTTACTGAGGATTACAGTAATACCTTGCTTAGCATGGCTTCAAACAGCAGATTTCACTATAACATGGTTTTCAATTAAGATTAAGTCAAAAAGTTACTGTACATATTAAAACTCATTCAATAGCTTACACACACTCTACATATAACCTGCATTGTTGTATCCTAGGTATGCGTACATATATGCTGCGGTGCCAGCTCTATAGTGTCACATGCACATGTGCCAATAGCTCCCCTCAGGCAGTCAGCGGCAACGTGCAACAGTGTTCAGTATTCATAACTCCATTATGACATGATAGCATTTCAAACTTTTCATTTCACAATTTATTTTTTACCCCTTTAAATACGATCAAAAATATATCTACATCTGGTTAGAAATCACTGTCAATAACATGCGTTCTGTTTGGCAACATGTTTTGCCCCATTTGGCATATGATTTTGCTGGTTTTAAATCACAAGTTCAGACAATTGCCGAAGAATTTAACAGAAGAATTGGAGAAAGTTTTCTGGGGAGTTGACATGGCCTGTGGGGCAATTATGAATGGAGATCCAAATGTTGAACACAGCATCAAGATATGGCAAATTTTACAAGATGGGATTCAATGCTACAGACTTGTACACAGAGAAAAAGAAGAGACAACTTCGCCAGACTTCATTATTGAAATAACTAAATAAACAATAAAGTTTTTTTCTCATCTCTCATGTTACATTTTATTAATAAAATTTTTGCAATATTTTTTATTTCAAATCCTTTTAATTGGCTATTGAGAGCAAATTGTTGATAGATTTATTATAATTTGTTTATAGACTGTTTCTCTGGTACACATTTAATTAAAATTATAATATAACTCAATCAGCACAGTTTCACATAACAAGGAATAGTTTTGGTACCAATTATCAGTGCTATGCGGGGTATCGCTGTATTTAATTGATTGTTAGTGCAATACTGAAAACATCTAGCAAATGGTAAAAACTATTTGGCCAATAGTAAAGTATGTTTCATTCCTTCAAGCAATACCGAATACCTGTGTGGGTTTCAGATTTCTTCACTGCTTCATTGTGACAGAATGTGCTAAGCATTGCAGTGGCAATTATTGTTGCATGGTGGGAAACACAGTAAAGCTAGTGTGTTTCCACAAATGGAAATATTCTGGCTCCCACAGTAAAGTGCAACAATCTTCATCCAACAAAAACAGTTCATGGACTTCTCTGGGACCTACATTTTTAGATTTATTTTTCACGTTCTTGAAAAGTAAACTTTTTAGGTTGTCAGCTCATTATAACAAATGCCCTTACAACTGTGGCACTGTTTAAAGGGAAACCAATGTGAACTACAGTACTAAACAGGCAATAAAGAACAGCTGTTACATAAACAAAGCCTCCCAAGTACTCAAAAAGCATAAGTAAAAGCAATGTCACATTATCATCTATGCCTATAGATTTTAGTTTTATGATCTCTTAGATAAAGGAATTATACACTTGCTTTTTTTTTTTTTTTTTTTTTTTTACAGTTTAATGCACATTGTAATAAAATGTCCAATGTAAACCTTTAAAAGAAAGTGTAGCAATAATAAAAAGTAGCTTGCTTCTAAAGCAAATTTTACTTTAATACAGCACTCTGTGAGATGCAAAAGATAGTAAAAGAGGGTCAACTTATATGGTGAATATAAAAGTATAATAAGATCTCATTAAGAGTACATATATACTCTAAACTTCTCTATACTTCCATTAAGAGCATGGAGAAGTTTCATTCTCCCCTCAGGCAGTCAACATATTAAGGCCATTAAGAGTATTAAGGTCATAAGATATAATATCAGACTATATGGGACCTTAATTTGTGCTTAATGAATTTGATTGAGCACAATTTTTTATGATTGATTAATCACAAATTTTTAAGGCAAAAAGCAGAATTCAACTTATGATGACTTATACATTGGAATATGGTAACCACAGCTTTCCTAACTGCTATTAAAACTAGAATCAAATTCCATTAAGCAAAATGATTTCATTTTTTTCACCAGTTTCCCTTCAAATAGATGTGGTAATCTTAAACAGTTATTTATAATATATAAAAAAATAATCTAATACTCTTCTTAAGTGTAACATTCATTCTGACCAATTGCTAAATGGCACAATAAATATATATTAGAATTCAGCTATACCATTATTAAGACATGTGTAGAAACCATATCTTGTACAAGTTCCTCTAATGACAAAGCTCCAGAAGTGCCAGGATTCAAAACAAGTCTTAGTTTTGGAAGTGGAACAAAACCAGACATTAATGGATAGAGATTGTATGTAAGCTTGTATTTCTGTCTTGGTGGTACTTTAAAGTGAATCTATTTAAATAAAAAAATAATAACCATATAAAATGAGCATGCTTTATTTCTTACTTTCTTAAAAGAAAAGCAGTAAAGTAATTCTACATAATACAATTTCTATAAAAACAGAGCGAAAATAGTTTGGTTTTGGTTTGTAACCACTATATACTTTAAAATTATAAGTCACCTACTTACCTTGAACCAAAATAAAGATTACAAAATTGGTAAAATAGTTAGAATATTGATTGTAAACTAATCACATAAATTATACTTACTGTAATGAGAAAGTTCTAATATTAAATAGTTACTGCTAGAAAATACACACAAGCCTCCATTAGAATCAGCACAGAAATTAAGACATCAAAGTAAGTGATCAAAATGAGTGTTTTGTAAAATCATCACTGCATTTGACGGGGATGATTATGAAAAACACTTGCCTTGTTATGATTGGTTAGAAGTTGTATAGTAAATAGAAAAGATGGAGAGTAAATATATAAAATCAAAAAGATTGGATGTACTTGATCTAAAAGAGGAAATGTATTAGTAAATTCCAAGGAATTATAGTAATTATTATTCTGATTTTTACACTGGATATTCTTCTCAGTGAAGCAAAGTTGTGGCTGAAAAATTTTATTAAGTTCCTTGATGTCATTAAGGAGCATTATTCATCACTGGCAGGCTTCATTGACTTGTTCTGGTTTGCTGTTAGCTATGCAGAAAGGGAGGCCCTATGCATATTCATTTTCAGAAGCAACAGACAAGATTTCGGGTAAGATAATTTGAATTTTCTTAGAGATCTAGGTATCTACAATTCAGGAGATCTAGTACAATTCTCAGTAGAAGAATAACACAAAGTATGTGCTGTCTTGAAATAAAGTTTATAACATTATTGTATAACATTGTGAGATGGGGCCTCCATAGCCAGGCGGGCAGGAGCAGAGCAGTGCATGGCACATGCTTCTTGATTAGACTAGGGTTCGAGCCCGTGACCACCAAATACAGAGGATGCGGAAAGGTCAGGGTATGACCACCGCATATCTCTGGATCAATGTGGCTTTAGTTGCTAATGCTCCTAAAAAAAACAAAAAAAACAATAACATTGTGAGATTTGCAGAAAAGGAGAAGTCTTACTTAGGCAAGGTATCAAAGTTACATAATGGTTTTTGTGTTAAGAGGTTTAATCATACAGGATGAGATGTTATCATCTCATAACATATCTAAGTAAGGAGGCTTCCTATTGTGTTTTAGTCAATACTGCCAAGGAGATATTTAGCATTAGTAGAGGCATATGATGCAAGAAATCAAGCTTATATAGCATCATCCAAAAAAAAACCTGTTCTCATTACGCTACAATATTCCAACCAAAACACCAATATGATAGCAGTAAGAGTAGTGAGTTGTAACCTACAAAGTCATCAGCTAAATTCAAAAAAATAAGCTAACGAACACTACTAAGCCTATTTAATCTATTTGTAAAACACAAATTAATACATTAACTAATCAAAAAATACAAATATATGCCCAAACAGTATTAAACCCTTCAAAATACTTATTTATTACAATTTAAACCCTACTATTCTTCTGAGCTACTGGTTACACTACAATATTCTGGCCAAAAACACTGCTACGATAGCAGTAGGAGTAAGTAGCAAGTTGTAACTTACAAAATCAAGCTAAATTTAAAAAATAAGCTAACGAAAAATAAGCAAGCGACACCTTGTGGCCAAAAGTTTTAAAATTATGCATATTATTTCATCCCTGATAAAGCCTGTAGTATATCTCATCCCTGTATATCTCATAGAGAGTTAGTATACACCTTTGGTACTTGTAGTTTTTAATGTGGAACAAGGCTAACTCTATAGCATACAACTCAGCTGTGTATATGCTTGGGGAGGTTCCCCGGATATAATGATATCTGGTAAGATGGTAATGGAAATGATGGTAATGACTCTGTCTTTGAGCCATCAGTGAAGAGTATTTGGCTTGTTGAGCAACACAGAGTAGTTGGCAGACAGAAGATGGGGTGATGGCCATACCTCAATTTTTAATGGAGAAGTAACATGATGTTTCGTGAGCATGCCAGGGTGGAGGCAGTTGTGGTGGTGGCAACTTTGTCTACCATGATGTTCAATTCTCCTGAACATGAGTACCAAAGGGACAGTTGAAGTCTGGTGAGTGTTATAGAGATTTTCCCATTATGTCTCGAACATGGATGTCCATGTAGGAATGTTTGGCAGGGATTTCAGTTTAAAAGTGTATTTTAGTGGCAAATGCTTTCATCAGAGTGACAGTGGAGGTTCAGTTGCTTCGACATATGAACTCTGGATTGGGGGGGTCACTGTCAAGCCATTGCAGTACGGTGTTTCTTGCTGATGTGTATACCTGGGATCAAAAATCTAATTTAGATTGGATAAATGCACAATAGAGGCAGAGTATAGTGCAGCAGTCTGCTCTCCAATTATTGGATGGGGTTGGGAGGAGGAATGCCTGTAGTCATTTCAAGGTGAATTAAATTTCTCGTCATCACCTCGAAATGGCAATCCTTGTTCTGCCAAAGTAGATATAACTGCAACAATATGTTGAAGTACCTGCCTCCAATATTTTTATTCTTTTATAATTTGTTTATTAAATTTTGAATCTAAAGTTTATCCACCTTTTCTTGATAAACATGTAAGCAAAGCTGCTCTATGATCAGTTGAATTCTCATGCTGTTTAATTAGAGCAGCATTTCACCAATCCTTAAAGTCATCATTGGCTAAAGCGCAACTTGAATTTGAAAAAAGCTTGCATACAAAACAGTAGACACATCCAGTTGATGGAGAATATACTAGCTACTCTCGACTGAACTTTTCACCATTAATTTTCGTGGAGTGAAAGAGTCCTTGGGAGCAATACCTTACTTGATTTTTAAATATTTGTTTTGATTTTTCAAATGAATAATTCCAGTGTTGACAGTCAACAGTTCTTGTTTGAATCCAAAACGAGATATTATCCTTAAAGTAGTCCATAGACACTCATCGTTGTATTTTGTATAGATATTTTGTTGTATCATAGTCTGAAATATCAGGATCAGATCTTCTTCCAGTCACATAGTTCCCCGAGGAGCTGTTGTGGCCATGAACAAATTCCTCCAACTGCATCGATCATGTGCTATATGAGTGGCATCGCAAAATGTCACACCCAAAATTTCACTGAGCCCATCCTTCCACCTAGTTGCAGCTCTTCCTTTAACAGCAGTTTTTGAAGTTGGTTTTGTTATGGTCTCTGTGTCATCAGATAATGTGCTCGTATGCCATTGCCTACCACATGGCCAATTTTGAAAGGGGCAAGCTTTAATCATAGGAAGAATCATCATGCATTCCACGAGATACTGTTGAAGAGGAAAGGTGACTACAGTAGAGTTCCGGTTATTGCAGAGGGCTGATTACAACTGGTTTTCGCCTTGTTTTCAGAGGTCGTCTACATATACAAACGGATATATATTATTCATTAGATTCGCACAAGTAGTTATTATATCTTAGTCAATTAATTTATTCATAAGGTGATGTTATGATCCCTCTTCTTCTTTCTTCAATGTCTAATTAATGTCCAAAATTTCCAATTAATTATGTGGAATACAGTCGGTCCTCGTATAACACGTGTTTACATTACACGAATTCGATCATACACGATTTATAAATAGGGGAACGATATCTTATATAACACGAACCGAATTCGCTTATGCACGATTCGCCTTCGTGTTTACAAGAAATGGCAGTCGAACGTGGAATCACCCCAACTGAACGCAACACGATAGGACTGAAGAAAATGTATTTATGCCTTTTATATCAGTGAAGGGGAAACACATTTCACCATAATAACGTAAAAACCCACACAATTCCAGCTATCGATAATTTGCAATTGCAATTAGATCGAGTTTACGACCAGTTTATAACAGATTCCACTAGCAGAAACGCAACTGGAAATTGTTTTTATTGTTTTATGGTAGTAACCCCCAGAAAGTAAAATGTGAGGTGTTAATAGTGTATCTCGGCCTTTACGGTGTTGTTTATTCAGTTGCTACACGCGCGCAGCTTTGTTTATGTGTATTAAGGGTGCCTCCTCATTTTGTAATTGTGCTTTAAAAATGAGTAAAATACTTAAAAGGTGTGAAAAGGAAGCGTCCTGGCGAAGACACTGCAGATTCAGAGAGAAAAAAAAAAAAAGCAATATCGATAAACAGAGGTGGACTGGGTCAAAAATTCTTACCCGGGAAAATTTATGGTGGCCTCATACTATGGTTTATGGCCAAAATCACACCGGCCTCCGGCCCACCGGGATTTCCCGGGTAAGGCTTATGGCCAGTCCGCCTCTGTCGATAGAGAAAAAAATATGAAATTGTGAAACGCTTTGAGCGAAATGAAAGACCATGTGATATTGCACGTGCTACAGACCTAAATGAGGCAACGCCGAAAATTACAAAGAATGCGGAGAAAATAAAAACTTTCATAGCGGGAACAACTCAAAGTGTAATTAAAATCCATTAGATTAAGACACAAGAATTGGAAGAGATGGAACGGCTGTCTTTTCTATCTGTTTTTCGATTTTCTATCTGTTTGGATAGAAAATCAAACAAAAAACAAGTTTGCTTACGATAGAAGCAAAAGCATTAGCAACATTTTATTATAATAGTCGTAATAAAATACGTAAGCATTTTACTATGACTATTTTATTTAATATATTAAATTTTTTACGAATAAAATGTATTTTATTCGTAAAAAATACTTTTTTAGTATTAAAAAATACTTTTTTTTTTTTTTTTTTTTTATGAGAGCCCCAAACACGAGAGGTATTAGAACCTATAGTACTTAGTACCGTGCTTGGGTTGAGGTTAAGAAGACGAAAGAAGATATTTGTTGACATTGGACTTGAACTTCTGTAGACTGTAATTTTCAGGAAATACGTATGAAGGAAGGGGGTTCCAGAAAACAGCAGTCGAATGAATAAATGAGGAAGATGAAAAGTTGGTTCTGTGGGTTTGAAGTTGGACAGTAAATGGATGTTGGCTGGTGGCGGCACGTGTTCGGACTGTTTTGAAAGAGAGAGCAGGAATTATAGAAGCCAATTCAGAAGAACAGTGCCCATAGAAGTATCTGTAGAAGAGGCATGCAGCAGAAACAGTGCGTCTATGAGAAAGCGAGTGGAGAGACTCTGTTAGAGATGAATCATTAATTAACCTAACTGCCCTCTTCTGAATGGAATCAAGAAGCCGGAGAGAGGTTTTGGGGGCACCACCCCAGATATGAGAACAATATTCCATGGCAGGGCGAATTTGCGATTTATACAGAGTGAGAAGCTGATTGGAAGAAAAGTAACGCCAAGAGCGAAAGAGAAAACCAAGTTTTTTAGATGCAAGGAAGCAATATTTGTAATGTGCTTGTGCCAAGAGAGATTAGAAGTCAGGGTAATCCCCAAAAGAGATATATCCTTTTGCCTAGAAATTGGAGTGTCACTAAAGATAAGCATAGGAGTAGAAGAATCCTTTTTGCGAGATATAAGACAAGACTGAGTTTTAGAAGGGTTGAAATCAACTAAGTTGTCTTTGCCCCACTGGAGAATTACCTGAAGATCGGCATTTAAGGAATTGGTAGCAGATTTTCGAGAAGTTGAAGCTGACTGAGCAGGACAAGGTTTCTCAAAATGGAAAGTTGAATGCAATGTGCTATCATCGGCAAAACTATGGATAGGATTTCCAGTCAATGGAAGAAGGTCATTGATATACAAGAGGAAAAGAGTGGGGGAAAGAACTGAACCTTGGGGGACACCGGCATTAGTGGAGAAGTTAGAAGACAGAGAGCCATCTACCATCACCCTCAGTGAGCGATCAGAGAGAAAACTGGATAACCAATTACTAAAAACAGTTGGCAAACCATAAGATGGAAGCTTGTTTAGAAGACCTTTATGCCAAACACGATCAAAAGCCTTTGAGATGTCAAGAGCAACTACTTGTGTTTCACCGAACCTTTCCATTGAATTAGTCCATAAATGGGTAACATAAGCCAGAATATCTCCAGTGGATCGACACTGACGGAATCCATACTGGTGATCGTTGATCAGACGGAAGGTTTCTAGGTAGTTTAAGAGTTGGCGGTTAATTGATTTCTCCATTACTTTAGAAAGAGCAGAAGTAATAGCAATGGGACGATAATTGGATGGGAGGGATTTGTCACCCTTTTTAGGAACTGGCTGGATATGAGCAAATTTCGAAGCAGAAGGAAAAACACCTTTGGAATAAGAAAGTGAAAAAAGGCGGCAAAGAATAGGAGTAAGTTCAGGAGCACAGGTTTTGAGAACAAGTGGAGAAATACCATCAGGACCTGGAGCTTTTCTTAGTATCATGATTCATCAAAATCCTTCTGATATCCTTTTGACAGAAGACCACAGGAGGCATTAAATGGAGCGTGTTGGGAATGGTGGGAGGTGTTTTACCAAGATCATTAATACATGAGCTGGAAGAAAAATGGGATGCTAGCAGGTCAGCTTTATCCTTGGCTGAAGTGGCAACAGAACCATCTGGTTTGGACAGAGGTGGGAGCAAAGATGGGCAAAAGTTGCGGCCAATAGCTTTGGCAAGAGACCAGAATGCTCGGCTACCATTAGGGCAAGAAGCAAGTTTTCTAGTCTTAGCCTGTTCAAACTCTAGTTTGGACTGGTTAATAACTGCTTTGCAACTGTTGCGAGCTTTGGTGTAGGCAGAAAATGAAACTGAAGAATTAGAAACAAGCCAATTACGATATGCAACATTCTTCTCTTGGACAGCCTTAGCACATTTATTGGAAAACCAAGGTTTAGATAAAGGACGAGATTTTAAAGTGGAGTGTGGGATAAAGGATTCCATTCCTGCAAGAATAATTTCACTGACACGATCTGACCAAACGTTGACATCAGAAGTTTTGAAACAGTAATCCGACCAAGGAAAAGAAGAAAAGAAGTCTCGCAGGTCATCCCATTTTGCATTCTTGTAATGCCAAACAACACGTGGTTGGGAATAGCCATGAGATAAAGGTTCCATTGGAGAAGAGACAATCACCAAGTTGTGATCTGAAGTGCCTAAAGGACCTCTCACTTCGACCGTGTACTTAGAAGGGTTGTTTGTGAGAAAAAGATCAAGCGTATTGGCTGTATGATTAGGATTGTCCGGTATTCTTGTAGGTAAATGAACAATCTGTGTTAGGTCATTAGTAATTGCAAAAGCATCAACATCTCGACCTGCTGGGTCGGTATGACTAGAAAACGGAAGCCAGCTGGAGTTGTGAACATTAAAATCACCAAGGAAAATTACTTCACTGTTAGGAAAGTTGGTCTGGAGAAAGTCAAGTTGCAAAGAGAGGAAGTCAAAGAGCTCCACGTGATTAGTGGAGTTGGGAGAACGGTAGAGACAACAGATGAATTTGACACAATGAGTTAGAGAGATTTTAAGCCAGAGAAGATCAAAGAGAGGAGATTCTAAATTGCCAAGTCTCTGACAGGGAATATCAGAACGGACATATGCACAAGTACCACCTTTGAGGCGAAAGGAATCATACAGCGAATAATTTGGGCATCTGAGATGAGCAGTAGATGAATCAACAGATATCTGAGATTCTGTCAGAAAAAGTACATGGGGTTTGGCAGACTGCAAGTGGAAATACTAAAAATACTTTATTATAATATAATAAATAATAAAAAAATAAATATTTTTTATTATTTATTATATTATAATAAAAATATTATTTTTTATTACGTGTTTTAATCGTTATAAAATACTTACGTATTTTATAACGATTAAAATTACCCGATTATTTATTGTGTTTGGTAATGTTTTGGTTCCAAATGTGTGTTCAATCTTGGGTGGTCAGCACCTAACCCCACTTTTCCCATAGGGCCTGTTGTTTATATTGCACGATTTTGCATTGCACGAGGGTTTCTAGGAACACAACTATCGTGCTATACGAGGACAGACTGTATATATATTAAAATAATTTTCTCCCAAACCATAAAGCATGCAACGTTTCCTTACCATAAACATTATTTCATGCTGATTTGCACAGTCTTATCCCCCAATGAATACATTTCTTAGGTTTTAAAATATTCGTTCCTGTATTTCAAATTTACACTCCTTTCATATGGCATTAACCGCTGCATAATCTTCTGTATTCTTCGAATGCACTAACCGTTAAAGTGTTATTTTAACCTTAGAGCTTAAATATTTACCACACAAATATAATATATGTGTCTAATGAATCCTCTGTACCTCTTCAGGATCAGATGTAATTGCCTTAAAAATATCTATAGGAATAGTGTCTGTTTTATAGTCTGCAATATCAGGATTAGATGTAATGCACTATAAATATCTGTAGGAATAGTTGGTTTTGAAATGCCAGGTCGATTCTCAATAAAAGAATCTTAGTTTATTTGTGTCCACTGTTAATAAGTGTCCACTTTGGGTAAACTAGATAAATTAACCTGTAATAATTTCTTATTTTTCTCTTTTGATACCTGCTTGCAACACTTCTCTTCATTTTTAATCCTAAGAAAAATTTATTTCAGATAAGTAAAAAAATGAAAAAATTAAAATTTTGAAATTTTAGTAAATAAAAATTAACTACTGTATTGCTTTTATTACAATATTGTGAATGACATTATGCGAGTTAATTATTTATTTAGATTATCAAATTGATTATTTTATTATTGTTGATAGATTATTTTTAAATGTAAATTATGTTACATAAAATGTTTCTAACACACCTCACAATTTAAATAAAGAAATTATTATATTAAATAATACCGTTGTAATAACATGTATATTATTGTTAAACTATTTTCAAAGTCTTGCCCACTTTAACAAGATCAACACACACATATTAACATAAAACACTGAAAGCAAACTGTCTGACAAAAGATTAGCTACCCATTTTTCCCCACTTTCTCCTGTAAGTAAGTAAACAATCTCTGATTTGACGCTTACCATTGACACATTCATAATTTATTGATTCCAAAAATAGACATGCATTGTAAAAACAACCAAAAGTATACTGCAATAAATTTTTTAAGACAAGGTAAAAGCAGAAAAAGCAAAAAGGCTATCATAATAACGATAATTTTCATTGTTTTTGTATACTCACGTTCATTATTTGTATACCCATGTTCATTTATGTTCCTTATTTATATAAATTATTTATTTTTTATTATTTTTTCTACACTAATGCGGAGGTCCCTGGTAATGTGAGGCCCTAAGCTGTAGCTTGTCTAGCTTAGGGCCTCACAATTACAATTTGCACTTTCCAGTTTACAGGGCTTCTCTGTTAGTGCATTTAATTATAAATGGGT